>NC_044034.1:322610055-322923748 GCF_901765095.1 Microcaecilia unicolor | reverse complement strand
TTTTTTTTTTTCTGCTACTTTTGCTCCTTTACAAATTGGAGTTTCTAGGCTTAGTGCCTTTGACTCCACCTTTCTGTGGGAAATGTTACCTATTGTTTTTTTCTGGGGCTAGTGCTCTGGTCTCCATGGTAACCATGGAACTTCAGTGCTGTCATGGGGGCATTTGCTCCAGGTGCAGTAGTTTCAGCAAAATAGTTTTATTTTTCTGGAAGATAGTTGGCTTTCAGCCTGAAGGTCACAGGTTTAAGGCTGGTTTGTGCATCATATTAGAAGCTGTAGGCCTTGGCTCCCTTTCTGTGGGGCATATTTTACTTCCCTCTCTCATATTGCTTGCCTTGACAAGCACTTCTTTCCATAGCTGGGACAGTTTACACTAGGCTACAGTGGCAAAGGTTAGCTGTGGTGGTTTCCCACAGTAGCTCTGCTCTTCTAGGTTTGCTCTCTGACAATGATCAAACTATTGCATTCCAGCTCCAGATTCCACTGTATCTGGCGCCTCTAGCTAGCTGTTTGTTTGAGTGTCTCTAAGGCTTTTATTGCAGTTTTGCACTTTTTCTTTATATTGGACAGCTAGCTATATTCAGAGCTACTTCAATTTAGCCTGCACTTCAATTTTCCCTGCACTTCTCCCTTAGGAAGCGTTTCTTTTCTTTCCTCTTTAGCCCCATCATCTGCGGTTCCTCTGTTTGGCCGTTCTGAGCCCTCATGTTCAGTTCCAGGCTTTGCCTATCGGCATGGCTATGGCTCCATTCATCTTTTTCTAGGTTTGGGAGTTTTGCGGCATTCTCTGCAAGGACAGCATCAGAGTGCACCTCGCTCTAGGCAAGATCCGAGAGTTTTATCTTCCCGGGTCTTCTTGGAATCCTTGAGCTGGGTGGTCACCCTTCAAATGAGCCACCTAGTCCCATTCCAGACAGCTCTGGTACAATTTTTTTTCTTGACTGAGGACTGGAGGATCTAGGTTCAGACTTGGGTGCGCAGTCTGCTCAGGGCGCTGAGTCCTCGGGCCTGGCTATCCATTCATGTCTTGGGCTCTATGGTGGACACTTTGGAGGTAGTGCTGTGGGCGGTGCTCATAAACTACTTCTATAGCTCTTGCTTCTCGACGGGTGGTCTCCTGTTTTCCAGGAGTGTCAGCAGTGTCTTAAGACATAAGCATCGCCACACTGGGACAGACCAAAGGTCCATCTAGCCCAGCACTCTGTCTCCCAACAGTGGCCCATCCAGGTCGTGATCATCCGACAAGATCCATGGAGCAAAGCATTTTGTAATGCTTGTCCCAGGAATAGTGGATTTTTTCCCTATGTCCATTTATTAACATTCTATGGTCTTTTCCTTCAGGAAGCTGTCCAAACCTTTCTTATACTCTGCTAAGCTAACCGCCGTAACCACATTCTCCGTCAACGAATTCCAGAGTCAAATTACGCGCTGAGTAAAAGAAAAATTTTCTCTTATTTGTTTTAAACTTACTGCACTCCAGCTTCATCGCATGCCCCTTTGTCCTAGTATTTTTGGAAAGCGTAAACAGATGCTCCACATCTATCTGTTCCACTCCACTCATTTTATATACCTCTATCATATCACCCCTCAACCGCCTTTTCTCCAAGCTGAAGAACCCCAGCCGCTTTAACCTTTCCTCATAGGAAAGTCGCCCCATCCCCTTAATCATCTTCGTTGCCCTTCTCTGCACCTTTTCTAATTCCACTATATCTTTTTTGAGGTGCGACGACCAGAATTGAACACAATACTCTAGGTCTGGTCACACCATGGACCGATATAGTAGCATTATAATATCCTCATTTTTGTTTTCCATCCCTTTCCTAATAGTACCTAACATTCTATTTGCTTTCTTAGCCGCAGCAGCACACTGAGCAGAAGATTTCAACGTATCGTCAATGATGACTCCCAGGTCCCTTTCTCGTTCCGTGACTCCTAACGCTGAACCTTGCATGACGTAGCTATAGTTTGGGTTCCTCTTTCCCACATGCATCACTTTGCACTTGCTCACATTTAAACGTCATCTGCCATTTAGATGCCCAGTCTCCTAGTCTTGCAAGATCTTCCTGCAACTTTTCACAATCTTCCCACGATTTGACGACCTTGAACAACTTTATGTCATCAGCAAATTTGATAACCTCGCTAGTTACCCCCACCTCCAGGTCATTTATGAAAATGTTAAAAGGCAACGTTCCCAGCACAGATCCCTGAGGGACCCCACTAACTACCCTTCTCCATTGTGAATAGTGATCATTTAACCCTACTCTCTGTTTCCTATCTTTCAACCAGTTTTTAATCCATAACAATACACTACCTCCGATCCCATGACTCTCCAATTTCCTCTGGAGCCTTTCCTGAGGGACTTTGTCAAACACTTTCTGAAAATCCAGATACACAATATCCACCGGCTCACCTTTGTCGACATGTTTGTTTACCCCTTCAAAGAAATGCAGTAGATTGGTGAGGCAAGACTTCCCTTCACTAAATCCATGCTGACTTTGTCTCATCAGTCCATGCTTTAGAATGTGCTTTATTTTGTTCTTAATGATAGTCTCTACCATTTTGCCCGGCACCGACGTCAGGCTCACTGGTCTATAATTCCCCGGGTCTCCCCTGGAACCTTTCTTAAAAATTGGCGTTACATTAGCGATCCTCCAATCTTCCGGTACCACGCTCGATTTTAAGGATAAATTACATATCAACAACAGTAGATCCGCAAGCTCATTTTTTAGTTCCATCGGTACCCTGGGATGAATACCATCCGGCCCAGGAGATTTGCTACTCTTTAGTTTGCAGAACTGCCCCATTACATCCTCCAGGTTTACAGAGATTTCATTGTTTCTCCAACTCGTCAGCCTCTAATACCCTGTCCGGCACCGGTATCCCAACCAAATCTTCCTCAGTGAAGACCGAGGCAAAGAACTCATTTAATCTTTCCGCTATTTCTTTATCTTCCCTGAGTGCCCCTTTTACTCCCCGGTCATCCAGTGGCCCAACCAATTCTTTTGCCGGTTTCCTGCTTTTAATATACCTGAAACAATTTTTACTATGTGTTTTTGCCTCTATAGCTATCTTTCTTTCAAAGTCCTTCTTAGCCTTTCTTATCAGCGCTTTGCATCTGATTTGACATTCCTTATGCCACTTTTTATTATCTTCAGTCGGTTCTTTCTTCCATTTTCTGAAGGATTCTCTTTTTGTTCCAATAGACTCCTTCACCTCTCTCTTAACCACGCCGGTTGTCGTTTGGTCTTCTGCCCTCCTTTACAGATACATGGAATATATTTGGCCTGGGCCTCCAGGACGGTGTTTTTGAACAGCATCCACACCTGTTGTACATCCTTCGCTCCTCTAAGTTCTTTTTTTACCATTCTCATTTTATCATAGCTCCCTTTTTTGAAGTTAAATACCAACATATTTGACTTCCGTTGTCTACTTTTTTGAAAGCAGATTTCAAAGCTGATCATATTATGATCACTGTTATCAAGCGGCCCCCACACCGTTACCTCCCGTACCAGATCATGTGCTCCACAAATGACTAGATCTAGAATTTTTCCTTCTCTCATCGGCTCCTGTACCAGCTTCTCCATAAAGCAGTCCTTGATTTCATCAAGGAATTCCTTGGCGTGCCCCGATGCTACATTAACCCAGTCTATATTGGGGTAATTGAAATCACCCATTATTATCGTGTTGCCCATTTTATTAGCGTCCCTAATTTCTTTTAACATGACTGCGTCCGTCTGCTCATCCTTGTCGGGCGGACGGTAGTACACTCCTACCACCGTCCTTTTCCCCTTGACACATGGAATTTCGAACTATAATGATTCCAAGAGGTCGTTTGTTTCCTGTAAAATTTTCAGTCTATTTGATTCAATGCCCTCATTAATATACAGTGCTACTCCTCCCCCAATCCGGTCCACTCTTTCACTGCGATACAATTTGTATCCTGGTATGACAGTGTCCCACTGGTTATCCTCCTTCCACCAGGTTTCAGAGATGCCTATTATATCTATTTTTTCATTTAGTGCAATATATTCCAATTCTCCCATCTTATGTCTTAGGCTCCTGGCATTTGCATAAAGACACTTCAAGTAAGGTTTGTTATTCCTAGTCACATGTTGATTACTTGACTGTATTAATTTACTATCTTCTGCCTGATTTTTATTATTTCTATTTACAGATGAATCTATTACGGTCGCCTTTGCAACCTCACCATCAGGAACCCCCATCCTCTCTGTTTGGGCAATATCTTTATAAGATACCTCATTCCGAACCATACGCTGTTGTGCGACTGTCGGCCTTCCCCTCGTTTCTAGTTTAAAAGCTGCTCAATTTTTTTAAAATATCGATGCCAGCAGCCTGGACCCACATCACGGTCAAGGTGTAGCCCATCCTTTCGGATTAGGCTCCCCCTTCCCCAGAATGTTGGCCAGTTCCTAACAAATCTAAAACCCTCCTCCTTGCAAGTATTGAGACTCCGGAGCTCTGCCTGTGTCTTGGGCCCTGCGCGTGGAATGGGTAGCTTTTCAGAGAATGCTACTCTAGAGGATCTGGTTTTGAGATTTCTACTGAGCCTAATTTTGGCTTCCAGAACCTCTCCCACATTTTCCTACGTCATTGGTACCTACATGTACCAAGACAGACGGTTCCTCCCCAGCACTTTCTAAAATCCTGTTTAGGTGACGCGTGAGGTCCGACACCTTCGCACCAGGTAGGCAAGTCCCCAGGCGATTCTCACATCCACCAACCACCCAGCTATCTATGTGCCTAATGATTGAATCACCTATTACAACAGCTGTCCTACCCCTTCCCTCCCGTGCAGCACCGGGAGACCCATCCTCGGTGCAAGAGGATAGTACATCCCCTGGTGGGCAGGTCCTGGGTACAGGAGAACTTCCTACATCTTCCATGGCTGTTCTCGGTATGCCTGCGCATGAACTGGTGGTTTTGCAATTCCTCCTTGTGGAAAGGATGCCTTCGCGCCTCCTCAGTGGATGGTGGTGGTCACTGATGCGAGTCTCTCGAACTGAAGAGCCCTTTGCCTCCTCCTTCCGTCTCTGGGGTGGTGGATGGCACAGGGGACGGTGTAGCCGGTCTCCCGCCTGGATCTGTTTTTGGTGCTGTTCGTCTTCTAGCCTTTCAGGACACATTGCAGGTCAGGCGGTTCTTGTGCCGTCTCCCCCACCTGGACCTGCTTTTGGTGCTGTTCGTCTTCTAGCACTTCAGGACACATTGCGGGCTAGGCGGTTCTTCGCCTCATGTTCTACAACGGCAGGTGGCTGCTTCTTTTCACCCCCATGGAGTGGGCAGAGGGCCTTGTGTTTCATTTCTACGCAGCCCACTTTGCGGGCTTTTCCTTCGGTGAGTTCTCTTTTCTGCCTGCCGTCTCGGCAGAATGGTTATTCCGCACCAGTGCTTCTCCAACATGGCCTCAGGTAGAGAGCTCCGTAGGTAGATCTGATGGCATTCCTGCTGGATGCCCAGGTGCCTTCTTTCTTCTGTCATCGGAGAGAAGGTGATTCAGCAGGGCTGGTGGTTCTGTCACTTCCTTAGCTGGAGGACGTTCTTCGATAGTGTTTCCTCCGTGGCCTCTCTGCGGCAGAGTTCTTTTCGGATCGCTCTCCACCGGGGTCGAGTCATTCTGGTAGCTCCGGATTAGCCACAGCGCACTTGGTATGCGGATATAGTGAGGCTTCTGGTGGTGCCTTCGTTTTGGATCCACTTCACTCCGGGCTCTTCCTTCTGGGTCCACTCCGCTTTGGTCTTACAACCTGTTTTTTTTGAGAGGCAGACTCTGAGGAACAGAGTTCTTTGGACGCTATGGTTACTGTTCGGTTGCGATTTTGTATGTGGTCCACGGTCCGCTGCAACCGCATATTCTCGGGTGTTGAGGATTTTTTGAGGCTGGTTGCAGCACACGCTTGGTCTTCATTGTGGGCGTCTGTTCCTCAGCGATTGAGTTCTTTCTGCAGGATGGGTTGCAGAAGAGCCTGGCCTTGCACTCCGAGGTGGTGCATTTCTTGCAGAGTGCTTTGCTCTTCCGCTGCTGCGACCTTCTTCTCCCCGAAACCCTCGTTCATATTCTCCGAGTCTAGCTTGGGGCTCCTTGTGTACCAAGCATTGCTTCGGACTCCTTTTGTTCCTTTGCAGAATGCTTTGCTTAGGAACTTACAAGCAGTGTTCTTGGTCACAAATTCTTCTGCACACAGCGTGTCTGAATTTTTAGCACAGCCATGCCTAGCTGTGTTTTTTCTGCAATTTGCTGAATCTGGACCTTGCTTTCGGTTCCTTCTTTCTTTTCTGGCTGTGGTTTGGCTTTTCTTTTTCAGCCTCTCTTCTCTCTTCGGGAGGGGAATTTTCACGCGGAGTACACCGCGCTTCGTCTTCTGGATGTTCAGAGGGCTCTCCAGTGTTTGCAGATGTTGCATGTTTTTCAACGTTCAGATCTTCTCTTGTCGCTGGTTCTTGCTGTGGGACGGCAGCCTCTGGTCTGAACTGATATTTTTTTTTCTCATTGGATTGCAGATACTTTGTGGGTTTTTTGGAAAGGTTGCATCCCACCGGTGGCATTCCAGGTCGTTTCACAAGTTTGCTATCTACTTCTTGGGCGGCATGGGTATGCTTTCATTATTCAGATGCTGCCTTTGCAGTGGCGGTTCTGTTTCAGAGAGCGGCAACTTCCCACCCTACTTAGGCATTGCTTTGGTACATCCCACCAGTTCTTGGATTCATCTGCTACATACACTAAGGAAGGTAAAATTATGCCTTACCTGCTGGTTAGGGTGGTGGACTTTGGTCCTGGGGAACTAAGGAACTGAGTTTGATTCCCACTTCAGGCACAGGCAGCTCCTTGTGACTCTGGGCAAGTCACTTAACCCTCCATTGCCCCATGTAAGCCACATTAAGCCTGCCATGAGTGGGAAATCGTGGGGTACAAATATAACATAAATAAAAAAATAATTTTCTTTCCTTAGTAGCAGCAGATGAATCCAGAATCCCACCCTTTGTCAGCCATGCTTGTTTTGCCTATATGCTCTTGTCCTGGTCTTCAGTTTCTGAAAAAAAAGAAAGAAGAGGAAAGAGAGCAGAAACCACTGAAGAGGACTTCATTGCAGTCGTGGCTTCTCTTAAGTCAGACTGACAAGTTTCTCTTTTGTATGGTTGGTGAGGAAGGCTTCCTGGTTTCTTGTCTGATTCTGCTTGGTGATAAGACATGTACTGAGGTGAGGGAGGAGCTGGCCGTCTGGTATCGCTGCCTTCAGCTTTGTAATCTCTATCTCCACCTGCTGGTAGATGGACACATCCCACCAGTTCTTGGATTCATCTGCTGCTACTAAAGGAAAGAAAATTATCAGCAGGTAAGGCATATTTTTACCATATTGAGACGTAGTTTCAAAGCACTTAGACTTACAAAGTTACATAGTAACCTATGGAACTTTGTAAGTTTAAGTGCTTTGAAAATGAGCCCCTTAGATTCTTATGTTGGTGCAAAAGCTAATAGTCAAAATAAGTTCATTCTTCCTTCTACTATTATTATTATTATTATTATTATTATTAGCATTTGTAAAGCGCTACCAGACGCACGCAGCGCTGAACACCTGATATAAAGAGACAGTCCCTGCTCAAAAGAGCTTATAATCTAAATAAATACTACTGTTTATCACATGGTTTCCAGTATGTTATGATCAGTAAAATTGATCCGAGCTGTGTGATAACTTACATTGTTTCTTACTTGCATCTGAAAGGCTTTGATCAAGTTCAAGAGCTACTTATATTTTGAGGAGAAAGATTTTGTGGACAAAGCAGAGAAGAGCCTGAAGCAAGCTTTTGACAGCAAGGTAAGATATATATATATATGTAACTTTTTTTTAATGGGTTTGTGTTCGGGGTAGTATTGCATTGCTCATATTGCTTTGCTGTTAATTACAAAAGGTGGTATTAGTAGTGCTATAATATTTAGACAACCAGGAAAACACTGAGGCATTTTACTTATATGTATAGCATCAACATACATGTGATTTTGGCTGTATTGTGTATTGGAAGTCATAGAATAAATGTGTTTATATTAAGCTTTTACTCTTCTCCTATTGGTGTGGCTCAAAAGGCTCTTGACATGTAAGCAGTGTATTCTGTGCTATTCTTCAGATAATTTTCTATAAAAATGGAGTCAGCCAAGGTGTCGCCTTTAAAGATGTGTTTGAAGGAGTTTATTATCCTGCCATCTCATTATATAAGTGCTGCACAGTAAGTAAATGTGGAGTGAGTTGTTTCAGTATCATACTGTCTTTCTTCTGTATGAAAAATGTTGTTTATATGATCCAGATAAACAATGACAACCCCAGTTTTCACAAGGGGGCCAATGCAGAAAATGTGTGTTAGGGCTCAGCACTAAAACTCAGTTCAGTGCAGGCTTTCCTAACATATGTATAAATGAAAAAAATTGCTCCCTGATGGAGTAAGCAAACTGCATTCAAATTGACAGTGCACAGAAGTATTCATTAATGTGGGAGAGCATGCCAAATGCATGTGCACTTGGGTCTGCACTCAAGGCAACAATATTTGGAGTAGAAAAATTGTATTGGCACCTAGAGTTACATGCACATACATCGATGCAAGTGCTGGAAACTCTAGGTGCCAACATTCCAGTCCTCACGCAGATGTATGGACATGTAACTGCAAGTGCTAATACAGTTTTTGCAAATACTAGCTTTTGTGTCCAGCATTTATTTGCTCCGGCATATTCCTCCTCACCCGCCCACCACATCTCTTCCAGTGAAGCCAGAAAAAGTTGCAGGTCCTGTATGTTCATGGTAAAGATTTGAAAAACGGATATAAATTCCTCACTAATGCTGACAGCACAAGATTGAGCTAGCCCTTTACCCTTGTTAAAACCCCAGCATTGAGCTCAGCCTTCTGGTCTTTTTTTTTCTGTGCTGAAAAGCTAATATCTTCATTACCATGGGATTTTAAGTGCTGTGTGCTGAGGTTTGCGAACAGGTCATGTGCAAAATTCCTTTTATCTTGGTAGTCCTCCAGACCTTTCCAGATGCTAATGCTTAGGTTATGCTTTCCTACCAGCAGATGGAGACTTGAGACACAATTGCTGACCTCTGTAGAATAGCACTGTACCCACCCTCAGCCAACCAGTTTGTTCTCTGTCTCCAGCAGATGGTAGTTGAGCAGCAAAAAATATGGCCTTGGTGGCCACTTGGAGAGCCCTTTGGCTTGAGTAGTGGATGCAGCCTCTAAAGGGAATCCGTGCTCCTTACCCTTTCAGGGTTCCATGCTGTTCAGCAATGCATTGGACAAGTTGGTGAAAGATCTGGGTGAGGCCAAGGTTCCACATTTGCACAAGGACAAGGCCAGGAGTGCAAGTAGGCTCTTCTCGGGGCAAGGTAGACTTAGGGAGGCAAGTCAAATGGACCTCAGCGGGGTTGGTTTTTCCAGCACACCCAGTCCTTTCAGGTGGACGCAGATGGGTTTGAGAGTCCACTCCTTTCTCTGCGTGCCAGTCCTTCTCCTCCCAATGAAAGTTATCTGTCCCCCCTCTGCTGGCTGCAGAACTTTTGTCAGAGGTGAGCCCCGATTACTTGGGACCATTGGGTCCTCAAGGTAGTGCAGGGAAGGCTATGCCTTGGAGTTCCATGCACCCCCTTCCAGATCTGTTTTTGGAGTCTGTGTCAGACTCGTTTGGAGGCCGTGATGGTGATGGTCTACCTTGCAGAGAGGCTGGTGGAACTGCAAGCGATTGTACCAGTGCCCCAGTCAGAGCGAGGAACCGGTGTTTATTCCATGGTTCTCAAGAAGGAAGGGGCCTTCCGTCCCATTCTTGATTTCGAGAGTCAACAGAGCCCCGAGGATGCCTCACTTTTGCATGGAAACACTTCAGTCAGTCATCGTGGCTGTTCAGCCCAGAGAGTATCTGATGGCCTTGGACATCAGAGGTGTACCTTCATATCCCCATTCAACCAGGGCACCAGCATTTCCTACATTTTGCTGTTTTGGGCAGCATGATCAATTTTGTGCTCTCCCTTTTTGGTTTGGCAGTGGCTCCGCAAACTTTTTCCAAGCTGATGGTGAGAGTAGCGGCAGCGCTGCTTCCGGAAGCAGTCTTGGTTCACCCTAATGTATGGTTGATTCGGTCCAAGACCTTTCAGGAGAGCAAATGGGCCACCAACAGGTCTGCGGGTTGGAACATTTAGGGTGGGTAGTCAACCATACCAAGAGTCACCTTCACCCATCTCGGACTCGAGTATTTGGGAGTTCATTTTGATAACGTAAGTTGGGAAGTGTTTCCTCCTCATGCCCGAACTCGGAAGCTGCAGGGACAGATTCAGTATCTTCTGTTTGTCAGGGCGCCTCAGTCCCACGATTATCTGCAGGTACTGGGGTCCATGGCAGCTTACTTTGGAGGTGATGCAGTGGACCAGGGCTCACATGCATCCCCTACAGCAGGCTCTTGTATCTTGCTGGTCGCCTCAGGTGGATGACTTGGACATGGGGCTTCCTCTGAGGGGGGAGGCAAAACATAATCTCCGATGGTGGCTGCACCAGGACAGTTTGAGTCGGGGCACAAGTATGCAGGTTGTGGATTGGTCGGTGGTCACTACAGATGCCAGCCTGTCGGGCTGGGGAGCCCATTGTGTTCAGTTGACTGGTCAGTGGTCCATCAACAGACTGGAGACCAGGGCAGTCTTCCTCACACTGTTGGCCTTTCAGGACCTTCTGGAGGGTCAGTCGGTCTGGGTGCTCTCCTACAACCACAGCGGCGGCCTGTGTGAACCGTCGTGGGGGGGGGTATCCGGAGTGTGCATGTGGCAGCAGAGGTGTCGTCTCCGTTAGCTTGGGTGGAGCTGCATCTGCAAGATCTGTCTGCGAGGCATGTGCAAGGGATCAAAAATCAGCAGGCAGACTTTCTGAGCCAGACATATGCTTGACCTCGCTGAGTGGAGTTTAACGCAATAAGCTTTCGATGCCGTTGTGAGGACGTGGGGTATTCCGGTAATGAATCGCATGGTGACAAGGTAGCTCTGTTTTTCAGTTGCAGGAATGAACCTTATGAACATTGTGCGTTGGCCATGACTGAATCAATGCATCGATGCCCAATCTGTTATGTGTTTCCCCCATGGCTGCTGATCAGCCATGTCACCCAAAGAATGAAGCTGCACTCGGGGTCCATCATTCTGGTGGTGCCAAATTGGCCTCGTCCATGGTACAGGGATCTGGTATAGTTGGCGACGAGGCTGTGCTTCCGCTAGGGTCCTTGCCCAGTATTCTGGTTCAGGGACCGGTAGTCCTGCCGGATCTAGCTCCATTCTTGCTTGCAGCCATGAACGGGCACACTTACGGTGCAAGGGATGCTGTTCGAGAGTGATCTCTACTGTGCTGAAGTCATGCAGGTGATCTGCCTCCCTGGCTTATGTGTGAGTGTTGGAGGATTTTCAAAGCTTGGTGACAGGAGAAAGGAATCTCTCCATTTTGATCTTCAGTGGCTGAGATTTTGGACTTTCTTCAGGGAGGTCTGGAGAAAGAGTTGGCGGTGGCATCGTTGAAGGTGCAGGTTGCAGCCTTGGCTTGTTCTTGGGATCTCATAAGAGGCAAGACCTTGTCTTCTCTTCCGGACATGGGATGTTTTCTGAGGGGCGTTAAGATTCTTTGTCCACCTCATCGGATGATTGTTACACAGTGGAATCTTCGCTTGGTTCTGGAGGCCTTGGTTTCTGCGTCTTTTCTGTATTCATTTTACGAAAAAAAAAGACCATAAGGCAGAGCAAGATTTGTTTTCTTCCTCCTTTCCTCTCACGCTTGGTGTTTTGATTAAGGTGTGCAGTCAGAGAACAGCCAGGGGGACATGTAGACGATTAGCTCATCTGCTTTGACAGGTGGATACTGGCTGGCTGAGGGTGTGCACAGTGCTATTATACAGAAATCAGAAATTGTCTGTCTCCATCTCATGGTAGGCGAGCATAACCCAAGTGTCAGTGTCTGGAGGGCCTAAAGGAAAGAAAATTAGCAGGTAAGGTCTAATTTCTCCTTACATTGAGTGCCCATAAAACTGCGCCAAGCTAACCTGTATTTAAGGCCTAGCACACTTTATTGCATCAGGCCCACTTTAATGTATATAAAAGCCCGCTGGTTTGTATGCCACCCTTAGTTACTAATGCCATTGTTAAACTAGAGACGGGCTAATTTAGGGAGTTTAAATTCATACAATGCCAGGAAAATACAGAACATCTCTGGTGGTAATATTGGGGATTCCCAGAAAGCATCAAGTGTTGAAGCATCCATCAGACTACTTTTAGAAGTTTTTACTTGTGTGTTAAGTCTCTTGTATAGCCAATGAGTTGGGGGGGGGGGGGGGGGGGGAGGCCGGGGTGAATTGTTTTGTTTTGCTAAGGAACAAGTAGAGAGGTGTGGTAGCCGTGTTAGTCCACTAAGGAACAAAAATCCAGGAAGTTTGTGTGTGGTGGTTGTCATATTTTCTTTATTAAGCTATCTTTTAAATAATCTTTACTTTTTTTTTTTTTTTTTTTTTTGTAGGTTTCAATCAATTTTGGACCATACTTCAAATATCCTCCAAAAGAAATCAGTTACCGCCCAGTAAGTACTACCTGGCAATGAGCTTGGTGTGTGTGGAGGGGGTGGAAGTCCATCTCTAGAGTTTTCCTATACTACAGGACTTCATGGTTGAATTTGCCATAAAGAGGTAGTAAATCTCTTTTGCTAATCTCAATGGAAGCAAATGAGCTTGGAGGAGTTTGCCCCTTTTTTGACTCTGAAATGGAATTAAGAATTTTTTGTTTAGTTCATAGTTTTATTGCTACCTTATGGGTTCTTGCTTGGGAGTTAGTCTCCAGAAGGACACAAAATTCCTTTCAAGGGAAAGGATAAGATGAAATAATTACATTCCTTTGCTTCCAGTGAGTGACAAGGTGCTGTATTTGTGTGTGAATTGGCCTGTTTGTGTGTTGCACATGACTACTAGGATCAGGCCTAGGGACTAAAATCATCCTGCTGTCTTCTTTGTTTTGTCCACAGATGAGTGACATGGGCTGGGGAGCTGTGCTGGAGCACACACTAGCAGATGTTCTGTATCATGTAGAAACAGAAGTAGATGGCAGGCGAAGTCCACCCTGGGAGTCATAACAATTACTAGATTTTATGGACTCTACTACATTTGTTTTCCTATTTTTAGATGCTATGGAAAAGAGAGAAAAACTTTGCTACCCTGCTCTCTTAGCTTCTATTCCCAGTAGGTTATAGTCATACAAGCTAGAGTTTGTTGCCAGGTACTAGTTTGGAAATTAATGCCATATTAGATGCGCTCCTCGGGTGAGTTTATTTTACAAGTTGGATCATCCAGTCACACCAACAAGGCTTATAATGTAAGAAAAAAAATGTCTGAAAGTTGTGGATAAATTGTACCTTTTACAAAATCTGAGCCTGCTTTGTAGAATTCCTGTGTCTTGGTACTTGAACTGTAGGTTATATTCCCCCTTTCCTTTTTGTCCACTCCAGACCAGGGGCGTAGCCAGACCTTGGCAGGAGGGGGGTCCAGAGCCCAAGGTGAGGGGTCACATTTTAGCGCGCCCCCCCCCCCCCCCCCCCCCCCGCCACCAACTTTGATCGTCAAAGTTTGACCCCCCCCCCCCCCCCCCCCCCCCCGCTGACTACCCACCGCCAACCCGCCATTGCCTACCTTTGCTGACGGGGGACCCCAACCCCCGTCAGCCGAACCGAGGTCCTCTTCTTCCCAATCCCGCGCAAGGCTTCGTTTTAGTCTGACGTGCGATCTGCAGGGCTTCGTTCTATTTCTGTCAGACTAGAACGACGGCGGGTTGGCGGCGGGAGGGGAGGTCGAGAGGGTCGTCGGCAGGTGGGTCCAGAGACAAATCTACAGGGGCCCAGGCCCCCGTGACCCCATACTGGCTACGCCACTGCTCCAGACCAATAAGTTATGTGCATCTACTAGTGGAAAGGATGGGGAAAAAATTAGTTCCAAGTAATTTGCACCTTGCCTTCAAACAGATGGTAAATGGATTGTGCAGCTCCTGGCTGGTGGTTTTCTGGTGGCTCCTGGCTGGTGGTTTTTTGGTGGCTCCTTTCCTGGCTGGTCTGGGTCTTGGTGAGCAAGGAGTTTTGCTGGTTTAAAGGCGCATGGCATTTTATCAGGTTGTGTGGGTGAGGATTGATACCCAGTGGTGCTGGGTCCCTCATCCACCAGCCAGTGTTATCAGCTCCCTCCACTTTCCACCTGCACTTCTGTTGGCATTATTTGCACGAAGAGACTTTTATGAAGCAGGATTTGTTCCTTTGCTGTTTTTAACGGTATTTGGCTAGTATATGGTCTTCACTTTTTCATCATACAGGTAAGCTCGGGTATTATTTCATATTCTAGACTTTGACCATCAGGTGCTCTGCCTTTTTGGTAGGTAGCTATCTGCCCCATTGATTGGCACAGTTTGAAGCATTTAAAAAATGTTACCTGGCTTAAGTGTTTTTTTCTGAACTCTGTAGAGGAGTTTATCAGGTTTTGTCACTTAAATGTGAGTCTGGGATTTTTGTCTCCCTGCTCGTGCCACCATTTTGAGCAACAAAGGCAGCCGGAGGGAAACAAACGCACATTATGCCAGACCAGTCTTCTGAGCGTTTCAGTTTTAACCAGTTCTGCACATCAGGCACTATCAGTTATGGCATAGCTACTGCGGACTTTCTGGAGGGGAAGCTGTCACAGACGGGAGGGTTCTCGTTCCTCCCACAATCTGTTCTATGGGGCGTTTGTGTACACCCTCTGTTGCTGTCCTCTGTCTCTTCATGGCCCCTGGTAAGGCTTATTTTTAAGGCAGCCTTGTGTACCAGGAGATGCTAGAGTGCATAACCTTTGCAGCTGCATTCTTATGGGCCCTTGATGGCAGTTCTAGCTTGTCTTTTGTGGGATGGCAACTGCTGCATACCTTAGGCTGGCTTTTCTAATGTGGTCCTAAGCTGGCAGCCTCCAAGACGACTTGTGGCCGCTGCCTTTTCAGTCATTGCTGTGTCCATGGTCCTTTTGCCTCCAAGAAAGTAGCACTTGTGCTGCTTTAGTGCGGAGTCCCGCTGGGGACAACGGCCATCTTAGCACCTGAATGTCCTCGGATTCACCAGGGTGTTCTAGCCTTATGCCTAGGCTAGGTTTACAATGGGCTGTATCTCGGCACTTTTCCCTTTTGGGGTTTCTCTGTGCCTATAGCCTTTTCGCAAATGCCACATCCTCGGTGGTTACTGTAAGTTGACCACTATCTTTTGGGGGCACCCCTTTTCTGTACTTCTGTTGGGGCAGTGGCCTCTCAGACTATGGGGCAGTTCCACCCTATCAGCTGACACTGGCAGTGGTGTCCCGGGCTTGGCAGCAACTTTTTGATCAGCAAGGTAATAGCTGCACGATGCGCTCACTGGAGTGATTTTCTCTGAGGTTGCACATTGGCTGCAGTCTTAGTCTGCTTGATTTTGACAGATTCTCGGCCTGTGCGGTGATGGTGCCCTTTAGACTGTGATGGTTTAGCAGCCTCTCAGCCTTCAAGGTGTCTACTTCTTTTTGGTTTCTGCTCTGCATTGGAGACTAAGGTCTTTCTGCTATTGGCTGCACAATAGCCATTTGCTTATTTCTGTGGAGGCCTGCGTTCTTGTGGGCTACAGTCTTCGGCATCTGTGTTGGCCTGCTTGCCTGTTATGGAGTAACAGCATCTTGGTCGGTGGCAGGGTGACAGCATCTCTGTGTGCTGCTTGTTGCTACAGTTCACAGCATTTAGTTGGCTGTCGAGAGACAGCATTTTTGTCTTCTGCAGATTCCACCATCTGGGTATGCTGCATGGTTCCAGTGTCGCGAAGGCTGAGGGCTCATTCTGTCCTGGTATGGTACCATGTGCTTCCATACTGGTCACAGCAAGGTGACAGCTTCTGGCTGTGCTGTACATGCCAGTGTTCTTCAGCACTTCTAGTAGCACTGCCCTTGTAGTCTGCAGTGTGGAGGCACACTGGATATCTGCAGGGTGGCAGTGTCCAATCTCTGATACAAGGCCTGTCCTTTCTTAAAATTGGTGTTCCTTTTTTCTTATTCCTATATAGTGTTGTACACCAGTGTTTCCTAAGTCGGCCCTGGAATACCCCTTGCCAGTCAGGTTTTCAGGATATCCACAATGAATATGCATGAAATTGATTTGCATGTACGGCCTCCATTGTATGCAAATCTATCATGCATATTTATGATGGATATCCTGAACACTTGACTGGAATGAGGTACTCTGTGACCAACTTAGGAAACATTGTTGTACACCGCTTTGATTTGTTTTGAAAGACTGTATATCAAGCACCCTAATAAACAGTGTATCAGGTTGTCCTCATTGTTTGTTGCTACAGCATGGTAGTTTTCTTGGATGCTTCAGAGTGGCAGCCTCTTGTTAGGTTTATGGTGTCAACTTGCCTTGGTAATTACACCCTTGCAGAGCATTAAAGGGTGGCTGCAAAGTGGCAGTGTCCTTGCCTTCTCCAGGGGTAGATACTTTCTTGGCTGTGGTACAACTGCAGTATCCATCCATGCTGTAGAGCATTGTCTCTGAGTCTGGCACCTATGGTGGCCTCTTCATTTCAGCTACAGGGTATGCTGTCTTGTTAACAGTACTAAAGGGTGATTGTTCCCTTCTCCTTCACTGAGGAACTTCTCTGATATGGGGCATAGTAAGGTCTTAACTTTTTGCATTTGAGCAGCTCACACTGCTCATGGCTCCTTCCTCTTGTTACGAGGGTAAAGATAAAAAATAGCGAGATCAATAAGACACTTCCAAGACACCGTGGAGGCGAGTAATAGATAATACTTTATTTAAAAAACAATGTTAAAAAAACTGAAAAGACTCTGCACAGTGCCGTGTTTCGGTGAAAAACACCTGCTTCAGGAATCTGTCTGTTGTGTAAACCAGTGAATGGGGCAACATAAGCGAGGAAGCCAAATCAAGCCTTTAAAAAGACTAGTGATAGTGAATGCACCAAGCATAAGCTTAAAATGACAATAGAGACTGTGAGAAGAGTCAACTACTGTAGTGCTAAACAAAAAACACTGAGGCAGCGATGACATGGCAGTAAAGGCTCTGTGCCTACCATCTTCATGGACATTATGCAATTCTGTACACTATTTGTATTGCCTAACATTGTTTGGCTATTCAAAATACTGATCATTCTAGGCTGAATGATACCCTTAAGGGGTGAATTACTTGGAACTATAATTTTTTTTTTCTCTGTTTCCTTCTGCTGGTAGATGAACATAACCTATAGGTCTGGACTGGTCTGGTAGGACTAAAAGGAATAAAATTGTCATCAGGTATGACAAGTTTTTGTTTTCCACTTTTCTACTCTGCAGGCGCATCCTGTAGTAGGAAAGTAATTAAGGCTAACAATACAAAGCTGACATAAAACTGCTGAATTTAGAGGTGGATTTCGGTTCTGGATAGACTGTACCTCCTGACAAGATGTTACTTGCCAAAGCTATTTGTTCATTTAGTGATAGTGTTTCTGTGAAATAGTATATGGACCAGGCAAGAACTGATAATGAGAGCAATCCATCCACACAGCTAGAACTTGGTGTATTGCTGCCCATCTCCACTGTGGTAGATTTCCAGAAAAGTAGATCAGAACTCTAGTCCAGTGTGAGAGGGCTCTTTAAACCTTCTAATTTGTAGACTCTCTCACCACCCCCCCTCCCAGTTTAGGAACAGATTTTTTAAAAATAGCTATTGCTTGCTGCCAACACCTTATCCTTTTGTGTCAGATTTAACAAATGTCAGTGTCAAGTATCAGGTTGGTACAGGTGCCATGCAGCTTGTGAGCTGTCTTCTGTATAAGTGTTGAGCAGGTGTTTTAAATTGTATACAGGAAATGAAAGAATTAATGCTCAAATAAGATGGCCTGGTTGTAGTACATCTACCATGCAGTTTGTCTCAGCTTGCTGATGTATTACAATGGGGAACAGATGTTACAGACTCGTATTTAAATTTTTTTTTATTGTAAATAGTTTTTCATAATTGAAGTTCTAATGGTATCAAACTGAACACTGGAAACGTGAATTTTAATTAATAAAATAAAAATGAATCTTGACACGCCTGTGTGACTTTACAGCACTCGTGGTAGAAAAACTGCATTTAAGAGATTGTATCAAATATTTTTTTGAACCACTTTTTCTTCCTCTTGCATGAACACTGGGCTGCAGCATTTTCTCTAGGAGGATGTCTAGTTTGGTACACTAGTCTGTCTACAGCAGCAGTGACTGATAATACCAGCTGAAACCATGATTCTAGTTTCACTTTGCCATTGTATCCCCCCCCCCCTCCCTGTGCAGATCATGGCCTGTGTTTTTTCTTCCATTCATATGCCTACGGTCAAACACAAAGTATGCCATAGCTCTCCGATTAGGAGGAATGTTTTACCAATGTTCTATTTTAAAAGTGGTGGTGTTTATCAGCTAAATCTGCCTACTGTGGCTGGGCCATGAACTTTTGATTTACTTCATCTGAAGGTGTTTGCTATTGCCACAAAATACTTCTCAGTTAGTGATTTAAAAAAAAAAAAAAAAGTCTATGGCTTAATGTAGCACAGAAAAATGTCCTTGCCACACCAGTTCTAAGCAGAGTTGGGTTGCTTAAGTTATAACAGTAGTCTTTAGAGGATAGTATTTCTTCCTCCCTCCCCCCCCCCCCCCCCCCTTTGTTACACATGGTCACACATACACTCGCTCTCTCTCACAAAGGAAAAGCAGTTTAGTAAACACCATTTTAATGTTGCCCTTTAAATTAGGAATACAATACGGTGAAAGAGGTGTACATTGTATATCCTGTGACCTTATCACCTAGTCTATATACAATTAATTTACATATTTTACATAATTAAAGCTACAATTCTTGTTATACAGAATGAATAAATATCAAAGTACAGTTTCATTTTAATAAATAGATACCTGCAAGGTGCAGCTTAGCCATAGCTTGACTGAGGCATTTTATTCTAGTGTTAGCTGTAGTTTTTTTTTTTTAATGGGAGTGATTTGTAATACAGGAAATGGTTTCTATAGGGCTGTTAGTGGCAGGCAGTATCAGCTAGTCCTGGAAAAAGTACTCCAGTTCCTACTTCTACTGCAGTCTTAAACCAGAGGGGTACATACATGCAGGAAGATTACTGCTGTTACCTCAGTGGTACGATACTTCCCCCCCTGAAAACAGTTTTTCTACTGAGTTGCAAATACATTTAGGGCTGGATTCTATAGATTGTGTGCAAAATTGCATGAACCAAAAGGTAACTGTTAATTTTTAATACATATCTTTTACCATTTTAGGTGGTTGTAATTGAGTAATATTATAATTTGTATGTTAGTGTTATCCATTTTTTAAAAATCTTTTATTGTAGATTCCTGAGGCAGGTACTTCTGTGCTGAAATATGGCACCGTGTCGAGTCTTATATAGTGTGGCAGATAAACGTGTGTTTATCCCATTGTTTGTTCAGCCTGCTTCCTTCTGTTTTTTTGTCTGTGCAAAATTGCATGCCATCTTGAGCTGCGTGTACAGTTAAATTAGCAGCAATAATTGGGTGCTAACAATTTATTGGCATTGCCAACAATTTGGATTTTCACATGCATCTTGCTAAGCTCCATTCTTTGTAAGCTTTTCACGTAGATCTTTAGTGTGCAACTCAGAAGGGGGCATGGTCGTAGTCGGGGGCATTCAGTAAAGATTCGTGTAATATTACTGAATACCTGGGATCCACACCTAACTCTCATACCAGGTTTCAGTTGGTGTAAATCCTTACGCCCGAAGTTGGGCATGGATCCCAGCGCTACATGCTGTTGTGTAAAGGGTGCTGATCCCAGAACGCCAAGTATAGAATACTGTTCAGTGCTGATTTTTTTTCGGCACCGAATCCAGCCCTTAATGTAAGCTATGGCTTTTGTCTTGGATCAGTGGCCAGAAGCAACTGTTAACTTTATTACATCTGAAAAGGTCTTGCCAAAGTACAAGGCACCCGTTTGCCAGAATGGTGTAAGATGCATATGGTTGGTGTGTCTTCAACAGGCAATTGCTGCATTCAGAGCAGGTCTGACAGCCATGTGCTCGCGAAGGTGGTGAGCAAAATTTACCTGGGTTTGAGAGAGAACCTGATTGATGATTGATTTGGGCAGCCAACCCTGAAAGAGAAGTACACATGTATTAGTAAACAGACTTAAACCAGGAAAGAGCTAGCACCCTGACACACACCCCTACCCCATCACTAAATATGGAATTTGCCATTCTTTCGTAACAATTACTACCATATTTTTATTCTGAGTTGCCTTCTAGGTTGAATGCGGATTACATTAACAGCCAATTTTAAATTGGGAAGCTACAGCATAAAAGTTCCCTCAGAAGTTAGTTGTTTAAGTAATTACATTTTCAGTTTCTTCCTGAATCTGATACCGCCTTCCATTTACCATACTGTTGCTTAGCCAATGAGAACTAGGTTTCACTTTTATCTACTAGCAAAAAATGAAAGGTTGTTCCTCATGTTTGACATACATATTTGTTCAGATATTTTTATACATAGATCCCCCCTCTTGCTGTTGGTATGTTATCACAATTACCTTACCACTAGTTTTTATTTTTCAGATAAACTGGACCCTTTTTTAATGTAGAAATGCCCAGGCTAACACTCACGCTCATCTTGGCAAACCGTTAACCAGCTGGCTTCAACAAAAGCTAGAATTGCATTCACATGTGAACTATCTGTTGCAGCATCTTAACTCATGCTGCCTTGCCTAAATTAACTTACCAAACCCACCACTAAATGAGACAGTAGCTACTTTTACATAAAATTCTTAGCTCAGAAAAATTAGGAATGTGTAGTTTTCTAACCTGTAATGGGGACAAAAAAAGTTTTCCCCCTTGGTGTCAATAAGGCACTATTGACAATTTTGCTGCTGGAATGAATTTTAAAGAGTCTGTAAATGAAACCAGAAACTAAAGAAAAAAAAATTTGGCCTGCACCACTTAGAAATTATTGGCATAGTTTGGCAAAGAGAGAAGAGTTATACCCCAGATGGCCCTGTACCCATCCATCAGCTTGTTTTGATTAGAATGCCTCTACCTCAGCTATTTTTAATCTAGGTACAAATTCTAAAGACCCAAACCTTCAGATCGATGCTGAGGAGCCAGGTTAGCTTTGTCTGTCCACGGTTTTCAATATAAGGATGTAAAACCATACAGGTTGGGCCATTCTCTGCTCTGTAGGAGAAGTAAAGTTTTGGCATTAGGAAAGTTTAAAAAGGCAATAAATTTCACTGCACTATTCAATGAAAATAGTTACTGTCCTCTGATAGATAACCCAGATCTCTCTGGGCCCCTGAATTTACTTTTTGGACCTATTTTTAATGCACCATGCCTCCAGTTCCCACTTCAGGGTTTGCTATCTATTTTCTGTGTTGCTTCCTCTATATGCTAGCAGTAGTGATCAGGTGTGTTCTTTTTTTCCACTTCTGGGCCCTTCTATGGATCTTAACCGAATGGTAAGGCAGCTGCTGTGTGCACCACATCAGCCATGCAAGGCCTGCAACCTGTGGTGACCAGTCCCAATAAGAAGTTTAAAAAAAAAAAAATTTTTTTTTTTTTACAGGAGGGGATTGGGGGTGGAGGGAAAGAATGCACCACATACCTATGCATACATGTCAGTGCTTTTCAGGGCAAAGGCAGGGGGAAAAGAAAAGCTTGTCAACTGCTAAGAAAAAAAACAAATTAGAACTATTATTTAAAAAAAAAAAAAAACAACCTCCCCCCCACCCCCAAGTCTTCAATTTGGCAGACTCCAGAGGGCTGCCGTGTTGGTGATTTGAAATGTCCTATGTGTCTTTTCCCTTAAAGGGTGGGGACTCCTGCCTCCCAAACTACATGTGAAAGCAAATTTATAACTAGCACAGCATACCTCACATATCCTTTCTGTTCTGGCATCGCCCCAAATCTGGTGGACATACCAGCCAGGACACAGGTAGAACCCCGTCGCTTATTGCAGCGCACACTCACAAAATCCCTGGGGCCCACAATGTTTCCTGGTGTGTCTGCTGCAATTTCATGGGTTATCAATGTGTCTTTCCCAACTTTTTGCAGGACCTGTATAGGTAATCAAAGAAAGACCGCCTGTTTTAGTGGTATCAGTACTAGTACATTAGCAAGCAACCAAACTTGTTTTGCTTATCTTAGTAAATGATCTTTTGTTTTAACTCTAGCCCTCAGTTTGCTTCTGAGCTCCAGAATTGGGCACTTCAAGTTATGAGAGGAGGGCGGGTCACATTGTGTCCCACTGGACCATTAGGATATTTATTGGGGGGGGGTCTAGAGCTCCACTAGGGCTTTAAGTGTGAGAGGTCCTAGAAAAAAGGCTGGACTTTTCAAACCTGTGCTGCAGAAAGATTGTGGCAGAGTGCACACCCAGGCCGCCCGCAGAAGTCCTCTGTGATCAACACTAATAACATGCCTATATTTGTATGTTATTAGTGTTAATCATAAGGGCAATCTTTCCCCACACTTTGCCAGCAGTAATTTTACAGTGCTGTTTGGGAACAGCACAGGGAACTGTAACCACCACTCAATAGAACTTGTAAAGCGATCAATTCATTCAAACAATAGAACTTGTGAAGCTGTCAATTATTTCAAGCTGTATTGAGTTGCTGTTAGTCTGAGGTTTTTATCACCATCTTTAATATATTCTCAGGCCCTGATGATTAGAAGCCCTGCACTGTGCCAAAACAGCATGAGGCAATAATGCCCCCATGATTAGAGCTACTAGCTCTGATCATAGGGAAAAAGTGCAGGAGGTTTGTGCCTGAGTACTTGTTTGACAGGTCCAGCCTGTCAAAAGCTGGACCTGTCACAGGCAGGAGACAGATGTCCATTGGACCCACTGCCACTACTCAGCTCTGGTAACCTAGTGTCCCCATTCAAATAGCAAAATGGAGGAGGTAGCGGTCAGGTGGATCTCTAGTCCCTCTGAACCCACCTCCAAAAGAAAAATCACTGCTGTCCCAGTAGGCTGCTACTACTGTGAGATGGAGGAGGGAGTAGTGCACTGCCTTCAAAATGGTGGCAGCTGCCCAGTGCGTGCTGGGTGGGGCTTCCCTACCATCTAAGGATGCCCAGTGCAGGGAGCCACCATTTTGAAGGTGGCGGTGTGCTACTCCTTTCTCCATCGTGAAGGGGGGGGGGGGGGGTTGGCTGCTAGACCCCCAGGGTTAGCTTAGCAACTCAGAGCCAGCAGTGATGGGAGTTGTGGGAGGGGCTGGAGAGCCACTGGTTCTCCAGCCCCTGGGCCCTTGTGTTGGGGGGGGGGGGGGGGGTTGTCAGGAGGACTAGTGGTCTGCTGGACCTCCAGCCCCTGTATCAGGTGGGAGCTTGAGGGGGAATACTTGGTCACCAGGGCTGAAGCGATGCCAGGGGTCCAATGGACCCCCCTCCCCAGTAAACAGGCCAGGCTGCTTGACTCTGACCTGGGGTGGGGGGAGGAGCAGAGCCTTAACCTTAAGGCCATCTCTGAGCTGCTGTAGGGTTAAGGTGCTATTTTGCCCCTAAGATCAGAGCTGTGTGCAATTGAGGGGTGCAGATGCTGTTTGCCTAGTACTCATGGCTACAAAGATAAATGTGGATGCTAGTACCCATATTTACCTTTGATCAGCAGGCTGTCAATTTTTCTCCTTTGAATACATTGTGACTGTTTTTAGTAATATATATATTTTTTTTTTTTGGTTTTGCTAGTTTGACATATGCTATATATTTTTTTATGTTTATAAATGTTTTATTTTAACTTAGTCTGTTACTCATACTATCTAAATGTTCCAGTATCATATGCTGTACCTTGACTTCTTTGACATTAGGGTTCCACTCTCCCATCTGCTCCATGTTGTCCACTAGCTCCCGGTAGATATCATCTAAGGCCTGGTCTAAGACCACCTCCAGCCGGAAGACTTTGCCAATGTCTGGCAGGACCTTACTCAGAACTTTATCTCCATTTTCCTAAGTGGCGATTAAAAGAAAAAAAAAACACACACACACACAACTTTAAATTGAGATGTCACCTCTTCAAGCGATGAATACCACCAATTCTACTGCCTCCATGGCAGTGAGCAAGGACTGTACCCTAGTAGCCTACAATATTTGGATACTACAGGGTAAAAAAAAAAAAAAGACCACAATTGAACGACCATTGATCTTCCTTCCCTCCAACCCAACTGCTTCTACTCACAATAGACAGATGGGCTACTTGAAGGTTGAGGCCAAACCTTGATCTGTAACAGTTAGATGGGGGTATCTAAACAAGGCTTAGAAAAACAAATGCTCACTTACAGCTGTAATCTCAGTTTTCCAGCCCTCCTGATTTCCCAGTATGCTCAGTGACTTCTGCAGCGCCTCCTCTCCCTGTTGGATGTAGGACATTTCCACATCACTGTATGGCTTCTCTTCGACCCTGCAACCTAGAACGAGCAAACACTTTGCTGTTGAAGCAGCACAGCCGAGGATAGGGCTAGAGCCACTCAAAGTAGCAGTAGCTATTGTGTCTTCCCCAGCAATACAAGTGGGTGGTCCCATAGCTGCCCTGCTGTGGATGAAGAGGACACCACAGTGGTGTAGACACACCCACTTAGGGCTCAAGCCCACCCGACAGTAACACACTTTTAGCAGTAGCTGGTGGGGAGTCCAAGCTCCACCAGCTGAAGTCTTTCCCCCTGATGGTAACAAAAATGCTACTCTCCACGATACCGACACCTGCGCATTCTCAGTTTTCAGCACAGGCCTGCTGCAGAGTGCTAAGGTGGAAAGCAGTGTTTTCACGCCAGCTGAGATATTTTTTTTGGTGGTGGTGAGGGGAGAACACTTGGTGCCCACCCACTTCTTGTCTAGGCCCACCCAAAATCTGTTGTCTGGCTACGCCCCTGGGACACCAGCCCTATGAGGTCTCCTAAACAGCAGTTCCAGATGAACAAATTAAAAAGTATTATTTGTAGCATTTGTATCCCACATTTTCCTACCAATTTGCAGTATGTTAAAAACAATAACAAAATAAGTGGTGGCCTACTTACTAAGTAAGGAGCTTCTTCTGCGAACTTGATTGATCCATTTACTGGGACCCGGTCCAGCAAAAGCCAGTTTGTCCAGTTCGTGGCTAATGGCAGCAGCCGCTGTTCGTCTCAAACCTGAAAATAGGGAGAGAGAATGTCACTGAAGTATGAGTCGTGACGAGAGTCGTTGTGGGGGATGGGAACAAATCTTCAGTCTGCTGGGCAGGGTTTGAGATGTAATGCAGCAATTCTGAAACACAAGCTTAAATCACAGTCTCTCTCTCTTCTCCGAGTCGGCAGGATAATATTGCTTGTTGTTACCTATGAGAGCTGTTTGACACTACATAGAATAGGACAGCTTCCTCTGATACAGGAATGCCATAATTGAGATGCGACAGTTGCACGCTCTCCCTTTTTCATACTGACAAATGGAAATGAGCAGGAATAACGTGAACTCAGCAACGGGATGATGTGCGCAACAAATCAGTAAACTACGCGCGCAGATTGCCGACTATTCCATGTGCTCCAGTCTAAGCTACAGATGTTCTTTCTAAGCGATCACTCCCTATCACGCGTTTTTGCCTTTTCAGGATTTGATGGTATTTTTAGGCATTTTTTTTCAACGGGATGCATGAAGAAGTTAATTACGAAGGCTGCCTATAAATGACAGGCACTTTACCAGCCCGGTTGTCAATTGGTGTTCCGTAAGGGAAAGGCTAGTTCACACCTGACCTTTCGCAGGTGCCATGCAGGGACCCGTAGTTTTACTTTTCTTAGAGAAAGCAGAAACCCATGTCCTTGCACATAGTGTAGTATACAAAAGAAAGAAAGATTATAAATTAAAAAAAAAAAAAAGACTAAATTGGAAGACGTGGACAGTTACTTCTCACCGATCCTCACACTCTAAACTGTTAAGTATAAAACCAAATACAATGAAGAAAAACTCTTCCTCAGTAGCGCTGGGAAAGACAGAGAAAGGCAAACTATGCGCTGTCTCTTAGCCCCTCTGAACGCCTGCTTAGTACCTCACCTCAGCAGATGCTAAGAGACCTAGATAAGCGTACTAAAGCCAGTAGCAAACGGGAGAGTAAAAACCCTTGCAAAAGCAGTAACGAGGGGAGGCGGGAGCAAAGCTGCATTAGGTACCTTTCAAGTTCCTCATGTGTCTGTAAGAGATTCCAGCACAGAGCTTAAAAGTGGCTGGCAGCATGGCTGTCTGATTGCCCTCTCACGCTGGGCTGCAGGGACAGCAGTGCTCAGTTGCTCTGTAGAGATGCTCTGCCCTCCCCGCCTCCTTATATAGGTCAGTGAAGGAAGAGTCCTGGATTCAGGCTGATAAGGAGTGACATCATTTATGGCTGAGCTCCCTCCCTCGGAGCAAGGACACAAACATTTCTTCAATAATCTGTCAGTGAGCCTTAAAAATATAACTGATATGAAACAGGAAGAATGTTTAAAAAAAAAAAAGGCCCTGTCCCTGCGCCCAGCTGAAAGCATTGTGTAGTCAGGGCAGAAAGGAAAATCTGAATAGTCACTGTAAAATTAATCAACACAAGTGTACTGTACAGAAATGATTCATTTCTATACTTACTGTGCAGCAATGTACAATTCATCAGCACTTCTGTATATAACTATACATTAATCACTAGATTTGTCTACAAATTTGCATTTAATTAATTTAGGAATGTTATTTTTATCTGTATATACATATAGAAAAAGGAGGGAGACATACAAATATTTTACTAGTTTAATAGTGAATGCGTGTTATATAGAGAGTGGAGGAGTGGCCTAGTGGTTAGGGTGGTGGACTTTGGTCCTGGGGAACTGAGTTCAATTCCCACTTCAGGCACAGGCAGCTCCTTGTGACTCTGGGCAAGTCACTTAACCCTCCATTGCCCCATGTAAGCCACATTGAGCCTGCCATGAGTGGAGAAAATGCAAGGTACAAATGTAACAAAAAATATATAAATACATCATAATTATTGCATTTTAACCATGTGCATTTATGATTATGTCATCATTATATTCATTGTATATAAAACTTACAGAATGATTTTAGTCACATTTCCAAGTCACCATTTCTAAGTAGTTGCTGAAATGTCCTGGAGGCTGGTATATATAATGTCATCAAGCATCATTAGAGCTGCCCTGCCACTAGCCAATTATCTTATGAGGCAAACACTGTACATTATAAGATCATAAGCATTGCCACACTGGTACACAACAGTTTTATAGACCTCCATCATATCTCTCCTCAGCTATCTCTTCTCCAAGCTGAAGAGTCCTAGCCGCTTTAGCCTTTCTTCATAGGGAAATCATCCCATCTCTTTTATCATTTTTGTCACCCTTCTCTGTATCTTTTCTAATTCCGCTATATCTTTTTTTGAGATGTGGTGACCAGAATTGCACTCAGTATTCGAGGTGCAATCACACCATGGAGAGATACAAAAGAATTATCTCATTTTTGTTTTCCATTCCTTTCCTAATAATTCCTAACATTCTATTTGCTTTCTTAGATGCCACTGCACACTGAGCAGAAGGTTTCAAAGCAAAGTTTGAAAATGCCTAAAGTGGTGACAGAAGTTAGAAGAGATGTTCCTGGGGGCAAAATAACTGACATACTTCTGTATTTTCAAAACTGCCTGCAGAAAAAGGAGACATAAGTGTCCTTAGGTACTCTTCCCTTCAACAGTTTTGAAACGAAAAGTACCCACATACTTCCCTTTGATAAACGATAGCCGCCGACTTTACACCTGTGTGAGCAAAATAAAAAATTGTTCCTAAAGGATTTTAAAACATGGTCACATGACTTGTCGGCAAACTTCCCAGCTTATAACAAGGTACAGAACTTATACTGTAGCCCATCTCTGAAACACCAGTATTGAGAAGAACTTTCAAAGGAATAACCCTATTAGTTTGGTGTAACAAAATTGACAGAAGCAGGTAGCACCTTATAGACTAACCAGTTTTTTGAGGCAATCTTTTGAGGACCAAGGAGCAAGGCTAAATTATTGCAGACATAGAAATATAGAAAATTGAAACAGTAGATGGTATGGATAGGCAGATTAGTTAGGCCAAATGGTCCTTTATCTATCCCTTCCTCTAAGGAGGGAAGGGTTAGAACAGCTGGTATAGTTGGAGTTTTGATCATTAGGCATGTAGTTAGTTAGCTAGATGGCTGGTGGAGGAGAGGATCGCTTGGTCACTTGCCTGCTGGTTCAAGTGTGGTGGACCTCAAGTGTCACCTAGACAGTGCTGGGAAGGAGCCTGCTGTCTTGGTACATGTGTGTACCAATGACACAAGAAAACGTGGGAGGGAGGTTCTGGAAGCCAAATTTAGGCTCTTAGGTAGAAACCTGAAATCCAGAACCTCCAGGGTAACATTTTCAGAAGTGTTCACCATTCCACATGCAAGACCCAAGAGACAGGCAGAGCTTTGGAGCAGTGGTGTTCCTAGGGCGGCTAACACCCTGGGCGGATCGCCGATTCCCCCCCCTGGGGGGCAGAGGGAGCATGGAACGAGTGGCGCCGACAGGCACGTGGCACCCCCCCCCCCCCAGTGGCATGCACCCGGGGCGGACCGCACCCACCACCCCCTCCCCCCCCAGGAACGCCACTGCTTTGGAGTCTCAAAGCATAGATAAGGCAATGATGCAGGGAGAAGAGGGTTTTAGATTTGTTAGAAACTGGGCAACACCCTTAACCAGGGTGGAACCAGGCTGCTGGCATCAACATTTAAAAAAAGGAGATAGAGCAGCTTTATCACTCACTTTTCCAAATACAATCAAGCAATAAACACAACTTGTACAGAAAAGCCATATGAATGAGAATAAAGAGAGAATAAAATCTCGAGAGAAAAGGCTATTAGTATAATAAGGAAAATTTTTCCCCAAATACATACAGCTAAAGTCCTCAATATTATATTAAGATCCAAGAGGAGAATAAGGGAGAATAAACATAACTAGAAAGAAAAATTATAGGTAGCTGGTCTGAGCGCAGTTCTCCTATACCAGAGCTAAATCCCAGAGGTTACAAGACCAGTCCTGTGGAGGAGGAATTTGTTCAATCTGTTTACCAGCTAGAAACATAGACAAATGAACAGAATTAAAAAAAAAAAAGCATACTTAGCAGCTTGAAACTTAATTACACATTTACATGGAAACTTTAGGAAAAATAACATCCCCGACTGCACAATTCCAGGCTTGAACTACAGGAACTTCTTCCTTCTTCTTTGTGTCTTCCTGGCCAGATCAGAAAACACAGAAACTTTAAAAGAATGAAACATGTTTTCTCTATGTCTAAAGAACAATTTTAGGAGCCATTCTCTGAATATAGTGTAAAAGTCACTATCAATGTGGAAGCAGCACATTCCTCAGATAAAGAAGATTCTAATAACTCTAAAACATTTGATCTATCAACCTCTAATTCAGGGAGCTCAGCATTTAGTTTTGTTACATTTGTACCCTGCGCTTTCCCACTCATGGCAGGCTCAAAAAGAGTGGTGGATGCTTGGAATGTTCTCCCAGGGGAGATGGTGGAGAGGAAAACGGTAGCGGAATTCAAACATGCGTGGGATAAGCATAAAGGAATCCTGTTCCAAGGGAATGGATCCTCAGAAGCTTAGCCGAGATTGAGTGGCAGAGCCGGTGGTGGGAGGCAGAGCTGGTTGGGAGGCGGGGATAGTGCTGGCAGACTTATACGGTCTGTGCCAGAGCCGGTGGGTTGGGAGGCAGGGATAGTGCTGGGTAGACTTATACGGTCTGTGCCCTGAAAATGACAGATACAAATCAAGGTAAGGTATACACAAAAAGTAGCACATATGAGTTATCTTGTTGGGCAGACTGGATGGACCGTGCAGGTCTTTTTCTGCCGTCATCTACTATGTTACTATGTATGTCAATGTGGCTTACATGGGGCAATGGAGGGTTAAGTGACTTGCCCAGAGTCACAAGGAGCTGCCTGTGCCGATAATCGAACTCAGTTCCCCAGGACCAAAGTCCACCACCCTAACCACTAGGCCACTCCTCCACTCCACATGATATTCTTTGTTTTGTTGTTGGCAAATGATAAACCTGAGCCAAACGTGGAAAATTAGCTTCAGGAACCATCAACACTTCTCGTAAATAACTTTCAAACAGTTCCTTTGCCGAAATTGCAGGAGTTTTAGGAAAGTTCAAAACATGTAAATTACAACTCTGAGCTGTATTTTCCAGTCTCATTTCTTAATTTTAAAGCAGTTAAATCCTTAATCATTTCCTGTCAAGGCCCTTTACAGCGTAATATCTGTGCAGCTTTAATATCCTAGAAGTATAACCTCGGCACATCAGCACACACCTGAAGCGTCTTTATTTTGCTTTATTGAATAAGTATAGATAGTTTACTTTCACAGTCAGAGGTTCAGAAGTATTGCCCCAATCAAGAGACTCTGTAATTCTGAGAGCTATATCAGTGGTTGGAGATAGAAATCTGAAGAAAGGTAGCGTTATTGCAGAGGTGGCAGAATAGTTAAACAGATGACAGCAGTTCAGAGCTGGGTGGCTATAATATGCAATATCTTATGAGAAAGAATGGGGCCCCACATGAACCAGAGGGGCCCCCATCCAAACCCGGTTGTGCTCCAGAAGCAGTGGCATGTTCTTGAATCAACGCCATGGCGCCACCACAGATGGTAATGGAGAACTCTGGGCTGCGGAGGGATAGCTCTCTGGTCCAGACTAAGAGTGACCTCCCCAAATGAAGTGCCTCTCACTCCCTCCAGTGGCAACATCGAGGTCAGGGTTTGCTCGGACTGCATCTCTTGCATTGTGCTATGCCCCAGATGTCGAGAAAAGTGCCAACTCCCCTTTCACTTTCCCATTGAAACGGCACAGGAAAACAGGGTGCGTGCAGACTGAGCTAGCAGTGGCCATCTTGAAATCCCTAGCTCTGATAGAGCAGCTTTTAAACTAGATACTGGGGGGATGAGCAACAGTCACTCAGCTCTGATGGCGACATCCAAAAATAGCAAGTCTGATTCATCTTTTGCGATAGCCTCCAATATGAAGAGATCTAAGCCTGAGCCGAGCATGCCTGACAAAATGGCAGCAAAATAGTGCATTGCAATATCTTAAATAAATCATGATGAAACAAGTAAATGCAACAAGGACAGTTTGTTCAGAATTTGAATCTCTCTCAATTCGCTGATGCTCAACATCACATAGGTAATTTTAAAGAACACACACATGACATTTTGATTGAATTGCAAAGACTCGATAAACCCGATCTTACAACTAAAAAGATATTTTGAAGACCTCTCAAATCGAAATAGGTGTAATAACACACATATTAGGTCTGCTGGAAAACTCCGAAGGAACGGACTTCATCTCTTTTCTTATGGAACAACTACCAAAACTTTTAGATCTTAAACTCGAGGCTCCTTTAGAATTTGAAAGGGAGCTTGCAATATCTTGGCATTGGCGTAACCAGATTCATATACTGGCCACTTGGGAAGCTAAGGAGGCGAGTGGCTCCTACAAATGTAAACAACTATTTTTGAAGCTCTGGGACCCTTATTTTGCAAATTCTGAGTCCACAGGGCTGCAGCCTCCTTATAAATAATCTATAAAGCTAGGAACTGGTGGGCCTTGTCTGGTAGGGTCTTTTCTTGTGATAGGGTTTGGGGAGTCACACTTGGCTATTTAGGTAGACTGGTAATGGGAGGGGGAGGGTGAAGGAAGGGGAAGAAGGGGGAAGAAGGAGATTTATAAGGTGGTCTCTAGGGTTAGGATGGGGTTGGGGATGAATACTAATATGGACTTCGGAAGTGGAAGTGGGGAGGGGTGTGTTGGGAGGAGGAAGGGGGGAAGGATTTAAGTATATAGTTGATCGGGTAAAGATTAGGGATGGGGAGCACAGCTAAGGGGCTGGTATTTCATTCCTGTGGGTTCCTCATGATATACTTTGTAACTTTCTTAACCATCTAGTTGCACTGTAGATAATAGTGAGGTTGGGGAAGGGTTGGGGTGGGGTAGGATGGGGAGAAAATGGATAGCATTTGGTTGATGGTACAATTGTCTTGTTCATACTTATTTCAATCAGACAGTGATGTTTGCTATTCTTGCATTTTGTGTTTATTGTATGTTCAACTTTGTTGTATCGCCAATAAAAAATATTGAAACATAGAATTTGAAAGTGTTCCCTCAATAACTACCCCTGCAGCAAAACATCCGCGACCAGTTCTGACAACATTGTTATGATTTCAACAAGTTTTTCAGAACACTGCAAAGAGTATCCCCATCTGTTATATCAAGGTCAGCACGTAATTATTATTCCAGATCTTACAAAACAACACTGCTGCCCTCAGAAAGGAATTTCTAGAATTACATCAACCTTCAAAATATATTGGAGTTAAATTTGGCATACTTTATCCTGCTCAGGTGCGTGTCACTTACAATAACCACATGCGCACCTGTTTTAAATTTACTACTTAGTAGCTTCATTGCATGCCCCCTAGTCCTAGTATTTTTGGGAAAAAACAAGAAATTCACATCTACCCATTCCAATCCACTCAGAGAATATACATAGTTTTCTTTCCCACATAAAACGTACACTAGAATTGACTATTTTCTTACATCCTCTCATATTTCTTCCAATATTAGCCAAACTATCATCCATCCTATAATAATATAGCAATAGCTCTTCTCTTAAAATTAAATAATCCTCAATCTAAAAATAATTAATGGAGATTTAATAATTTAGAGCCTCTTTTACAAAGTCACACTGCCGATTCTCGGTGCGGCAAACGAGAAGAAACCCATTCAAGTCCTATGGGCTTCCTCTCGTTTGCCGCACGGGCTTTGCTAGCATGGCTTTGTAAAAGAAGCCCTTAATCCTAAATCAAAACGTATTTAACAAAATCAAAAATTTCAATTTTTTCAACAAAATAGTACCCATGGTATATCCCCACCTACTTTATAGGAGGCTTATAAGGCCACCCTTCATGGAGAAATAATTAATATGATGGCTTGGAAACAAAGAGGGTTTTTAAAAAAGAATCTGAATTAACAAGAAATTCAAACTCTCGAGGCCAAACATATTCAAACTTCAGACCATACAATCTATCATAAGCATCTCAATTGTAAGTATGTATACAATTTCATTTTATCATCGAAAGCTATGAATGATTTTTATTCATTCCTCTGGTCATTATTCAGGTGCTAATAAAACGGGCCAGTTACTAGCTAAATGGTAAAAAAAAAAATAGGGAATATATCTCTCCATTACATGATGAGAAGGGTCAAGTAATCACCAATACAAAAGAAATGGCTTCCTTATTTGAACAATTCTACTCCAAATTATTTCAATCTGAGCTTACCTCGACAATTAATAAAATGAATCCCTTTCTTGATAACCCTTCACTTTCTCAACAATTTCAAGACAAGTTAGATCTACCTATAACAAAGAGTTAATACTATTTCATCTCTTGCAAATAAATAAAGCACCATGCCCCAATGGTCTAACCAGTGAGTTCTTTAAGAAATTTGGCTGTCAATATTTGCTAAATTATTTTAACTTCATTAAAGAACACCCAGAACAGCAATGTAGGTTTTTCAAAAGCCACAATTATCATTTTGTTGAAACCCGGTAGAGATGCACAGTAGGTGCAGAACTATAAACCCATTTCTGTATTAAATTTGTATTATAAAATTCTCACCAAAATTCTTGCTGATAGATTCATGATTGTGTTCAATTCTCTGATTCATACTGATCAAGGGGGATTTATGAAACAAAGATATATTGGTGACAGTTTAAGATTGTTTCATGGAATTAACTTTTTTGCTAAATAATTCAAATGAGCCAGTGGTGGGTTTGGCACGTGACGCAGAAAAAGCTTTTGACTACATCAAGTGGCCATTCCTCCTTAAGGTTCTTAAATGGTTCGATTTTGGTAATTCCTTCATTTCATGGATTAAGGCATTTATACTACTGTCCAGTATCCAGAGTTCTAGCTAATGATTGTCTCACTACATAAGTACATAAGTAATGCCACACTGGGAAAAGACCAAGGGTCCATCGAGCCCAGGATCCTGTCCACGACAGCGGCCAATCCAGGCCAAGGGCACCTGGCAAGCTTCCCAGACGTACAAACATTCTATACATGTTATTCCTGGAATTGTGGATTTTTCCCAAGTCCATTTAGTAGTGGTTTATGGACTTGTCCTTTAGGAAACCATCTAACCCCTTTTTAAACTCTGCCAAGCTAACTGCCTTCACCACGTTCTCTGGCAACAAATTCCAGCGTTTAATTATGCTTTGGGTGAAGAAAACGTTTCTCCAATTTGTTTTAAATGTATTACACTGTAGTTTCATCGCATGCCCCCTAGTCCTAGTATTTTTGGAAAGTGTGAACAGGCACTTCAAATCCACCTGATCCACTCCACTCATTATTTTATATATCTCTATCATGTCTCCCCTCAGCCGTAGGGGTACCCTTCAAGGGTGTCCCCTCTCAATGTAATCTCGCTTTGGAACCCCTTTTGACCTCTGTGGAACTGGAATACTTAGGGCTAATTCCTATTCCAGTCTGAAAAATAGTACAAAGTGTTTGTAGGTTACGAGGCCAACTTGCAGTTCTCAGCTTTTTCCACTAACCTTAGCAGAAGGCAAATTAAGGTGAACTGAGCTGTTTATTTGTAGCTAAGGGGCCCTATAAAGAAAAGTAAACTTCTCAAGGTAAAATTGTTAGTGATAATTGTATTCTTTTCTGATTCACATGCTGCTTAAAGAATGATGTAGATAGATAAGAACATATCAGTAACTGTCCTCTTTCTGTTATCAATGGTTGAGAAAACATTACCTAAGATATGTTTTTCTGTCCTGAAACCCATCTGTTTTGGCTAAAGTCTCTTTTCTTTCTTATTTTGCTGACCTATGGAACTGAATGTCAGCTGACTCCATAGTGTAAGCTTTTTTTATGTCTATATAATCTTGTATTCTCCCTGTGCCTAGGAAGAAGCTCATGGGAGAAACCCAACTTCCAATTGTCAGTGAGTGTTTGATTTCATGTATCTTCTTCTTTGCCATAGCAAACGTCCCTCTGAATAAAGGAAAACTAACACACCTCCAAATGCCAATCTCCTAGTATTCAAGGTATTCAAATTGCTAAAGACAAATAAAACTGGCAGCATATGCTGACGTTTTACTTTTTCTCAGAAATCCAGCTCAATCCATCACAACCTTTGTGTCACTGGTTTCCTCCTATTCCAAATCTTCAGAATATAAACTGAACTGGGATAAATCTGAAGTCTTTCCACTCCAATAATCTTTCTACCCCATCAGACATTTCCAACATTAAGTTTATTTGGAATACTCAAGGCGTCAAATACTAAGGCATACAGATTCATAAATATGTGGAACAAATTCTCTCTAAAATTAAGGATATTATAGACAAGGCACTAACTAGTTGGTCAGCATTAAACCTCACATGGTTTGAGTTCCATCAAAATGATACTAGCTCCTTCTATAAAGTCTATATATCTTTCCATGTTACCATCCTTATATCAAAAATCTTTTTTATAAAATAGTTGAATCGTAAAATATCCTCTTTCTCTGGAAACGTGAAAAACCACATATTGCCAAGCAGAAACTTAAAGCTTCCAGAAAACATGGAGGTGTAAACTTACTAGATTTCTATTTATACCATCTTGCTTCATTAATAAGATATGGCTCCTATTGGCTACAAGGTATGTCCTCATCTCTAGAAATGCCCACATGGTTGGAAGTGGAACAGTATATGCTACCCTATTCCAGTTTCAGTATTTGGTTCTCTGATTATTCCTTCCAAAATAAAAAAAAAACAGTTTTTTTCTGCCAAACTGCAATACACAGTCTAAAAAATGAATGTCTATTTGGAACAACCCAAAACTCACTTACAAAAAATGGTATTTATTTTGGAAAAAGTGGCAACATGCTGGCATCTGGACTCTTGATCAACTTATGCTTAATGGTCAGTCGCGCTCTCTGCAGGATTTATCAGATTCATATACCTCCATATCCCCTTCTAAATTTCATTTTCAGTGGATTCGCCTGTCTAATGTTTTGGCATGGGTTCCTCACCTTCAAGATTCCCTACAAAATCAAGCCTCAGTCAGATCTTGGTGTGAATTAATCCTTACGGAAGACAAAGCCATCTCCACGTTTTATAAAATATTCAGAGATAAACTATCTGGTCCACCAACTGAAAACGCAATCGGCCTGGTCTTCAGATGTCACAGATACATCTTGACAATCTGATCGGTCTCTCTTCTGGGATAAAGAGAATTGTCCTTTTCTAGCAATAGGAATATCTCAATCACTTTTTTTCTTTTCTCATAAAGCATTTTGGACTCCAAGAAAAATGTGGAGAGTGAAGCTGCTTTCTTCAGACAACTAGCCGTTAAGCCCGTAACAACGGGCTAGTTTTTGTTTTCCTATGGCCTCCCCCCGCCAGCAACCGTCCTCTCCCCCCTCCCATCCGCTCCATCCACCCGTGTCCATCAACTGTTCTCTCCCCTACCCTCCATCCTCAGGCTCCCATCCACCGCGATTGTGACCTCCTGTGCCCTGCCGTCCCCGCCGCTGCCATTTCGCCGTCGTCGTGCCATCAGTTCTCCATCGCTGCATCTGTTTCCCTCAGTTCTGCCCCCTCCTTCCCTCCCTGGTCCCTCCTCCTCCGATTTCCATGCCCATGTCCAAGCCCTCCTCCCTATTGGGCTGTACTGCTGGTGGAGGCAGGGCTTGGACTTCTACACTCTCAGCATTCCGACTCTGCTGCGCATTTGCAGGTGAGTCGGTCACTTGCCATTTATATGTTTGATTGTTGGCATTGTTCTCAAGTTTCTGGCTCATTACAACAAATGTTATATGACTGCCATTCAATCGATGCCTTTTGGAAGGAAATTTGGAGGCTCATTTTCAAAGCACATAGACTTAGAAAGTTACACAGGCTTGGGGCTCATTTTCAAAAGAGAAAAACGGTATAAAGCAGCATTTGGGCGTTTTGTTTCACAAAACGTTCAAATTATTATTTTCAAAACCAATTTTGCAGACATTTATCTATGCAGTTCATCTGCAGTGTGCCCAAATCATAAAGGGATGTGTTGGGGGTGGGATTAGGGTGTTTCTAACACTTGGAGGTTTTTCTGCCATAATGGAACACAAAACCAAACATCCATGATTAAAACTAAAATGTTTTGAGCTAGACCTGTTTTAATAACGACTAAAATAGTACATACCAGCCTTTATGACAGCCTCAGATGTTATGGCCAGTCCTATTAGAACAGCAAGCAGGTCCCTGGAGTAGCCTAAGAATTGATGCAGTCCATTGTGGAGAAGGGGGCCCAGGCCCATAATCCATTTTAATTGTTACACTTGTGGTGGACAGTGTCAGCCCCCCCCCCAAAATCCACCAAGAACCTACTGTACCCACATATAGGTGACACTTGCAGACATAAGGGCTATTGTAGTGGTGTATAATTGGGTACAGTAGGTTTTTGGTGGGTTTTGGAGGGTTCATCATACAATATAAGGGGGTAACAGTGAGATGTGTACTTGGGAGCATTTATGTGAAGTCCACTACAGTGCCCCTTAGGGTGCTCCACTGCTCTGCTGTGTGGCTAGTCTACTAAGAATGCTGGCTCCTCCTACATCCCAATGGCTTGATTTTGGGCATTTTTCACTTGGACATTTTTTTCCCCCAAAATAGACCAAAAAGATAAACACATAGCATACAAAAAAATCTAGCATGTGGCCATTTTCGAAAAACAAAAAAAAGTTTTGATGTTTTGAAAATCATTGTATTCGCCATTTGGATTCTGGACATTTTGAGCAAAATATCCAAAGTCATACTTGGACATCATATCAAAAATGCCCCTCCATGTAACTTTTTTTGCAATATCACTGGCTTCCAGTAAGCTATCGTATTAAGTTCAAAGTCTTAATTGTTGCCTTTAAAGCTCTGAATGTAGGATTGTTGGTACTTTTATTCAATGAATTAATACCATTGGTCTCTGTGCATCAACTTCACTCATGTAATAAACTTCACTATCCGAAGATTGACATTTGTTGATGATCTGGAAATGGGAATGACAAGTGAGGTGACTGGGTTTGCAGATGGCACAGGGCTGTTCAAGGTTGTTAAAGTGCATATGGATTGTGAAAACTTGCAGGAAGACCTTGGGAAGTTGGAAGGACTGGTCATCCAAGTGTCGGATGGGATTTAGTGAGGACGAGTGCAGGATAATGCTTATTGGGAGGAATGATCCAGATCATGGTTGCTTGGTGCTGGGTTCCACCCTAGGAGTTGGCAGCCAAGATAAAGGTCTGGGTATCATCAAAGACAGTGCACTGAAGACTTCTGCCCAGTGTGTGGCAGCGGGCAAGAAAGCAAACATAATACTAGGAATTATTAGGAAAGGGATAGAAAATAAGACAAAGAGTATTATGATGCCTCTGTGTCATTCCATGGTGTGACCACACCTTGAGAATTGTAATTCTGCTATATCTTAAAAATGGAGGAGTGGCCTAGTGGTTAGGGTGGTGGACTTTGGTCCTGGAGAACTGGGTTCAATTCCCACTTCAGGCATAGGCAGCTCCTTGTGACTCTGGGCAAGTCACTTAACCCTCCATTGCCCCAGGTACAAATAAGTACCTGTATATAATATGTAAGCCGCATTGAACCTGCTATGAGTGGGAAAGCATGGGGTACAAATGTAACAAAAAAAAAAAGGTTCAAAGAAAGGTGACCAAAATGATTAAAGGGATGGAACTCCTCTCATATGAGGAAAGGTTTAAGAGGTTAAGACTCTTCAGCTTGGAAAAAGAGCCGGCTGAGGGGAGGATATGATACAGGTCTACAAAGTACTGAATGATGTAGAACAGGTAAATCAATTTTTTTACTCTTTCAAAAAGTACAAAGACTAGGGGACACTCAGGAAGTTACATGGTGCTACTCTTAAAACAAATGGGAGAAATATATATATTTTTTTACTCAATTGCCAGAGGATGTGGCATTAGCAGTTAGGGTATCTGGGTATAAAAAAGGTTTGGACTGCTTGTCCCTGGGATCAGTAGCACAAATCTTGCTACTATTTGTAATCCTGTCAGATACTCGAGATCTGAATTGGCCACTGTTGGAAGCAGGATACTGGGCTAGACGGACTATTGGTCTGATTCAGTATGGCTGTTTTTATGGGAAGTCACTAGGGCTTCTGCATTTTATGTACTGGTTCCCCCCTTGTGGAATTCCTTCCCTAAACATATTCAGCTGGAGACTACACTGCCAAAATGTGTCTGTCTTGATGATTTCCCTCTTCAGCAAGGTGTTCAGTGAGGGCTGAGCAAGATTCAGAGTATGGAGGAGTACTAGCACTTTCTTTCTTGTTACATTTGTACCCCGTGCTTTCCCACTCATGGCAGGCTCAATGCAGCTTACATGGGGCAATGGAGGGTTAAGTGACTTGCCCAGAGTCACAAGGAGCTGCCTGTGCCTGAAGTGGGAATTGAACTCACTTCCTCAGGACCAAAGTCCACCACCCTAACCACTAGGCCACTCCTCTTTGTTCTTAGTATTATTATATTTTGATGTGATAAGCTACTTTGAAAAGTACTCAAATTGCAAGTCTGTGAATAATAAACAATAGACAGCAGAGTTGGTTGAATAGTATTGGCTGCAGTAACTTACAGAAAGGCAGAGGAAGGGTCCAAATGGCAGCCCTTATTTTCCTTTAAAGGCAGAACATCATCTAACTCAGCTGAAACAACTCAGAAGTTATTCCAACATGGGCCAACAACATGTAGTATCACCTAGGGAATCATCAACTGACAACTTGGCTTGCTAAGAAGAAACCCTCTGTTCAAAAGAGTCAGCCAATTTCTCAACAGATGGAGGCAATGAAGAGTTCAGCATGTTCTTTTGAGAAATTAACGTTTCAGTAGTTCACAGCAGCTCTTTTAGGATGATTCAGAGCTATTCCCTTATCTCTTGTTTGTCCTGTTTGTCTGTCCTAATTAGATTGTAAGCTCTGTCAAGCAGGGACTGTCTCTTCATGTTCAACTGCACAGCGCTGCGTACGTCTAGTAGCACTATAGAAATGATAAGTAATAGTAGTAGTAGTACTCTCAAATTGTTGGCAATCGATAACTTAAGATTAACCTGCTCATCCACATTCTGCAGTTCCAAAATCTTCTGACCACTTTTGCAACCATCGATTAAATCTTCTATCTTCACTTTACGATACACTATAATCACCATCTGCTTCAGTGAATGGTCAGTGAGGGCCTTCCCACAGAAAGAAAATGATTAAAAAGGTAAGCAGACCAATACACAGGTTGTACTTTCAGGGTTAAACAGTACCAGAGATATCAGCTCCAGAAAACAAAAAACTAAATCCCAAATGTGGCCAGTTTCAGGTCTAGCTTGAAACACAATCTGTTAAAAACCTAAGGTTGACATGGCTTTTAAAAAGTAGCTACAATGATCCAAAATTCACAAGTAGAAAAGTGATAAGCTCAGCCAGTAACAATGGGTCAATTGATCCAGGGGTTTAAGGTTGATACACCAACATAATGGAAAAGGACAGCCATTGTCATAGTTTCCCTTTCCAGGCAGTCAAAATGGTGGCATATAGAGAACTTTGAAAACAGTCTCTTAAAAACAATAAAAACTTCACCGCTTTTTCTTTTTAGTCCATAGGAAGATGTTCAAACCAATAGAATGGCAGGCAAATTTAATTTAAAATAGCTAAACCAGCCATACTATGCCAAGGCTTGGTAATTCAGCAAACATCAAGACAACAATCAGAAATCAGATCATAAATCAATTGACACTTGTCTTGATTAGACATGACATTGAAATATAACACTTGCAACTTATTCTCTTAAATGTAAAAAAAAATGATAGGCCTCTGAACTAGGGGACAGTTAAGCCAGGAGTGTTGCAAGCCTCAAATGTGCCCTGTGCAACATACCCCCCAAGTGCTCCTCTCACCCCGCTCACTTTCATGATGTCAGCAAGGAAAGCCGATGAATGGGGGTGCAATTTTGGTGCTCTGGCTTCCCATGCGTCCTGTATGGCCACGCTGGCAGCACATAGAGGTCCTTTTACAAAGGCATGCTAGCATTTTTAGTGCGTGCTAAAAGTTAGCACACGCTAAATGCTACAGACACAGAAATATATGGGTGTCTCTAGCATTTAGCACGTGCTAAAAACACTAGCGTGTCTTTGTAAAAAAAAAACCCATAATTAGCTACAGCTCATAGAAATATCTTATGGCATTGCTTCTTCCTCCAAACAATTTCTTAGGTCTAAGGGTATTCATTCTAGAAGTGTGCCTTCTAGTCAATACCATAATATGACTTTCAAAACCATCAAACTACAAACTCCTAAACTTTTAATAGAAGAGCTAAGCAGTAGAGAGTGTCCTAATAATTGTGGCATAACAGGTGGAATCGGCAGGTAAACTAGTCACATTTTCACAAATAAAATATTAAAGACCTGGCAACCATATCTTAAAATTACAGATATGTACACCCAAGGGTGACGAAAATGATAAAGGGAATGGAACGACTCCCCTATGAGGAAAGGCTGAGAAGGTTAGGGCTCTTCAGCTTGGAGAAAAGGTGGCTGAGGGGTGATATGATAGAAGTCCACAAGATAATGAGCAGAGTAGAGCGGACAGATGTGAAGCGTTTGTTTACACTTTCAAACAACAACAAAACCAGGGGACACAAGATGAAGCTAGAATACAGTAGATTTAAAACAAATAGGAGAAAGTTTTTCTTTACTCAGCGTGAAGTTAGACTCTGGAACTCGTTGCCGGAGAATGTAGTGACAGCAGCTGGCCTTACGGAATTTAAAGGGGGTTTGGACAGATTCCTGAGGGAAACGTCCATTGAACATTATTCATTTTTATTTGGGAGGGGGGGGGGGGGTTGCCGGGTTTTTGAAGCCTGAATTGGCCGCTGTCGGAGACAGGATGCTGGGCTTGATGGACCCTTGGTCTTTCCCAGTATGGCGGTGCTTATGTACTTATGTACCTACATATGAAACTTCACTCAAAGGGTTGCACAAAGTGACATGCCCCCTTGACATGCTCTGTGGACAGTGTGACTGTGACACAGAGGAGAGGGGACACCCCTGGTGTCCATAGCTGTGAATAAATGTAGGGTGCCTTGCACAGTCCAAATTATTTAAAATAGCTACAAAAAAAAAACAAAAAACTAGCCGCATGTGGTTAGCAGAAAAAGACAACAGCTTATAATGTGCCTTAGAACATGTAAAACATGAACTACTAGCACTGATCAGTGATGGGTGGTGGACACGTGGAATCGCCTCTCAGTGGAGGTGGTGGAGACGAAGACTGTGTCTGAATTTAAGAAAGCTTGGGACAGGCACGTGGGATCTCTTAGGGAAAGCAGGAGATAGTGGTTGCCGTGGATTGGCAGACTGGATGGGCCATTTGGTTCTTATCTGCCGTCATGTTTCTATATCCAGGAACTTGTAAGTTTCAGAGTCATTTCTATCCAGTAACATTCACAAGTCTACAAATTAAAATTCAAGTTTAGTTATTAGGAATTATATTTATACAACTGCATTATAGTTTTAGCTGTTCTGAACACTGAATTTTGGTGGTATAATTTTCTCTCTCTTCTGTGATTCCAGAATGACATGAGAGTAGGCCGGGAAAGGATATTAACTTAGAGAAAAGATGAATACACCTAGAATAGCCATACTGGGTCAGACCAATAGTCCATCTAGCCTAGAATCCTTTTGTTAACACTGGCCAAGCCAGGTCAAATAATAGCAACAATCCATGCTACCAATCAGGGGTGTAGCCAGACTTCAGTGGGAGGGGGGTCCAGAGCCCGAGGTGAGGGGGCACATTTTACCGCCGACCCCCCTCCCCCCCCCGCCACCACCACCAACAACAACAACTTTGCCCCCCCCCTGCCAATGACCCTCTCGACCCCCCCCCCCGCCGCCAACCCTCTGCCGCCACCATCGTCACCTACCTTTGCTGGCGGGGGACCCCAACCCCCACCAGCTGAGGTCCTCTTCTTCTGGCGCAAGGCTTCATTGTACATGCTGGACGTCAGACTCACAGAAACAGAACAAAGCCTTGCGCCGGAAGAAGAGGACCTCGGCTGGTGGGGGTTGGGGTCAAATCTACTGGGGCCCAGGCCCCGTGACCCCACGTAGCTACGCCACTGCTACCAATTCCAGAGCAAGCAGTGGCTTCCCCCCAGAGGTGTAGCTAGGTGGGGCAACCAAGGGAGAGACCGCTTTCCCAAATGTACTTCTGATGGAGCCAGTGCCTATTTTTCAGCAGTCTGTCATGTCTACATAGTGCACGCACGCACCTACGCAGTCCGTTCTCTGCTCCCAATGGCATCGCAAACTGGCTACACTTCTGCTTCCTCCTCAGGTCTGTCTCAATAGCAGACTATGGACTTTTTCTTCAGGAACTTGTCCAAACCTTTCTTAAACCCAGGCACACTAACCGCTGATACCACAACTAGGACTGATACAGTTGCCCATCATTTTATTCCCTAAACTTAATTAATTGTTACATTTAGATCACACAGGATAGGCTTTTAAAATCAATTTAGAATCAAATTAGGCAAGATATAGAGAACAAAAAAGATGAGTGGATTATTTCATTTACTTGCAAAGGAGACATGCTGAACCACTACTAATCATTTCTATAGCACTATTAGATGTATGCAGCACTATACACATTATATGCAGGTACTTTGTCCCTAGAGGGCTCACAATCTAAGCATTTGTACATGGGGCAATGGAGGGTTAGGGGGTCCTTTTACCAAACTGCGGGGAAAAAGAGTCCTGCGCTAGCAGCAAGGGCCATTTTTCCCGCATGCCAGGGCTCTTTTTACTGCAGCAGGTAAAAAGACCCCAGGCACACATGGCCATGAGGTAAGAGAACTCTTACCGCGTGGCCATGCGAAAGGGAGCCCTTACCGCCACCCATTAAAGTGGCGATAAGGGCTCCCACACTAACCTGGTGGTAACCAAGCAGCACACAGCGATACCCGATTACCATCGGGTTACCGCCCCACAAGCCATTTCCAAAGTTCTTTTTCTTCCATAAATGGTGCATGGTTGGGGCGGGACGACAGCCACAGAAAAGCGAGCAGTAAGCCCACATTGGGCATACCGCCACTCTGTAAAAGGGTCCCTAAGTGACTTACCCAAGGTGACAAGGAGCTGCAGTGGGAATTGAATCCAGGTTGCCAGGATCAAAGCCCACTGCACTAACCATGTAAGCTACTCCTCCACTGTGATTACGTTTAGGTTCAGGAAGAGTGTTTTTACAATTGCTCAAGTAGTGATCATGGAGACACTTTTTGCACTTTCCATGGATTACTACAGGGGACTGGTCCTGAGGCAGAAATGCACCATGTGTGACCCCCTCCCCCCCTAGTGCTTTGCAGTCAAGCAGGGGAGGCAATGGGCGAAGTGTGATCTTGGCACTCCTGCCTCTCGCCCTGTACTGCCACTCGCAAATAGTTTGCTGTGATCCTAGACTCCATATGTAGAGAGATCTGTTAGGGAAGCAGGAGGAGGCTGGATTTAAAGTATCTCTAATCTTCTTTTAAGCTAAACGTACTAGAAAGGACAAATATCTTTTTTTTAAATCTCCCTCAGAGATCCTGCCTACTTATTTATTTGGATTTTGCTCACGCCTTTTTTCAGTAGTAGATCAAGGTGAGTTACACTGGGTATTTCTCTGTCTCAGGAGGGCTCACAATCTAAGTTTGTACCTGAGGCAATGGAGGGTTAAGTGACTTGCCCAAGATCACAAGGAGCAGCAGTGGGATTTCAACCAGCCACCCCTGGTGCTCTAACCACTAGGCCACTCCTCCCCCTCCTTATCCTAAGTTTCTAAAATTCAGATACTGTTCTTGTCTCCTCTATCTCTAGAAGCTACGTCATGCATCTGCCACTACTTTTTTTGTAAAGAAATATTTTCTTAACTTACTCCTAAATCTACCCCCTTTTTACCCTCATCCTATGACCTCTTGTTCCAGAGCCAACTTGTCCTTTAAAATGGACCCATCGCTTTTCTTTATATATATTTAAATGTCTCTATCATACCTCCTCTTTCTTTCTTCTCCATCAGGGTACACATACTAGATCATTACATCTGTTCCATATAACCATGATGAAGACTGTCAACCATTTTAAGTAGTTTAGTTTATTGAGATTTGCTGAACGGACCATTTCTAAAGTGCTACTAGAGTTACGCAGCGCTGTACAATTTACAGAGGGACGGTCCCCTGCTCAAAGAGCTTATAATCTAAGCCCATAACATAATAAAAATAAAAATAATAAAATGCAAAAGTTCAGTTTAAATTGTACATGATCTTAGTAGGAGAGCATAGAAGTGAAAAGGCATAGGCGGTCGGTGGCCCAACTGTTTAGGGAGGCTAAAGGGGGCGGGGTTAGGGGTGGGGCTTATATCCATACACACAGAAAAAAGATAAGTAAAATAGCCACAATTAATAGCATTTATTAAATTTAGATATTAGATGTTTATATGTCAAAGAATAAAGTGGTTGTTCAAAGCATTTATTAACCAATGTATACCATTCAAAAATGTTACCAATTATTAAACACTGCTATTTCCATCCATGGAAAATCCCCAAATGAAATGGTCACATTAGTGAAGTAACATTATGCATGAAAAGGTGGCACTGTTAATATTACACTGGGCAGACCCTAATACACCAATATACCACCCATACGGAAAACACAGACCGTCAACATATGACACAGGGATCATAATATCACAATTCCTCATGTACAGCCACAAAATAAGGGTGATAGTGTTCACAATGAGCTCCTTTATTAATGATCAGATAGAGATAAGAGTTTTCAAGGTTTGGAACAGTATAAGTTCATCATAGAAACAAATATAAGAAAACCCAATGGACTGCATTAGGGGCTTATAGCCCATTTAGTTATGTTTTAAAAAAATAGATCTAACTTTGCTCTGACAAAACCCATCCCTGCAGTACTAGTAGGTTTTCTTCAGCGAGTAACAATGGTTGGGAAAAAAGTGATTCTGCTTCAATGGAGAGAGGCCCTTGCCCCCACAAGAGAGTTGTGGAGGACAAAAATGACAGAGCTTCTGAACTTAGAGCTTTGTGGGATACGCCCGCCTCGGCACGCAGAAATAGTGATGTGCTTGCATTTCAAAGAGTGTGGCAGAGATATTGGAATACACTTCAACCCACCATAAAACGACAGATACTGAACAAGTTAACCAGAATACAACAGCATTTAGAGTCTCCTTCCTTTTTGTGAGCTGACTGTTCTTTCATGAGAAATGTTTAGGAATTGGGGTAGGGGGGGAAGAGGGGAGGGAAATGGGATTATGGGAGGAATGAGGGGAAAGGGAGAGGGAATAGATGTAAGGCTTCTAGGATGATGTATTAAGATGGGCAATGAATCTGAGGAATAGGGGTAAATGGGGGGGTTCTTTACAAAATATCTACTAATGTTTAATGCTTGATATACATGATTTCGTTTTAGATATGTTGTTCAAGATATTATTGAAACATGTGTTTCTGTACTTTCTAATAAAATGAATTTAAACATAAAAAAAGAGATCTGCATGAAACAAAATATTTGTTTTTATTTTGACTTATAAAACTTCTCTCTCTCTCTCTCTCTGCCCCAATCCAACATTGCCCCATTATCTTGCCCCCAACCACCATCCAACATTGCCCCTATGTCTCCCCATCCCTCTCTCTTCCCTTCATCATCCAGCATCATTACCCCGTCCCCTCACCAGTCTCCTGTTCAACAAAGCAATTTAGCAATAAGAGACTCAAACCAATGGACTGCATTAGGGGCTTATAGCCCATTTAGTTAAGTTTAAACAAAAGAGATCTGCACGAAACAAAATGTTTATTTTTATTTATAAACCCTTTAACTTGCAGCACTGTCCAATGTTTGCAGCTGAGCTGAGAACACTTACCCACTTGCTTGCTGCTCGATCCACTCAGCTCAGTCAGCTGCCTCCTTCCCTGGCTCGGTGACTCATAAGAGCCGCTTAGGCCGACCGCGTGCTGCAGCCTGCAACATTCATGCCAGTTACAACAAGGCTCTGCCGTCGCACCGTAAGTGAAAGAACAGTAGCCGGAACCGCTGGGGAAGGACTGTCTCGGCGGCAGAAAGGAGCCTTAGGGAGTGGGAGGCAGGCATCCAGCTGGTAAAAGAAGAAGCCGTCGCCGCGAGTAGGGGGTGGATGGTGGCACCGGCGCAGAGAAGAGAGGAAGATATACAATTTTTGTTCTCTCCTGCCCTTTGAGGAGGAGGCCAGCCAGGGTAAGGTCACGGTTGGGACAAGCCTCTTATACGGGGGGGGGGGGGGGGGGGGCGCCTATGTGAAAAGGCATTCAAGCAACTGAAGACCGCAGCCTGTATGCCTGCTCAAAGAAAAATGTTGTAAGGTCTGTTTTAAATTTTGTGAGGGGCAGTGAGTTCCATAGCACTGGAACAAGATAAAAGAATGCAGAACTAGGGTATCTTCAAACTGAACTGTCAAGGAAAAGAAGAGCAGAAGGAAATGGCTAATTTGAGAATGCAAAGCACGGAATGCAACACACATATAAGAAGGTCAGAAAGATATATTGGGATCTCAGTGCACAAGGCCAAGTATGCAAGTAGCAACCTTTTGATTCTTTCTATTTGACTTTATTTTTATAAGTTAAAAAAATATACAACCAAGCAATCAACACGGTAAAATGAGGCAGTGAAAGATAATCCAAATAAAGGAAAGTAAGAATACAAAAGAAAAACTCTGACACTGTATCACTAAAGTCCTCAATGAGAGATCCAATCCAAATATTTGCAGGTAAATTCACTTTCAGCAAATAAGGAAAATTCGAGAGAGAAAAGTCCACCCAAGTTGTAATACTCCAGGATGTAATAAAAGAAATTCCCAATAGCATTTCCGAGTACCTTCTGTCACATCCAGGACGTCAGAGTCACAGAAACAGAAGCCTTGCAGATCAGCAACGCGGCCGCGCCAGAGAAGAGGACTTCGGTTGGCGTGGGTTGGGGACCCCCACCAGCAAAGGTACCCGATGGTGACGGCGGCGGTGGGAAGGGGGGGGGGGTCGAAAGGGTTGGCGCCGGGGGGGGGTCAAAGGTGGTGGTGGTAGTGGTGGCGGGGGGAGTCAAAAATGGCGGGGGGGGGTCGGCGGCACCAGGTGGGGCTAAAATGAGCCACCTCGGGCTCTGGCCCCCCCCCCTCCCACCGAAGTCTGGCTACGCCCCTGGGTCTGTGAATGCTTTCTAAGAACTGTGGGACCACTGGAAGTGTGGCCCCAGTAACCTAGAAATCACCGAGGATAACGAGAACAGGAGAATCGCCCAGAGGAGGTTGGGACCCAGTCGGTGGGAGGAGGGTGCTAGTGTAGAACACATGCCCAGGTACAGGCATACCTGAACTGTGCTGGGGATAGACCCTCTAAGTGGCCGCAGGGTTAGTCCCAGGCAAGTGGCTAAGCGTTTTGTGACACTAACTATATATATAAAGCAGACATGTGTGTTTGTTTGTCCCCGAAGAGCTACGGCCACCAAACCCAGCATGCAGAGTCTACCCACCGTTGCCAAGATTATTGTGTAGTTTGAAGCGATTTGGTTCACAGGGGCACTCAGGGGAGGGGGAGCAATACCTTTATCCATTAAATGAATAGGCTGCAGGTCAGAAAGTTCTTTCTTGCTGTTGTTAAGCAAGGGACAGGGTGAGGGCTCAGAGACTGGTGGGGAGAAACACAGAGGCCCTTTAACTATCCCGCATAGTGGCACGGGTGATAATTTCATTTTTGACATGCATCCGCTACACACTCCGGAAAATATTTTTTATTTTCCAGCATGCGACGTTAACTGGACGGTAATCAGCTTTGTACAAGTGCTGACGATTACCGCACAGTTAACGCGTGAGACCTTACCGCTAAGTCAATGGGTGGCGGTAAGGTCTCAGGCCAATTTTCATTTTGCTGCACGTCCATTTTCGGTCTAAAAAAAAAAAAAGGCCTTTATTGCAGGTGCACTGAAAAATGGACCTGCGAGCGCCCAATACACGTGTCTACACCAGTACAGGCCATTTTTTGGCGCACCTTTGTAAAAGGACCCCTAAGACAGCAGCTGTACCTCTCTCATTCTATAATACCCTCTTCCCTAACAATTTCAGTACAAGGGAGGTTCAGAGACTGGTGGAAACAGGGTCAGACTGGGACATGTGTGTGTGTGTGAATTCACTACCCAGCCAGGGGAACACTCCTCGAAAAGGGCAGGAAATTAAATTTCAATATGCCCTTGAAAAAAAGGCTGTGTTTTGACAGAAAAATGGTGAAAGCCAAATCTAGCAGGCATTCACTAGATTGAAAGAAACAACTAATCAAGAAAATCAACCAAAAAAATTTGATCGGAAAAGAAAAGTTAATGCTAGGTAGGGATCCAGTCTCCACATTTTCTGATTTAGGAGTATTAAACTCAATGTCAACATTACCCTTTCTCACATACCCCTAAGTAAAATGCCCCAGTCACACTCAGTCATTCTCACACATCCCCACTTACACTCACCCATTCTAATACAGCACTCAGCAAAACACCCCATTCACACTCGCCTGTTCTCACACACCCCTCAGCAAAACAACCCCAATCACACTCATACTCACCCCTCAGTACTACACCCCCCCCCCCCCCCACTGACACTCGCCTGTTCTCACACACCCCAGAGTAGCACACCTCCACACACACTCACCCCTCAGGAGTACACCCCCATTCACATTCATCCATTCTCACACACCCCTCAGCAAAACACCCCTACTCACACTCACCCATTCTCACACACCCCTCAGCAGAAAACCCCTACTCAAACCCTCTTCACCAGTACACCCCATTCACACTCATTCATTCTCACACTCACCCACGGTCACATCCCCTTAGTAGCACACCCAACACCCCCTCTCACACATTCTCACCCCCCCCCCTCAGTACTACACCCCCATCCACACACTTCCCCTCAACAATACAACTCCTCAGTAGCACACCCTCACCCTCACTCACCCATTCTAACATACCCATTCACACTCACTCTCAGCAGTACACCCCCACTCAGCCATTTTCACACACTCCTCAGCATTGCCTTTTAATTTGGCTCATACTGAGAACTCAGTTTGTCAAATAAACAAAGGAACAGGCCTAGTCAAATTATTACAATGTAGCCTCATTGGGATGAATGCACATGGCTCATAAAACCTACTCTAGAAGCAGTCAACAGAAGCCTACAAGACTTGAGAAGTAATGGGAGGAATTGTTACAGTCCTTTCTGGTGACTTTCGACAAACATTGCCTGTCGTTCAAAAAGGTACAATGTACAATAAGCTCAAAGCTTGCCTCAAGTCCTCCACTCTTTGGACTTCTGTGCAGCATTTAAAACTGACCAAAAATATACAAACAACAACTTCAGGCAACGAATCTGTTTAACTATTTTCAAAAAAGCTTCTGGAGTTCGAAGGAAAATAAAATGTGATGCTGATGGCCAAATAACTAACTCCAGATTTATGGAACATTGTAGAAGAAATTAATAATTTAGGAAAAGATATCTCCAAACATCGCAAATCATTATCAAAGCCATGAATGTTACACGAACGAGCAATTCTAGCTCTGAAAAACTTAAACGTCGATGAAATGAACAACGAAATCTAAGAAATGCTACCAGGTGAAAGAAACTAAAGTGTATTTGTCCATTGACACAATGCAAGATAGCAATGGCATTGCAAATTATCTGGTTGAATTTCTAAATTCACTGCATCCACCATATCAACTACACTTAAAAATTGGTTCGCCAATCATACTGCTACAAAATTTAAATGCTCCAAAGCTATGTAATGGCCCACATTTAGCTCTTAAAACTCTAATTCCACGTTATTGAAGCTACAGTCTTGATTGGTTGTAGCAAAGGACAGCACGTTTTTATACCTAAAATTCCTCTTATTCCATCTATCAGATACAGTTCAAAAGACTGCAGTTTCCAGTTCAACTAGCCTTTGCAATGTCGATAAATAAGGCTCAAGAAAAAGATCTAGATATCATCATGGACAATATGTTGAAATCTTCTGCTCAGTGTCGCAGCAGCCAACAAAGCAAATAGAATGTTGGGAATTATTAGGAAAGGGATAGAAAATAAGAAAGACTTTGGAATTATGGGCAGCATCATTTAATCTAAAGCTGAATTTGGAAAAAAAACAGTTTTTAATGATTAGTCATCCCCATAATGCAAATTATGGGAATAATTTAGAATTGGATGGAGTTAAATATAAATTGGAACCCTGTCTGAAAATTTTAAGAATTGCCTTAGATAAGCATTTAACTTTTGAACCTCACGTTCAAGTACTCACTTCTAGGGTGTTCAAACTTTTATGGAAATTTTGTCGTTAATGTCTCACTTAGACTACTGCAACATTATTTATGTGGGTTGCAGTAGGGCTATTGAACTCCATCTACAGGCACTGCAAAATACGGCTGCTCAATTAATCTATAGAACCTCAAAATATGAGAGTGCCTTTACTTCATAAGTTACATTGGCTTCCAATTCAAGTCCGGTCTATTTTCAAATTATGCTGTTTTATTTATTTATTTTTTTACATTTGATATGGTCTTGCTCCTCAGTACACGTTACCTTTGATCAAAACGTTGGATAAAAATTGTTCTTGTACTTCTAGACATTATTTATTGCTTCAATTTCCCCCTGCTTTGGGGGTGTATTTAAGATTATCATTTTGTTAAGGTTTATTTACCAGGCCACAGAATGGTGGAACTTATAGCCACCTTTTATTCGCTTTGAATCAAATTACAGGATTTTTCATAAAAATTTCAAAATTTTGAATGTTTTGTATATCTTTTTATTAGCTTTGCCATGCTCTTGAGCTTTCGTCACTGTTCTGTTTGCCATATCGCTCTGGGATTTAACGCAAGTATTTGTTCATACATTCACTCACCAAGTGTTGTAAAAAGGGAGAGGTTCTGATGCAAAAACCCTTAGGGCCCTGTTTATTAACCTGTGCTAGAGGTGCGCTAGCGTTTTTAGCATGCATTAAACACTAGAGACACCCATAGGAATATATGGGCATATCTAGCATTTAGCACATGCTAAAAATGCTAGCGCACCTCTAGCAAGGCCCTTTGTTAATCATGTGTAAGAATGGGGACCCTCAGAGCCGGCAAAGAACGCATCCTTATTCGCTCATGGCACCACATGACCCCCTATTCAGCAGATCATTTATAAATATGTTAAGAAGTTCTGGTCTCAATACAGGTCCCTGTGATACACCACTATTCACCCTCCTCCACTGAGAGAAAGGCCATTTAATTCACCTGTCTCTTCTATCTTTTTACCAGCTCCAATGCAAAACAGGTTATTGCCTCCTATCCCATGACTTTTCAATTCTTCTTCAGAGTCTCTCATGAAACACTTTATTTAAAAGTTTTTCTGAAAATCTAGATATATTACAACAACTGGCTCACCTTTATCCACATGCCTTCAAAAAAATAATAGATTAGGGAGGCAGGACTTCCCTTGGCTAAATTCATGCCTCTTCATGTTTGAGGATGTAAAACAAGGACTTTGAATGAGTTGTACCCCTCTCATTATTGTGCTCAGTTTTTTCTTTATCATGTATATAGTTATTTTGGGGACCTGCTGATAAAGGTGTTTTACTTAACTTTATCCCAGGAGTGGATTTATGTTTTTCAGCTTTTGCCACTGATATTTGCCTCTCTCCAATGAAGGCCTTGAGGCGATCACCTCCTTCACACTACCTAGTCCATTAATCAGGCGTATTTTCAAAGCACTTAGACTTACAAAGTTCCATAGTAACCTATGGAATTTTGTAAGTCTAAGTGCTTTGAAAATGAGCCCCAAATCGTGTTTCCCCCCCCCCCCCCCCCCCCCCCCCATTTTTTATGCCTCTCCCCTGGGTAATACGTAGCCTACCTTTGGAGGCCAGTTACAAGTGCAGTTACTACTACTCTACACAGTAGTAAACTGGATTGTTTTAGCTATTAAACCTCCTTTTTCAACATAGGCAGCAGAATGGGGTTAGCTACTGGGCCCTGATCCCACCAATATATGGCCCAACAAAGCTTGGTCCCTCCAGTCAAAATTTATTTCCACCTTAGGAAATAAACAAAAGAAAGGGTTTGCCTTCATCTCTTTCCTCTAAGTTCATTTATCAGCGCACTTCACTTACCATAACAGCGGTTAAAGTGCTATTCCTCCATAGCATTTTATCAGGCAAAACTTCTCCTGATTCCTGTCTTTTCTGATTAATGAACGTTTTCCCAATGTCAACAGCAGGAGGATGAAATTTGAAGGTGCAACCTTCAGTCTATCAGCCCGATAACTGAGATTACAAACCGCCCACGCTATCTCTCAACCAAGGCCCTGTATTTCACTCTTACCAGCTGCATCTGCAGCTTAGAGGATGTATTTCTGAACTACTTGTGTGTGAGATACTGCTGTCACAGACACTTTGATACAACTGGAAAAATCCTAAACATGTCCTGTGATGTACCGACTCCAGGCTCAGCTCGGCCTGCCTTCTCTATCTGCCTACTATGATTTATCTGCTTTTCACTCACTAGAACCTACAAAAAAGTAAAACATGATTTAAAAAAACACACAAAAAATTCTAAAATACAAGCTTAAAATATCACATTAAAACTAAAATACCATAAAATACAATTGAGAAAGCATAGAAAACGTCTAACTTAAAAATCTGCCACAACAGAAAGTAATTGCACTTGTGCTTAAGCACCTATTTTGCAATTTAACAAAATGAAAAGCCTTGGATCCTACTCCTACTGGGGAAAATCTTTGCTATTTCCTGAATAATACCTTGAATTTACATAATAAGACGCAATGTTTCTAAAAGAGGATGTCCACCATGTTAAGTTGAAGAAGGGGCAAGGGGAGGGAAGCCTTATGCACTTAACCAGGAGTCCACTCCAGAATAAAGAAAATATTTCAAAACATGACAACATGCAAACCCTCCAACGCAGACAAAGATCTTCTCATAAAGGAGCTATATGTCCAGGGGGTCAGAGGCTAATATGCACAGACAGGGGGTGATGATGTCCAAGGACCTTAAAGTGAAAAAACAGTGCAACAAAGCGGTGGCCGTAGGCTGCATCGAGAAAGGAGAAACCAGCAGAAGAAAGGAGGTGTTGACACCCCCGTAGAAGTCGCTGGTGAGGCCCCACCTGGAGTATTGTGTTCAGTTTTGGAGGCTGAATCTTGCTAACAATGTAAAAAGACTAGAAGCGATCCCTACACTCCTCCCTGGGAACTCCGTTCACTGGGTATATCTCTCTTATCTGCACCCTTCTCCTCCACTACTAACTCCAGACTCCGCTCCTTTTATCTTGCTGCACCATATGCCTGGAATAGACTTCCTGAGCAAGTACTTCAAGCTCCATCTCCGGCCATCTTCAAATCTAGGCTAAAAGCCCACCTTTTTGATGCTGCTTTTAACTCCTAACCCGTACTCACTTGTTCAGTACCCTTATTTTATCACCCCCACCTTAGTAATTCGCTTATCTCTTATTTGTCCTCTTTGTCTGTCCTAATTAGATTGTAAGCTCTGTCGAGCAGGGACTGTCTCTTCATGTTCAAGTGTACAGCGCTGCGTACATCTAGCAGTGCTATAGAAATGATAAGTAGTAGTAGTAAGGTGACAAAAATGATATGGGGCCTGTGCCATAAGACATATGAGAAGAGACTGGAAGACCTAAATATGTATAGTCTAGAGGAAGGAAGAGACAAGGGAGATATGATACACACGTTTAAATACTTGAAAGGTATTAATATAGAAACAAACCTCTTCCAGAGAAGGGGAAATGGTAAAACTAGAGGACATGAGCTGAGGTTGCAGGGTGGTAGACTTAGGATTAATGTCAGGAAATTCTTTTTCATGGACAAGGTGGTCAATGCCTGGAATGCCCTCCCGAGGGAGGTGGTATAGCCAAAAACTGTGACAGAATTCCAAAAGGCATGGAATGAACACAGAGGAACTCTATTTAGAAAACAGATGGTAGTAGAAAATATAAGTAAATAAAAACCTTAAATGGCTGCAGTGGGTGAAGGTGAGAGTGACACTTGGACAGCTACTCCGGCTGAAAAAAACTAAGGCCAGTGCCAGGCAGACTTTGTAGGTCTGTGTCTGTATATGGCAATCCGGTTTAGGACAAGCTGGAAAGGGCTTCAATGGCAACTTCAGTAGCTGGAACCGAGAACATTGCTGGGCAGACTTTTATGGTCTGGGTCCTGCAAAAGACAAGATGGATTTGGATAGGCTGGAATGGGCTTTGATGGCAACTCCAGTAAGTGGAACATGAAGATAGAGCCGGGCGGACTTCTACGGTCTATGTCCCAGAAATGCCAAATAAAGACTCTTGATAAAGCATATAATATCACATTCATTGTTGATTTAATTATGAATTGATGAGTGTGACTGTTGGGCAGACTGGATGGACCATTCAAGTCTTTATTTGCCATCACTTACTATGTTACTATCTTCTTTTCTTCTCTTTCCTGCCTTCTTTGGGCTTATGTAATGTACGTGTACAAAACACTCACCAAAACATTCACCACTTATGAGGCAGTAAGCCAGAGCTAACCAATCTTTCAATGACTGTGCACCCAATTCACACAACTGCCAAAAATGCATGACCCCTGCAGATGCAGGACTCTGATATCCTATATAGGGCCCCTTCAGGTCACTAGCCCAGATATGGGTTTGGGGTCCTGACCCATAGTGTGGGAAGTTTTGCAGTAAGTGGATCCCACACTCAAAATTCACTGTGTAAAAATGGGACATGAAAAATACAAGTGCAGAGCTTCTAACTGGTTAAAATGATTTTTTTAAACCCTTTAGAACATGCAATTACTTTATTGCAGCAGCAAAATTGAAGAGTAACAAAATGAACTTGCAGAACTATTGTAATATGTACTTTATCTTTAAAATCAAGCGTGGTACCGGAAGATTGGAGGTTGGCCAACGTAACGCCAATTTTAAACAAAGGTTCCAGAGGAGATCTGGGAAATTATAGGCCGGTGAGCCTGACGTCGGTGCTGGGCAAAATCGTAGCGACTATTATAAAGAATAAAATTACACAGCTTACTCAAAAGCATGGATTAATGAGACAAAGCCAACAAGGATTTAATGAAGGGAAATCTTGCCTCACCAATCTATTACATTTCTTTGAAGGGGTGAACAAACATGTGGATAAAGGTGAGCCGGTCGATATTGTGTATCTGGATTTTTAAAAGGTAATTGACAAAGTACCTCATGAAAAACTCCAGAGGAAATTGGAGAGTAATGGGATAGGAGGTAGTGTCCTACTGTGGATTAAAAACTGGTTAAAATATAGAAAACAGAGAGAAAGGTTAAATGGTCAGTATTCTCAATGGAGACAGGTACGGTAGTGGGGTTCCCCAGGGGGTTGTGCTGGGACCACTGCTTTTTAACATATTTATAATGATCTAGAGATGGGAGTAACTAGCGAGGTAATTAAATTTGCTGAACACACAAAGTTATTCAAAGTTGTTAAATCGCGGGAGGATTGTAAAAAAATTACAAGAGGACCTTATGAGACTGGGAGACTGGGCATCTAACTGGCAGATGACGTTTAATGTGAGCAAGTGCAAAGTGATGCATGTGGAAAAGAGGAACCAGAATTATAGCTACATAATGCAATGTTCCATATTTGGAGTCACCGACCAGGAAAGGGATCTAGGTGTCGTCCTTGATGATACGTTGAAACCCTTTGCTCACTGTGAGGCGGTGGCTAAGAAAGCAAATAGAATGTTAGGTATTATTAGGAAAGGAATGGAAGACAAAAATGAGGACGTTATAATGCCTTTGTATCGCTCCATGGTGCGACCGCACCTCAAATATTGTGTGGAATTCTGGTCACATCTCAAAAAAGATATAGTGGAATTAGAAAAGGTAAAGAGAAGGACAACGAAAATGAAAAAGGGGATGGGACGACTTCCCTATGAAGAAAGGCTAATGCAGCTAGGGCTCTTCAGCTTGGAGAAAAGATAGCAGAGGGGAGATATGATTGTGGTCTATAAAATAAGTGGAATGGGTAGACGTGAATCACTTGTTTAATCTTTCCCAAAATACTAGGACTAGGGGGCACACAATGAAGCTATAAAGTAGCATATTTAAAACGAATCTGAGAAAATATTTCTTCACTCAACGTATAATTAAACTCTGGAATTGCCAGAGAATGTAGTAAAAGCAGTTAGCTTAGCAGGGTTTAAAAAAGGTTTGGATAGCTTCCTAAAAGAAAAGTTCATAAGCCATTATTAAAATGGACTTGGGGAAAATCCACTGCTCATTTTTAAGATAAGCAGCTTGAAATGTATTGTACTGTTTTGGGATCTTGCCAGGTACTTTGTAACCTGGATTGGCTGGAAACAGGATGCAGGACTTGATGAACCTTCAGTCTGTCCCAGTATGGTAATACTTATGTACCTGCTGCTTCTTATGACATCAGGAAGCCAATTATTCTTTCTGTAAAGAGATCCCGGCTGAAACATTAGAAAGGGTCAGAGGAGTAGCCTAGTGGTTAGTGCATTAGACTGTGACCCAAGGGACCCAGGTTCAAGTACAACTTCAAAGGGTCATTTCACAGTATCTTCTTTACTGCTGCTGGAAGTCCCAGCAGCCATTTTGAGATTGGAGCCAGTGTGGGCAGGAGTGACTGGGGATCACTCCTCTCACAGACTAGGCCATTAGACCACCAGGGCTTCTGCAGTAGGCCCAGGCAGGGCTTACAAGTGGTGAGAGGATGGCATTTTTGTCATGGGGGGGGGGCTGCCATTATGGTTTCGATTTCGGCCAAAACTGTGTGGCAAATTTCGGCCAAAACCGAAAAACCCATTTTCAATCACTCTCTAATGTATATATATTTTTTTAGGTCTCAGCAAACTGTTCAAGTCTGGAAACCACCACTGATCATGAACTTTGTGTAGCCAGAGCGAGCATAAAACAGATTTTACATCCATTCAGCACTTACTTTCATGATATTTACAACATAACACAACACAGAGGGTGAAGGTAGATAATAATCACCCCTCAGGAAAACCCAGTTTCTGTGGGAGAAAGCAATGCTGAATGGATGCAATATGGACACCCCTCATTATCATCTCCTCAGCTCATAACCTTGGAGTCATCTTTGATTCCTCTCTCTTCTTCTCTGCGCATATTCAACAGATCGCCAAAGCCTGTCGTTTCTTGATGTACAACATTAGCAAAATTTGCCCCTTCCTTTCTGAATACGCTACCAGAACCCTTATCCAAACCCTTGTCACCTCTCGCTTGGATTATTGCAATTTGCTTCTCACTGGTCTTCCACTCAGTCATCTCTCTCCTCACCAGTCTGGCCAAAATTCTGCAGCATGACTTATTTTCTACCAAAATCATTACACCCACACTAGCCCACTTCTTAAGTCACTTCACTGGCTCCCTGTCCGCTTCCGCATACAGTTCAAACTTCTCTTACTGACCTTTAAATGCATCCATTCTGCAGCCCCCCATTACCTCTCCACTCTCATCTCTCCCTACATTCCTCTCCATGAACTCCGCTCACTGGACAAATCTCTCTTGTCGTCCCCCTTCTCCTCCACTGCTAACTCCAGGCTTCGTTCCTTTTCCCTCGCGGCACCTTATGCCTGGAATAGACTTCCTGAGCCTGTACGTCTAGCTCCATCTCTACCTGTCTTCAAATCTATGCTGAAAACCCACCTTTTCACCACTGCTTTTGGCTCCTAGCCACTTCTCAATTGCCATCCCCTTGTTCCTTCTCACCTAGTACTTCCCTCGCCCTTAATTGTCTTGTCTGTCTGTATTTTTTTTAGCTCTTTTGAGCAGGGACTGTCTCTCTCTGTGTCAGGTGTTCATTGCTGTGTGCGTCTGGTAGTGCTTTACAAATGCTAATAATAATAATTACCAACATCCATTGCAAATCCCAACATGTATAAGCCCAGAGAATGAAGAAAGTTCATTTCGAATTTAATTAGAACACTTTAAACAGGTCCCAAACACAAGCAAGGATCTTTCAATAACAAGAATGTCATTGAACACATGGATGTGATAGGAGAGAAAAGGACTAAACATGAGGAAATATTTCTTCATGGAAAAGGTGCAGGATGCATGGAACAGCCTCTGAGGAGGGGCAAAAATAATTCAAAGAGAACAGGCAAGGATACTCAAAAGGTATAGCAAACATAGGGCCAAGTCAGGAGAAGCCTAGTGATAGTAAAAAATAAAATAAAGACCAGTATGTCAAAGCTATTTATGATATAGTTAAAAATACAAGTGGGCTAATTCTCTATAGATCACCTAAAGTCCCCACAGGGATGATCAAAGTCCACATTTGCATGCCTAACTTTAGGTGCAAGCACTTAAGCCAGACAAATGGGTGGTGTACATACATCTAACTATAAGCAGTTAGCATTCTATAACCTGTGCACATAACTGCCTGACAAACCCGACCCGCTCATTCCCCTCCCAGGTCCCTCTTGAAGTTGCCTGCTCTGGAATAACGACTACAGATAGTTACACATGTAACTGCTAATTAGTGTCAATTAACACCACATATAGCCAATAATTAGGTCAACTAGCATCTAATTATTAAGTTATGTTTGATTCACAGCTATCATTTACCAAACAGATCTTATCAGTTCTTCGATTAGGTTTCTCGACTCTTAGAATGCTTCGTTACCTACGCACTTTCCTGCACTTTTCATCGTTACATTCTGCTATGCATGTATTTTTCGTGTCATCTATGTTGGTCCTCCTCTATCACAAATTAAGTGACTCCAATCGCTTCAAAACTGTGCAGTCAGCCTTCTTTGCAAAGCAAATAAGTATGATCAAGTCTTCCCATTGTTTCTTCGCCTCCATTGGCTTCCAGTTAAATACAGAATTCTGTTCATGATTCTGATGCTTACTCACAAAGCGTTTCACTTGGGTGTCTCCTCCCCCCACATCTTTCTACTTCTGTTGTTCCTTTTACCGTAGGATGAAATCTGCATTCACTGAATTCTGATAGAATAGTTTTGCCTAATCCTAGACAGGCCTGTTTGGGGTCTTTGCGGCAGACAGCTTTTTATTTTTTGGATCCCAAGGTCTGAAACGAGCTACCCCCATATATATGGGGTGAATAATCTTTTACAAAATTTATGTTTCAACAATTTTTATTGATGAAGGTGATAAAACCGAACAGACTTACAATATCTAAATATACAGCGGTATAAATTTTTCTTTTCATACATTATCCTGTATTAAACAATCATCAATAGGTTTTCTTTTTCTCCCCTTTTCACCCCTCCCCCCTTTCCTTCCCCTTGTTATTCCAGGATGTCTCTACCCTTTTAAGCCCTCCCTTCCCCCCCCCTGGGTTCCCCCCCCCCCCCCTCCTTGTTTTCCGGTCCATCAAATGGGTGTTAACACAAGTCAGTGTGTCGCTAACCTTTTCATTATCCTTTATCACAAATCATAAGTACATAAGTACATAAGTAGTGCCATACTGGGAAAGACCAAAGGTCCATCTAGCCCAGCATCCTGTCACCGACAGTGGCCAATCCAGGTCAAGGGCACCTGGCACGCTCCCCAAACGTAAAAACATTCCAGACAAGTTATACCTAAAAATGCGGAATTTTTCCAAGTCCATTTAATAGCGGTCTATGGACTTGTCCTTTAGGAATCTATCTAACCCCTTTTTAAACTCCGTCAAGCTAACCGCCCGTACCACGTTCTCCGGGCAACGAATTCCAGAGTCTAATTACACGTTGGGTGAAGAAAATTTTCTCGATTCGTTTTTAAATTTACCACACTGTAGCTTCAACTCATGCCCTCTAGTCCTAGTATTTTGGATAGCGTGAACAGTCGCTTCACATCCACCCGATCCATTCCACTCATTATTTTATACACTTCTATCATATCTCCCCTCAGCCCGTCTCTTCTCCAAGCTGAAAAGCCCTAGTCTTCTCAGCCTCTCTTCATAGGAAAGTCGTCCCATCCCCACTATCATTTTCGTCGCCCTTCGCTGTACCTTTTCCAATTCTACTATATCTTTTTTGAGATACGGAGACCAGTACTGAACACAATACTCCAGGTGCGGTCGCACCATGGAGCGATACAACGGCATTATAACATCCGCACACCTGGACTCCATACCCTTCCTAATAACACCCAACATTCTATTCGCTTTCCTAGCCGCAGCAGCACACTGAGCAGAAGGTTTCAGCGTTATCATCGACGACGACACCCAGATCCCCTTTCTTGATCCGTAACTCCTACGCGGAACCTTGCAAGACGTAGCTATAATTCGGGTTCCTCTTACCCACATGCATCACTTTGCACTTGTCAACATTGAACTTCATCTGCCACTTGCACGCCCATTCTCCCAGTCTCGCAAGGTCCTCCTGTAATCGTTCACATTCCTCCTGCGACTTGACGACCCTGAATAATTTTGTGTCATCGGCGAATTTAATTACCTCACTAGTTATTCCCATCTCTAGGTCATTTATAAATACATTAAAAGCAACGGACCCAGCACAGACCCCTGCGGGACCCCACTAACTACCCTCCTCCACTGAGAATACTGGCCACGCAATCCTACTCTCTGCTTCCTATCTTTCAACCAGTTCTTAATCCATAATAATACCCTACCTCCGATTCCATGACTCTGCAATTTCTTCAGGAGTCTTTCGTGCGGCACTTTGTCAAACGCCTTCTGAAAATCCAGATATACAATATCAACCGGCTCCCCATTGTCCACATGTTTGCTTACCCCCTCAAAAAAATGCATTAGATTGGTGAGGCAAGACTTCCCTTCACTAAATCCGTGCTGACTTTGTCTCATCAGTCCATGTTTTTGTATATGCTCTGCAATTTTATTCTTAATAATAGCCTCCACCATCTTGCCCGGCACCGACGTCAGACTCACCGGTCTATAATTTCCCGGATCTCCTCTGGAACCCTTCTTAAAAATCGGAGTAACATTGGCTACCCTCCAGTCTTCCGGTACTACACTCGATTTTAGGGACAGATTGCATATTTCTAACAGTAGCTCTGCAAGTTCATTTTTTAGTTCTATTAATACTCTGGGACGAATACCATCAGGTCCCGGTGATTTACTACTCTTCAGCTTGCTGAACTGACCCATTACATCCTCCAAGGTTACAGAGAATTTGTTTAGTTTCTCCGACTCCCCCGCTTCAAATATTCTTTCCGGCACCGGTGTCCCCCCCAAATCCTCCTCGGTGAAGACCGAAGCAAAGAATTCATTTAATTTCTCCGCTACGGCTTTGTCCTCCTTGATCGTCCCTTTAACACCATTTTCGTCCAGCGGCCCAACCGACTCTTTGGCCGGTTTCCTGCTTTTAATGTATCTAAAAAAATTTTTACTATGTATTTTTGCTTCCAACGCTAATTTCTTCTCAAAGTCCTTTTTTGCCCTCCTTATCTCCGCTTTGCATTTGGCTTGGCATTCCTTATGATCTATCCTGTTACTTTCAGTTGGTTCTCTTCTCCACTTTCTGAAGGATGTTTTTTGGCTCTAATGATTTCCTTTATCTTACTGTTTAGCCACGCCGGCTGACGTTTAGTCTTTTTTCCCTTTTTCTAATACGTGGAATATATTTGTCCTGAACCTCCAGGATGGTGTTTTTAAACAGCATCCACGCCTGATGCAAGTTTTTTACTCTGCGAGCTGCTCCTTTCAGTCTTTTTTTCACCATTTTTCTCATTTTGTCGTAATCACCTCTTTATCTCCCTCCCCCCCCCCCAACCTTTCTCCCCCCCTCTCCCCCCCCCCCCCCTCTTCGACTCCATGCGTCCTAGGCGTATGGACAGTCTCGACTCCCCCCCCCAGGGCGTGTAAGTCCCAGACTTCTGAAGTTATAACGCATCCTCAGTTTTCCTCCGCCTCTATCCCGAAAAGGAGTTCAACACAAGGCTGCGGGCTTTGTGAGGCAGGGACTGGATATATCTACCCCATATTTCCAGGAATACCTTCCGTCGTTTAAATGTCAAACGAGCATGTTGTAATTCCAACAAAAGCAAGCCATGTAACCTGTTTCTCCATTGCCAATATGATGGGGCTTGGTCGCTGGTCCACACACCCAGCACTACCCGTTTCCCCAGCATTCCTGCCTTTCGAAGCAACATTTTAAAATGCTTATCTTGGGGCCCAAAATCTTCATATCTATCTAACAAAAACCCTGTTGCTGATCTATTCAGAGATCTACCTCCCAAACCCTTCAAGTATGCTGTCACCTCGTTCCAAAAAGCCTGAGTGTGGATGCACTCCCAAAATGCATGTAGAAAGGAGTTTATACCCATCTTACATTTTGGACAGTTCGGAGAGTCCACCCCTCCCATTTTAAAGAGTCGTTCTTGTGTCAGATATGCTCTGTGTAGTACCCGGAAATTACATTCCCGGAGTTCTGCGCTGATCGAGCCTGATGGGATACGTCCCACCAATTGAACCATATCCAATGATGCGGTTGGTAGGCCTAACTCCCGACTCCACCTAGTTTGCAGTTCACTTTTATCTTGCCTTGGTTGTATCGCATCTAATGCTGCCTTTAAATTAGACACCGATATTCCCCGGTCCTGAATGGGTTCATAGAAATCTAATATCTTCTGTCGTATGGAGAATTGCAGATTACCTGTGTCAAAAGTGTTAATATAATGTTGCACTTGCCTATATGCGAACATATCTCTATATTCTACTTTCTCCGAAGCCAACAGTACTTCCCAGGTTTGTAATCGTCCTTCGGCATCTAACAGGTCTTTAACATACCGTATCCCATTCTTCTCCCAACGTTTAAAAGATCTATTATCATTGCCCGGAAGGAATTCCCTATTTCCAACCAAAGGTATGTGATCTGTTTGTTGTGGATTCCCTCCAAGCAGGCTCACCAGGTATATCCATGCTGCCCTGATAGTCTGCACCAGAACATTCCCTCTCAATTCTACCGGGATTTTCACAGTAGGGCAGTGAATCACTGAAAAAATATTCCATTTACCTAGCACTGCTTGTTCCATATGTATAGGTGTATAAATTTGTTCCCCCAATACCCAGTCTCCCAAATGTCTCAGCAAACAGGCCCAGTTATATGTTTGTATGTCTGGTAGGCCCAAACCTCCTTGTCGCCATTGTCCCTGTCAAATGTCTTAACAAAGTTCTTGGTTTCTTCCCCTGCCAGCAAAATTTGGAGAGCAGCCTGTGTAAAACTTTGATATTTTTCTTCAAAAGTCTAATCGGTAATATTTGTAAGGTATACAGCCATTTGGGAAATAAAATCATACGGAATAGCTGAATTCGGCCACTCAAAGAGATCGGGAGTGACATCCACCGAGACAGGCTCTGCTCGCTGTATTCCAACAGATGTGAGACATTTAGATCGTGGATCAGGAAAGTCTTATAAGGGAGTTTAACACCTAAATATCTAAAATATCTCGAGGCCCAGTTCAAGGGAAACGGTCCTACCCATCTTCGCCGCATCGAGGGAATTGTTGGTAAAGCCAGAGATTTATCAAGGTTCAATTTAAATCCCGAGAAATCTCCAAATTCAGCGATGCTATCCATCAAAGCTGGTAAGGATCGCTCTGGGTCTGTCAGGTGGACTAGGAGGTCATCAGCAAACGCTGAAATCTTAAACTCTTGTCTACTCACCGCCACCCCCGTAATATCTGGATTTGACATTATTTCTCTTATCAGGGGGTCGATGCTTAAGACAAATAGCAAAGGCGACAATGGACAGCCTTGCCTCGTTCCCCGTTGAATATTGATGGGCTCTGAGGTTACTCCATTCACCCAAACCGTTGCTCTTGGGGCTTCGTATAAGGCCCGTACTGCTTTGACCCAGAATCCATCAAACCCATAACTCTCTAAGACCGAAAATAAAAAGTCCCAGTTGACCCTATCAAACGCCTTCTCTGCATCAAAACTTATGAGGAGAGAAGGCGTTTCGTCCCTCTCCACCCACATCATAGAAGCAATTATTTTTCTCATATTCTTTGCTATAGTCCGACCTCTCACAAAACCCACCTGGCTCTCCTCCACCAAGGACGGCAATATCACTGCCAATCTGTTGGCCAGAATTTTAGCAAACATCTTGGCTTCCACATTTAGTAGAGAGATCGGTCTATAGGATGACGGGTGTGTTGGGTCCCGGCCTGGCTTCAGTAGCACTACCATCTGAACTGCTCTTAGTGTATCCGATAACTCTCCCTTCTCCACAAATTTATTGTAAAGGGCTGTCAGAGAGGGCACTATCTGAGGACCCAGTATTTTATAGAATTCATAGCGAAAGCCGTCTGGTCCTGGAGCCTTAAATAAAGACCCCTGTTGTATCGCTCTATGTACTTCATCTTCTGTAATTTCTTGGTTTAGCCCAAACTTTTGTGCGGTCGTTAAAGATGGTAAATCCCTCCCCTCCAAGTAAAGTTTACCTTCTAGCTCATCTGTTTGTGGGTTGGAATACAACTCCCGATAGTAATGGCGAAAAGTGGCTGCTATTTCCTTATCCGATCTCACCAAACCTCCTTCCGGGTCTTTAAGTTGCAATATCTTTTGTTTCCCTTGTTTGCGTTTAAGCAAGCCAGCTAACATCTTCCCCTGTTTGTTACCATGCAGATAAAGTTGGTATTTATAGTACTGTAAGGATTTCATTGCTCGGGCGTGCAGCAAGCTATTTAAAGCCGACTGCAACGCCAGAACATGTTCTCTGTTTTCTATCGTGGGTTGAGTTCCCCAGTATCTGCGAGCCTCTCTGATCTGCTGTTCTAACCGGATAATCTCTTTATCCCTCATTTTTTTCTTGTGACTCGTGTAGGCTATAATTACCCCCCTTAAAACCGCCTTCGCTGTTTCCCAGAATAGTATTGGGTCTATCCTATGTGCTGCATTATTATTTTGAAAGTCTAACCATTGCTTGGCAATATGTTCCCGAAATTTATTGTCATGTATTAAATATGTAGGGAACCGCCAGGCAAATTGAGGACCCCCCTGGGTCTGCATAGTCCACCACACAAAAGCGTGGTCGGACACTCCATAAGAGCCTATGCCCGCCTCCCGGACCATGGAAAAAAGATCTCTAGACAGCAACCAGTAGTCAATCCTCGCTTGAGATGAGTGAGCCCTTGATATATGTGTGTAATCTCGGTCATCAGAATGTAAAGTGAATGATACATACCTGTAGCAGGTGTTCTCCGAGGACAGCAGGCTGATTGTTCTCACGACTGGGTGACGTCCGCGGCAGCCCCCACCAACCGGAAAAGGCTTCGCGGGACGGTCGGCACGCAGGGCACGCCCACCGCGCATGCGCGGCCGTCTTCCCGCCCGTGCGCGACCGCTCCCGCCAGTTGAATGACAAGCAATAAAATATGAAACACAACTCCAAAGGGGAGGAGGGAGGGTAGGTGAGAACAATCAGCCTGCTGTCCTCGGAGAACACCTGCTACAGGTATGTATCATTCACTTTCTCCGAGGACAAGCAGGCTGCTTGTTCTCACGACTGGGGTATCCCTAGCTTTCAGGCTCACTCAAAACAAGAACCCAGGTCAATTGAACCTCGCAACGGCGAGGGTACAACAAAAATTGACCTACGAAGAACAACTAACTGAGAGTGCAGCCTGACCAGAATAAATTCGGGTCCTGGAGGGTGGAGTTGGATTTACACCCCAAACAGATTCTGCAGCACCGACTGCCCGAACCGACTGTCGCGTCGGGTATCCTGCTGGAGGCAGTAATGTGATGTGAATGTGTGGACAGATGACCACGTCGCAGCCTTGCAAATCTCTTCAATAGTGGCTGACTTCAAGTGGGCCACTGACGCTGCCATGGCTCTGACACTATGAGCCGTGACATGACCCTCAAGAGCCAGCCCAGCCTGGGCGTAAGTGAAGGAAATGCAATCTGCTAGCCAATTGGAGATGGTGCGTTTCCCGACAGCGACCCCTAGCCCGTTAGGGTCGAAAGAAACAAACAATTGGGCGGACTGTCTGTGGGGCTGTGTCCGCTCCAAGTAGAAGGCCAATGCTCTCTTGCAGTCCAATGTGTGCAACTGACGTTCAGCAGGGCGGGTATGCAGCCTGGGGAAGAATGTTGGCAAGACAATTGACTGGTTAAGATGGAACTCCGACACCACCTTCGGCAGGAACTTTGGGTGGGTGCGGAGCACTACTCTGTTGTGATGAAATTTGGTATATGGAGCATGAGCTACTGGGGCTTGAAGCTCACTGACCCTACGAGCTGAAGTAACTGCCACCAAGAAAATGACCTTCCAGGTCAAATACTTCAGATGGCAGGTATTCAGTGGCTCAAAAGGAGGTTTCATCAGCTGGGTGAGGACGACGTTGAGATCCCATGACACTGTAGGAGGCTTGATAGGGGGCTTTGACAAAAGCAAGCCTCTCATGAAGCGAACGACTAAAGGCTCTCCAGAGATGGCTTTACCTTCCACACGATAATGGTAAGCACTAATCGCACTAAGGTGATTCCTTACTGAGTTGGTCTTGAGGCCAGACTCTGATAAGTGCAGAAGGTATTCAAGCAGGTTCTGCGCAGGGCAAGAACGAGGTTCTAGGGCCTTGCTCTCACACCAAACGACAAACCTCCTCCACTTGAAAAGGTAACTCTTTTTAGTGGAATCCTTCCTAGAGGCAAGCAAGACCCGGGAGACACCCTCAGACAGACCCAACGCAGCGAAGTCTACGCCCTCAACATCCAGGCCGTGAGAGCCAGGGATTGAAGGTTGGGGTGCAGCAACGCTCCGTCGTTCTGTGAAATGAGAGTCGGAAAACACTCCAATCTCCACGGTTCTTCTGAGGACAACTCCAGAAGAAGAGGGAACCAGATCTGACGGGGCCAAAAGGGCGCTATCAGAATCATGGTGCCGCGGTCTTGCTTGAGCTTCAGTAAGGTCTTCCTCACCAAAGGTATGGGAGGATAAGCATACAGGAGGCCGGTCCCCCAATGAAGGAGAAAGGCATCTGACGCTAGCCTGCCGTGTGTCTGAAGTCTGGAACAGAACAGAGGCAGCTTGTGGTTGGTCTGAGAGGCGAAAAGATCCACTGAGGGGGTGCCCCACTCTCGGAAGATCTTGCGTACCACTCTGGAATGGAGCGACCACTCGTGCGGTTGCATGACTCTACTCAGTCTGTCGGCCAGACTGTTGTTTACGCCTGCCAGGTACGTGGCTTGGAGGAGCATGCCAAACCGGCACGCCCAACGCCACATCCCGACGGCTTCCTGACACAGGGGGCGAGATCCGGTGCCCCCCTGCTTGTTGACGTAATACATTGCAACCTGATTGTCTGTCCGAATTTGGATAATTTGGTAGGACAGCCGATCTCTGAAAGCCTTCAGTGCGTTCCAGATCGCTCGGAGCTCCAGGAGGTTGATCTGCAGATCCTTTTCCTGGAGGGACCACAGACCCTGGGTGTGAAGCCCATCGACATGAGCTCCCCACCCCAGGCGAGATGCATCCGTCGTCAGCACTTTCGTGGGCTGCGGAATTTGGAATGGACGTCCCAGGGTCAAATTGGTCTGGATGGTCCACCAGAGCAGTGAAGTGCGGCAACTGGTGGAGAGGCGGATGACATCTTCTAGATCCCCGGTGGCTTGAAACCACTGGGAAGCTAGGGTCCATTGAGCAGATCTCATGTGAAGACGAGCCATGGGAGTCACATGAACTGTGGAGGCCATATGACCCAGAAGTCTCAACATCTGACGAGCTGTGACCTGCTGAGACGCTCTGGTCTGCGAAGCCAGGGCCAGGAGATTGGTGGCCCTCGCTTCGGGAAGGTAGGCCTGAGCCGTCTGGGCATTCAGCAGAGCTCCTATGAATTCCAGAGACTGTGTTGGCTGGAGATGGGACTTTGGGTAATTTATCACAAACCCCAGCAGCTCCAGAAGTCGAGTAGTGCACTGCATAGACCGGAGGGCTCCCGCCTCCGAGGTGTTCTTGACCAGCCAATCGTCGAGATATGGGAACACGTGCACTCTCAGCTTGCGTAGGTAGGCCGCTACCACCACGAGGCACTTGGTAAACACTCGTGGAGCAGAGGCGAGCCCAAAGGGCAGCACACAATACTGAAAGTGCCGTGCGCCCAGGCGGAATCTGAGATACTGTCTGTGAGCTGGCAGTATCGGTATGTGAGTATATGCGTCCTTTAAATCCAGGGAACATAGCCAGTCGTTTTTCTGAATCATTGGCAGAAGGGTGCCCAAGGAAAGCATCCTGAACTTTTCTTTGATCAGGAATTTGTTCAGGCCTCTCAGGTCTAGGATGGGACGCATCCCCCCTGTTTTCTTTTCCACAAGGAAGTACCTGGAATAGAATCCCTGCCCTTCCTGCCCGGGTGGTACGGGCTCGACCGCATTGGCGCTGAGAAGGGCGGAGAGTTCCTCTGCAAGTACCTGCTTGTGATGGGAGCTGAAAGATTGAGCTCCCGGAGGACAATTTGGAGGCAGGGAGGCCAAATTCAGGGCGTATCAGCACCGCACTATTTGGAGAACCCACTGGTCGGAGGTTATGAGAGGCCACCTTTGGTGAAAAAAACTTAACCTCCCCCCGACCGGCAGATCGTCCGGTACGGACACTTTGAGGGCGGCTATGTTCCCGAGGATCCAGTCAAAAGCCCGTCCCCGGCTTTTGCTGTGGAGGCGCAGGGGGCTGCTTAGGCGCACGCTGTTGACGAGAACGAGCGCGCTGGGGCTGTCCCTGTGCCTGGCGAGGCCTTCGGGCCGGCTGGTTGTACCTACGCTTTGCAAAAGAATAGGGCGCAGCCTGCCGGGCCCGGGAAAAACGTCCACCTGCTGAGGTGGATGCTGAAGGCGCCCGGTGGGAGAGCTTGTCGAGGGCGGTTTCCCGCTGATGCAGTTGGTCCACCAGCTGCTCGACCTTCTCACCAAAATGTTATCCCCCCGGCAAGGGACGTCGGCCAGTCTCTGCTGGGTGCGGTTGTCCAGGTCAGAGGCACGCAGCCATGAGAGCCTGCGCATCACTATACCTTGGGCCGCAGCACGAGATGCCACGTCACAGGTGTCATAGATACCCCTGGACAGGAACTTTCTGCACGCCTTCAGCTGCCTGACCACCTCCTGATAAGGCCTGGACTGCTCCGGTGGGAGCTTATCGACCAGGTCCGCCAGTTGTTGCACATTAGTCCGCATGTGGATGCTCATATAGAGCAGGTATGACTGGATGCGGGTCACGAGCATGGAGGATTGGTAGGCCTTCCTCCCAAACGAGTCCAGAGTGCGAGACTCCCGCCCCGGGGGCGCCGAGGCAGTATCCCTCGAACTCCGTGCCCTCTTGAGAGCAGAATCCACGACCGCCGAGTCATGGGGCAGTTGGGGCCGCATTAACTCTGGGTCAGAGTGGATCCTGTACTGGGACTCTGCTTTCTTGGGAATGGTGGGGTTAGTTAACGGTCGCACCCAGTTCCGAAGCAGTGTCTCCTTGAGGACATTGTGCAGCGGCACCGTGGAGGACTCTCTAGGTGGTGATGGATAGTCGAGGACCTCGAGCATCTCGGCCCTCGGCTCTTCCACAGAGACCACGGGAAAGGGAATGCTAATAGACATATCCCGCACAAAGGAGGCAAAGGAGAGACTCTCAGGAGGTGAGAGCTTCCTCTCCGGTGAAGGCGTGGGGTCCGAGGGAAGGCCCGTAGACTCCTCTGAGGAGAAATATCTAGGGTCCTCCTCTTCCCCCCACGAGGCCTCATCCTCGGTATCGGACATAAGCTCATGTAGCTGAGTCCTGAACCGGGCCCGGCTCGACGTCGAGGCACCGAGGTCTCGGTGTCGTCGAGCGGTGGACTCCCGCGTCGGCGGGGACGGAGCTCCCTCCATCGACGTCGACGGGGACTCCACCTGCGTGGCGGTCGAGACCGGCGCCGCAAGCGGCGGCGGTGTCGACGGCCCCGGCGCCGGGCTAGAGCTCGCCGGCGCCACAGACATCGGCGCCGAGGGCGCAAGCACCCCCGGCGCCGGCACAGCCTGGCGCATCAGCCCTTCCAGGATCCCCGGAAGGATGGCTCTGAGGCACTCGTCCAGGCCCGCTGCCGGGAAAGGCGGTGGGGCCGGTAGGGGGGTCGGCGTGCCAGAAGCTGATGGGGGCCAGGAGACGGCACCGAGGTGCCGGAACCCTGACGCGTCGGTACCTCCACAACCGACGGGGACCTCTCCTCTCGGCGATGACGCTTCGGCGTCGCCTCCTCTCCGATGTCCGGATGCACCGAAGGCGACCGGTGACGACGCTTCTTGTCCTTCTTTCGATGCGCGTCACCGGCGCCGGGAGGTATGGAGGAGGAGGAGGACGATCCCCCTCGGTCTCGAGGAGCCGGGTCAGACAGGGTTCGGTCCCGTGGACCACGGGCTGAGGGAGTGACCGGGGCCGACTGCCCACGCGGCCGCTCACCTCCACCCTCGCCGGCAGACCGGCGGGCCGACGGGACCTGTTCTCCTGGGGTCGATGCCATCGGTGCCGATGTCTCGGGCATCGATACCGGTACCGAAGGACCGGGCGTCGATACCGATGCCGTCGAGGTCGACGTCGAGGGGCCGGCGCAAGTTCCAAAAAGACGGTCCCGCAGAACTTGCCTCGCAACTTGAGTCCGTTTCCGGAGACCGAGACACAGGGAACACGACTTGATATTGTGCTCCGGACCGAGGCACTGGAGGCACCAAGCGTGGGTGTCGGTCTGTGAGATCGGCCGGCCGCAGCGACCACACTTTTTAAATCCACTCGGGACCTTCGAGGACATCGACGGAAAAATCGCGTCGGCGAAGTCAAAGTCGTCAATGGTGGCGAAAATCACACCTCGAAAAAAGAAAACGACCGTGCGGCCAACTAGGCCGCAACGCGGCGTCCCCGCTGGAAACGAGGGAAAAAGGGAGCGCGTGCTCCACACGCTCAGGTTTTTTTTTTTTTTTTTTTTGAAAAAGAAAAGGGAAACCGGCGGTAACAAAAAATTAAATAGAAAAAACAACGATCCGCGTAAACGCGATCGACTTTCCGGCGGCTGAAAGCAGAGAGAGCGGCAAAGCACGACTCTCTCCAGACGCGGAAAAAAAGGAACTGGCGGGAGCGGTCGCGCACGGGCGGGAAGACGGCCGCGCATGCGCGGTGGGCGTGCCCTGCGTGCCGACCATCCCGCGAAGCCTTTTCCGGTTGGTGGGGGCTGCCGCGGACGTCACCCAGTCGTGAGAACAAGCAGCCTGCTTGTCCTCGGAGAACAATCTCCACACGTCAATTAAGTCCAGAGATTCACAGAGCATAGATATACCTCTTGCTCTCCCCCCTTTCTCAGCCCTACGTCCTGTTGATGTGTCCAGGCTAGGGTCGTGAACCGTGTTGAAGTCTCCTCCCATAACTACTGGGACACCCTCATGTTTGCCAATTGCATGGACCAGCGACCGAAAAAAGGCCCCATCATAAACATTCGGGGCATAGACATTTGCCAGTAACAATTCCTGTTGGTTGATCTTAATTTTCGCTATAATAAATCTACCATCTCCCGCCCGCCAGCAGCCCTGCGGTTGGATCTCCAAGGTTTTCCTAAAAAGTATTAACATTCCTGCTTTCCGGTTTTGAGCTGGCGCTTCTAGTATCTGGCCCACCCACCAGCTCTTGGATTTGGCATGTTCCACCGATGACAGGTGGGTCTCCTGGAGAAATACTATATCGGCCTTTTGTCTATTCAGAAGCTGTAAAATTTTTTGCCGTTTAATCGGAGATGTAACTCCTCCCACATTCCATGATATAAATCTTAGTGGTCTCATCCCTCTTTCTCTGAGTCTTTCTCTTTTAGGTATTTCATCTTATCTGTTGTGGGAGGGGTCAGCCCAGCCTCCAACCCCACCTTGGAACTCCTACTAATAGATCTCATCGCCCTGGGGGGTTGAAAGACCGCCCCCTCTTGTTTTTGCTTGTAGCTCAGTGTGTGTCCGCACAGAGTCGAAGTCAGCCCTATCTTCCACCCTCCCCCCCTTCCCACCCACTGACACCCTCCCTCTAGTCCTCTATCTAACTCCTCGCCCTTCCCTCCCAACCCCTCCCTCCCCTGCCCTCCCCCCCTAGTATCCCCTGTGATCTTATACATCCTCTTGCGAGGACTGCCCATCCACAGCTTGCCTGTGACAGGCTACTCCTAGTAGGTCACCTCAAGAATGAGACTCCTCCCCTCCCTTCCATAGCATCCAATCTATCTCCTTCCTAGTTCACTCTCCGTTCTATTAACCTCCTTAATTACCCATGGTTCTCTCATAGGCATAATAACAACTTCAACATGGATTATATTTGACATTTCAGCACCGTAGCCCATGTTCTTTCTATTAACCTCCTTGATTACCCCGGGTTCCTATTCGTACATATAACAGTTCTAACATGAATTACATTTAACATTCAGGCATCATTATTACCTCCTTAAGCACCCCTATTTCTACTCATATATATAGTAACAATTCCAACATGAATTATATTTAACGTTATAGCAATGTAACTCATTTTCTTTTCATGAGAAACAGCCCCTTAAACAGCTTTTCAGTCAACTTTCTTTGCTTGTTTTGTTTGTTCTTCCAGTAACTGAAAACAACAATGCTTAACTTCGGGAGTAACCACTTATTTTTAAATACTCAACCTCTCCCTCCAGTGTCCCATAAGCCCTCTTTAATTATTATATTCCACCCCTCTTTTTATCAGTTCGTTATTGCCTCTAGTGGTATACCCTCTATGAAAAATGAACCCTTAATGAGTCAATATTCATAGTGTTTACGACGAAGCAGGATAAGTCAGCTGTAGCTGGTATGTCCAAAATGTGAATTTGCTTATTAACTGATCATCCATTACAGGAGATGGCCACTAAGATTTATAGGTGTGAGGATCTATGTTGACAGTATCTTACCCACTCTCCTCTTTCTGATTGCATGTGAGCCATCTAAACACTAGTCAGATCAGGTCTGGTGCAGTTCGAGGTGTCTGTGTATTATGATTGTATTGGTCAGATCCTCGTTCCATAGAAAGCAACATCAGATCCCTCTAATTAAGACCAGGCCATCCCAATTATAGCCGTCAACTCCTTGTCTCACCATATTGCTTTGTCTCTTCTTACTTCTCTCTCCTTGTTTGTCTAAGTCAGTGTGCTTGTTGTAACTGTGGCAGCTGGTTCAAGTATTCTTTAGCTGCCTCCGGAGTTTCGAAAAAAGTTGCTTTGCCGTCGGAGAATACCTTCAGACGGGCAGGGTACAGCAGTGCAAATTGAATCTGCCTCTTATGCATGGCCGAACAGATCTGCGAATATGCCCGTCGAAGGAGTGAGACTCTCACCGAGAAGTCCTGAAAGCAAAGGATCGATTTATTTTCGTATGTTAGGGATCCTTTTATTCTAATTGCTCTGAGAATGTCCACTTTGTGCACATAATTAAGAAGCTTAATTATGACAATTCTCGGGCGGGATTCTCCTTGTCGTTTGGGTCCTAGCCTGTGTGCCCGCTCAATTCTTAACGGGCCTGCTGTTGATTGTAGATTGAGAGTGTTAGTGAGCCAATCTTCTAGAAATGTCCTCAGCTCTCCTTCCGAAATTGTCTCTGGCAGGCCCACCAGGCGAAGGTTTCCTCTCCGGGATCTATTTTCAATATCGTCTAGCTTAGACTCCAATTCCGCCACTTTAGTTTTTAGCAAGTCTTTATCCGCTGTGATCTGTTGCATTTGATCCTCTAAATCGGACACTCTTTGGCACGACATTGCGAATTCTCCTTTTAGGGCCTCCATTTTACCATCCAGCGCTTCCAATTTACCCGTTATCTTATCAAATTTATGATCAAGATTTTGGTTCAGCGCTTGAGTTACTTCAGTTATTATCTCCGCGACCCATGCTGAGCTCACTGAGCTGGGGCCTCCGCTCTCTGTCTCCGCCATTTTGGAGGTTTCCAGTGCTTTTTGTTTCTCTCCTTGTTTCCGCGCCGTTTTCGCTGCCTTTGGAGTTGAAGTCGCCCCGCCGATCACAGTGTCTCCAGCTCGGGCTTATATCTTCTTCAGGTTATAAAAATCGGAGTTTGCAGCTTTTTAGCAGCTGTTTGGTCGGTCAGGGCCTAGGAGCTCTTCACACCCACGTTTTCTTTTCACCGTGGCATCACGTGACCTCTCTTTTACAAAATTTAAATCAGTTTTGAAAACTTTTTCTTTTCAGCTCGCATTCGATTAAAGTGGCGGCTCCCTCGGGGCCAGTTGACCAGCCCTGTACTGCAATGAACTAATGCTTGTTCTATGATGTATGATTGTGTTGTCCTATAATTTTTGGGCATTTCTTTTCTTAATTTCCTTGTTTTAATTTTACTTTTATTGTATACCCCTAAGATCCATTAGTCTGATATGCATGGTATATAAAGTTTTAATAAATTAAACCTGACCCTATTCCTATAAATTATACATGCAAATTTCTGCGCTAGTTGCAAATTTGGGTTCACAACTTTATAGAATTAGGGGAATTATGTGTTTTTTTAAACTCTTTATACCATATGATAAACACCTTTGTTGTTTTTATTTTTAACTATTACTAGGTTTCTCCTGCCCTAGTCCTTTGTTTGCTATACCTTTTCAGGAAAAAATAACAACAGAATTCAAGAACCTGCAACAAACATACTGAATCCTCAGAAAGCAAAAAGCCAAATGGTCCACAAGGTCCAATATGAAAACAGAAGAGAAGCAGACCGCATGAAGGAAACAAGTCTTTATTCAGCACTTTTAACTCCCCAGTTTAAATATATGCACCCGTCCTGGCCAGGTTTCTCCAGTGTGGCTGCCTCAGGGACAGATGAACACCAGTCCCAAGCTTCACCAAACTGGTAAAAACTGTACCTCTAACCTGGGTTTACATGTAGTGAGTCACTATATCAGGCATATTTGTTTAAACCTGGGAGCTACAAAAGGTGAGTACAGACAGTTTCCTTCATACAGTCTGTTTCTCTTCTGTTTTGCATACAGGATCCTTATCCACAAAGATCAAATGGGCCCTGTAGTCTTGTGACCTACACCTGCGCCATCCTAATTCTATACTACAGGCTGCAAACAAGCTACAGTTAGTCAACCCACAAAAGAAGTTAGTACACTTTAGGCCTACTGTACCCTGATTACAAATGTCTAAATAAAAATAAAAACCATACTGAGAACTCTGATTTGAAGAGTAAGAAGAAGTGAGAGAGACGATTCATTTCTAAACTGGTCTAGGATTAACAAAAGTAGACCATTGTCAGCCCACGTTTAGAGAGCAAACTGCAAAAGCAATGAACCCCAAAAAGTAGCTACTTAGACAGCTGGGCATGTAATTTATTTTAGTTACTCAAAAAAAGAAATTAAGAAAGTTACTCCAATAGCTTGAAGCTAATTTCTTGTACTTTGTGATCCAGGAGATATACACTGTACCTACAAGCTCTCTGAAAGTACCAAGCAGTCTGCTTGGGCAGAAAAATAGTTAACAAGCTGACAGGGAAATGATAACAGTCAAGGATGAAATAATATTAGTCAAATGAGTTATAACTGCAGGTCTGAAGGCCCTACGGAACTGACACATCAGTTACTGGGCTCTTTGACGTCAGTTTGCCAAAGCTCTCGTGTGCGCTGTGACCTTTCAACGTGTAACAATAATGGATGTCACAAGATTTTGTAGGGAGAGTCAGTGAAGCTATCCCATCCGAACCTACGCCAGGTTATTAAAGAATGGGGATAAAATTCTTTCATGGGTTGTTTACTCCATCAGCTGTCACCTCCAACGTGGCAGGAAAGCCAAATGTTATGCCCATGAAGAGGTTGTTTTGGCATCAGAAATGTGAAAAAATATCTATATGCCTACTCAAACACCATAATCAAATTTCATCACAGTGAGCATCAAAAGTGCAGAGCTGCACTGGTCTCAGAGAAAACCAGAGACTTTGCTGGCTGGGATAACTTTCATTGGACCAACCTAAACATATTTGAATTTTCAAAAGCACACAGGCCCTTTCTTCTGAAAAAAAAAAAAACCCCAGCAGCTGGGCAGAAAAGGAGGCAGAGCTTTATCAGCCAGTACTCAGTGGTAATTTTGTAGAACAGGCACCAGGCCGAGACCAGCAGAAGGGTTCCACCTTCCACTCCAGTAGTGATAGTAAAAAGAAACAGGTTCAGAAAAGCTTTCAGGCCGGTCACCTGGCAGAAAACCACCATGGCAGTTGTTGGTTACTTTAGGATCATGTCAGACCCTTTACAAGATTTAACAGATTGATCTGGCTTCCCATAGCAGAAAGACTCAGGTTCAAAGCTGCTTGTTTAGTTTTTCAAATCTTACAGGGTTTCACCTCTGAACTGCTGACAAGACCACTTTGCTATGTTTGGTCCAGTCTAATAGACCGAAAGAACTGATGCTAGAATCACCATTTCAAAAGGCAATTCAATATCAGAAGATTTTCAGCTCTCTATTCCCTGTACTTGGAATTAAAATATGGAATTCTCTACCTATCGCCATCAGAACAGAAAACTGCTACCTTAGCTTCAGGAAGAGTCTAAAACCTTTCTGTTCCCAAAGACTGCTTCATAACATCTATTGACTTCTACCGCCTAGTATCATCCATTGTCCTTTCCTATAATGTTTTTGGTCTCATGCATTACACCAATGGTCTCTAATTGTTCTCATACCTCACACTAACATTATCAGCTTTTGTCTCACCTAGAATGTAAACCGCACTGAACCCTGGAAAGGGGATATTAGCGATATAGAAGAATTGCTTTAATCAAATTTTAAAATTTGTTGTTGGGTTTTCAATTTCATGTTAAAAGAACGTTTTTGATATGTGCCACTTATTGACAAATTATATGACCTGATTGCAGATATCTGATTTTAAGCTTGTGTTTTTGTCACAGTCTTACCAGTGACATCTGTACTCAGAAGGATAAACAGGAAGGAGCTTGCAGAAGCTTATAAACACTAATCACTCATCAGGAACACGTAAGCTGCTTAGTACTTTGAGAGAGCTTGTGGGTACAGTGTATATCTTCTGGATCACAAAGTACATAAGATGAGCTTAAAACAGCTGAGTCACTAGTGGGAATCTGAAGAACTTATGTGCTCCCACCTGGTGAAATCACGCTGGGCAGCCCCAGAAGCAGATATTCAGTGGTTTTATCTGGTGACTACTGCCAAGTATCTGCTTAGATCAGGGCCATAGCTAGCCATGTGTGGCTGCACATGGTGCAAGGGAATCTGGTGTGCTAAATATCCATGGGCTTACCTTGCCAACCTATCCCTAGTGGACAGGTCAGAAGTGTTTGGGGGGGGGGCACGTAGCACAGAGTGCGTTCACAGCTTACAATAACATTTCTCAGGACATGGGATCCCAGTTTGCGAACATGCCCCTAAGTAAATCGGAGCTGAAATTGGAATGTGTTTGGCTCTTCCAGCTGAAACCAGATCGTGCTTGACTCACTGTTTTCCAGAAAAAACTCAGGGGCTTAAAACTCTTTTATCATGATGACTTTCCTATGCTGTAATTAACCTTATGAAGGGGAAATAGCACTAGACAAGGCCAGCGCCTTATCTCGATGTGTAGGCAAAGGGCAAGAACACTCCAGAAGAAATTTCGAGGTGTGGCATGTGTTCAGAGTTGGACATTTCACTTAATATGTATGCTAGGAAGAATTTTTAAATTAGGTAATTCAGTAGGTAGTTAAAAACTAATTGATAAAAATTGAACTGGCAGCGGTCAGCATCTCTGTAAATTCTGACTGTTGCCAGCTAACTTAAACTTGGTTATTCAGTGCCAGATCCTATCCAGGTACCGGAATTGAATTGTGTGTGTGTGTGTGTGTGGGGGGGGGGGGGGGGGGGGGGGTTGTTTTTTTGGCAGTGCCCAGAAGTTATGTGGATACGGTTGATTTTCAGTGCTTTACCCATATAGCTAATCATTCATAGTTAGGATGACTATTTATGTGATCTTATGTACCACTGGCACTGGATATTGCTGGTAACCGCATAACTCCTGGCTCCTTCCCAATTCTACCCCAGCACTGCCCTGGCAATAACCGGTGAATGTTTTGGCGATCACCAGCAATATCCAGTGCCAGTGGTACGTAGAATCACATAAATAGCCATCCTAACTATGAATGATTAGCTATATGGGTAAAGCACTGAAAATCAACCATATCCACATAACTTCTGGGCACTGCCAACACCCCTTCCCCTCCCTCCACACACACACTAAATTCAATTCCAGTACCTGGATAGGATCTGGCACTGAATAACCAAGTTTAAGTTAGCTGGCAACAGTCAGAATTTACAGAGATGCTGACCACTGCCAGTTCAATATTTATCAATTAGTTTTTAACTACCTACTGAATTACCTAATTTAAAAATTCTTCCTAGCATACATTTTACGTGAAATGTCCAACTCTGAACACATGCCACACCTCGAAATTTCTTCTGGAGTGTTCTTGCCCTTTGCCTACACATCAAGATAAGGCGCTGGCCTTGTCTAGTGCTATTTCCCTTTCATAAGGTTAATTACAGCATAGGAAAGTCATCATGATAAAAGAGTTTTAAGCCCCTGAGTTTTTTCTGGAAAACAGTGAGTCAAGCACGATCTGGTTTCAGCTGGAAGAGCCAAACATATTCCAATTACTGCTCCGATTTACTTTGGGGCATGTTTGCAAACTGGGATCCTATGTCCTGAGAAATGCTATTTCTTCCACCCCAGCATAGGTGAGGTTATAGCCTTGTCAAATCCACAGGTCACTGAAACATACAACAGCAGACCCTGTTGCAACACCACAACCGCCATTTGATCTGAACATTTCCCCTACATTTCAGTTCTGGTGAGGTGTCTCTCTGTAGGCAAATTAAGCCCCTCTTCATACATATGACCCTGTTTTATTTGCCTATGCACAGAGCCATCCTTCGGCTCAGGACAAACTGCTGTAGGTTAATGGGTACGGATGAACTAACCCACACCTCTGGCAGCTGAAGCCCTGGCCACATGATATAAGCCAATGCTACAGCCATCAGGTTTCCAAAGCAACAAGGATCCAAGGGGACAGCAGCTGGCTCCAGCTGCTGCCTGTGGCTTTGCAGAGCAAGAGGACGGAGGGACATGCTCATGGAGACATGGCACCAGCAGAAGGGAGCAGAGTGACAGGTATGCATATCTACTGCCCCTCTCTCTAGGCAATTTGTCCAGTATCCTGGAATGGCTCCCAGATGTAACATTAATTAAATGGATTCTGAGAAACAGATGGAGAGAGGGACACGTGACAAGACACCTCCCCCCCCCCCCAAGGGCATCAGTGTACGCAGAAGATGATTGGCAGGGAGGCTTAGATCACAATGTTTTGCCCCCAAGCAAGGACATAATGACTATAGAACTGGGAGGGGGGGGGGGGGGAATCATTGCTAAACAATTCTTCTGTACCTGTTTTATGAAGGCTTCTTGAAACGGCTGTATTACTCGGGATTTATTATGAATTCAAACAGACTTCTGTTGCCCATATTATTGACTGTTCCAATGGTTTATTTCACATTGAGTCATATGATCTCATCTGGAACAGCAGGATGTTATGTTACAGTGTTCCGATTTCAATCTGTGGTATAATATTGTCATCATGCTAAAAGAGGAAGTGGGAAGGATGCTAAAACCATGATAAGTGCCCCCCCCCCCGCAATGGTAGTGTTGCATGTGTGTAATAACACGGCTATATCATCACTTACCATTCTCAAGGAGAAAAATATGAAGAATGGTGATAAAACAAAGCAGATAAATTAGTTAATGGTACTCAAGAGCTTCCCAAACTGTGGGTTGGGACCCCAAATGAGTGTCACAAAACCTGTCATTGGGGTCATAACCTAGGTGGGCTCTCCATGGGTGCATCATTAGTCTATAATTACAGGGGGGGGGGGCACACAATTTTATTTGGCCTCAATCATGGGATCACAGGTACAATAAGATTGAGAATCACTGCTCTGTTATGTTACTCAATGGAATCTTCCAGATATTTCCATCTCAAACAGGATAGCACAACTAGAAAAGGTTTAAAAAATTGTAATGGGATACAACACCTCCCTTATGAAGAAAGGCTAAACAGGTTAGGGATCTTCAACTTGAAGAAAAGATGACAAAGGGGATATGATAGAAGTTCATACAATTATGGGGTGGGGGGGGGGAGGAACTGTGAAATTGGGAAGTTAACCCTTCCCTAACACACACATGAGGATATTTCATTAAGCTAATGAGCAGACTGAAAATAAATCGTAGAAATATCTTTTCATGCAGCGTGTAATTAAACTGTGGAATCTGTTGCCAGAGGATGTGGTCAAGATGACCATCACAGCACAATTCAAAAGAAGTTTGGACAAGTTCTTGGATGAAAAGTCCATAAAACGTTAATAGCCAGGTAGACTTGGGAGAGCAACAGCTATGGGAAATAGATCTACTTTATGGGAGCTACCAAATACTTGCAACCTGGACTGGCCACTGTTGGAGACAGGATGCTGGGCTTGATGGACCTTGGTCTGACAGAATGGATTATCTTATTGTCTTATGATCTAGTTTGGCCACTGTCAGCAACAAGATGCTAGGCTCAGTGGACCACTGTCTGGGCCAGCATGGCATACCTGATGTTCTTGTATAATACCGGAACCATGGCTCAACAAATTGAGTGTACCATGGAATGAAACCTGATATGATATATGTGTTCGGGGGGGGGGGGGGGCTCAGAGATAAAGCTGTATATGAGAGAAAAGACCAACTATCAAAAATTGTCTTCCTCTCTCTATTCATAGTCACTCAAAACCCAAATTCCTTTTATAATCAAAAGGTACTTACCTTGAGGCTTAGGATGAATACAGACGTGAGACAAAGTTCTGCAATATGTATAGCTTAGAACAGCAAGGAGGAGAAATATGAAAGCCATTCAAATACATGACACAAACCATTTTCAGGAGACAACTCTAAAACAATAGATCATTGTATGAGACTTTAGGGGGTGGCTTCAGGAGTGACATTAGGAAATAGTTTGCCGCAAGAAAGGTGAAGACTGTATGGAACAGCCTCCCAGACAGGAGGGGGAATTGAAGAAAGGCAGAGATAAGCACACAGGATCCTTAGATAGAAGGGCAAAGCCTAAATTAAGCTAAGCTATTCGCATCAGGAATGGACAGACTAGATGTGCTCCTTTAGTCAATATTTTCTATTTGGGATATATAATGAGGGAAGGCGATGACCAGAGGATCTAGTATGCTCTGCAGTGATGCATCGGGAAATTGGGTTAGGTAAGGGGTACTTATCTTGTCCGTGGCTCTGATATTATATTCTATATGCAACCTTTTTAATAAAACAAAGGCACATACATCACTCATGCTGAAGAAGGAACCAATCTCAAATAGCTTTCTAGTGGGACAACTAAATTCAGTCCTGGGCTTTGACATCTCAGCTTTCTCAGCTCCAACAGTTCTGGAAATGTCTAGTCTTGTATTTTGTGTTGAGAAAACCCAAAACGCTGAGAGCTGGGCATTAAAAGCCAGGACTTGCTCTGGGTGTTCCCCAGTGGATGGGAGTTAGTGAAAAAGCACATATAAAGGTTATAATTAAGGGTCATTCACTACAATTTACAGTATTTCAGCTCAGCAAAACTCCATCTTCATGTACCTTTTGCTTCGATAGACACCTATCCCTTGAACACCAAGACATCGGAATAAGGAATGCACAGTGTTCAGTCCTGTGATTTCTTTTCCCAGGTGATTCTTGATGAGCTGTGGAGGAGCAAGATACCATGCACATGGGGGAAGACTTGCTCTGTACCACTAAGAATATGACACAAAGAGCCAAGACTCATCCCTATTTCACCATGAACACCACGAATTGGAACTCCCAGGCACCCAACAGGGATTTCACAGACTGGGAGTACCATACAACTATCACTGTGGTGATCTTCAGCCTGGTCTGTCTCCTCCATCTCTCTGCCCTTATATACGCCATCTGCTTTCACTGCCACAGGAGCCCACGTGACAGCAGCCACGACCAACATGTGCCTCATAGGGAGAGTGAAATCACCACTTTTCAGCCATCCTTGTCCCGTCTCACCAGCCATGCTCTACATGAAATGGACATCATACAGCAACAGGGAACTCAGATCCCTGCCGTCTTTCCAGACACTATTCTTAGGCAGGCGTAAGAAACACAAAACCTTCCAAACTATAGGAGTCTTAGGAAAATGATTCTCCTTCCTACACATGCAGTAATGAAACAGCCAGTACATTTAGGGAGCTGAAATACTCCAATGCTACTGATTCACACACACTCGGTGAAAATTCATTCTAAAACAGGTATTATGAATAAGTGTTAGCCAGGGTTTTTTTTTTTTTTGGTGAGGGGGTACTTGGGGGTACTGAGTACCAGCACCTTTTCCATTGTCTGCCAAAATTGACCTATGGGCCCCAAGTTTTAATGAAAGAGCTCATATACCAATTCTGTCTTGTCATAAATTCTGTGACTGGTTGCAGGGGGCCTGGCTATTGTGGTGTGGGTTCCTCAGTGATCACCCCACCCCTGAAGGATGGCCTAGCATTTGAGTAACGGCAACTTTTTTGCTATAAAAAAATGCACTGGTGTTAGCACTGAAATAGTGTGCATCTGCCTACCTTACAATGAAGTTCCAGCTCCATGGAAGCCCTTGAAACAACAAGTAGATACACCAATGAGCACAACCTCAGATGCCAGAAAAGCTTTAGATCAGTGTATGCTATGGGTCTACCACATTTGGGATGGTATTATTGGTATTTCACTCCAAGCCTAAAAGGGAGTTATTCCATATCTTTCTACTACTACTACTACTATTTAGCATTTCTATAGCGCTACAAGGCGTACGCAGCGCTGCACAAACATAGAAGACAGTCCCTGCTCAAAGAGCTTACAATCTAATAGACAAAAAATAAAGTAAGCAAATCAAATCAATTAATGTGTCCAGGAAGGAGGAGAGGAGGTTACAAGTGGTTACGAGTCAAAAGCAATGTTAAAGAGGTGGGCTTTCAGTCTAGATTTAAAGGTGGCCAAGGATGGGGCAAGACATAGGGGCTCAGGAAGTTTATTCCAGGCGAGACAGAAAGCGCAAAGTCAAAAGATTTTGGAACTTCGTGCAAGAAACAGATGGAAAATCATTAAAGGGCACACCTGCACCTAGAGACATGAAGCTGAAGCGGTCATGTTGCCATTTTTAGTCACTCATTGCAAACCTGCATTGTAAGAGCAGGAATACAACCACAACCCAGGACCCTTAAAGGAGTCTAGAACAAGGTATCTTGACATCTCAGGCCTGATCATGTACAAGATGACAGCAGAAGTAAACTGTAATTAACACACTTCAATCAATACACAGTAATTAAAGCTTGCAATCCTTTGGCATAATTCATAGCATTGGGCTCAACCTTTAGGGATGCCTGATTCAAATCCCACTGCTGCTCCTTGTGATCTTGGGTAAGTCACTAAAACCTTCCATTGCCTCAGGTACAAAATTAGATTGTGAACCTTCCAGGGATAGGAAAATACCTAGTGAACCTGAATGTAACTCACCTTGAGCTACTACTGAAAAAGGTGTGCAAAAACCTCAAATTAATAAATGAATAAAAAGTACCATATATAGGTGATAGCCCAGCATACAAATTCCTACTGCAGACCACATTTCACAGCTGTGAACTTGGTGCTCAGTTTATGAACTGTCTTCAAAGAGGGACCTCTGGTGTCCAAGATGAGGATTTTTCAGTCACTCACCACCATCCATGGCAGTTTCACAGGAGACAGTATCTCACAAGTGAAATAACTTATAGGAAATCTTCTTCAGCTGGGAGAAGAGTTAACAACACATCCAGGCACTTTTATCCTACCCCTTATGGGGCTAATTTTAAAACTGCACACATGGTAGGTAATGAGGTACACACATACCTTTTTCAGAAATACCAAGTCATCCAGTTCCAGGCTGGAGCCTTTGGGACAGTCCTAGATTTCTTACCACCTCATCCTGGTGCTTTATAGAACATGTGGCACTGATTTCAACGGGCAGGATTAGGCGGTACAAATCCCACATGGCTAAAACAAGGACTGACAAAAGTCTCCAGGCTTGAACCGGTTAATTTTGGAATCTCTGCTTTCTCTATTCAGAGTTCCCCAGATTTTCCAAGTGACTGTGTGCATACTTCTGTTTTCACAATCACCGGATCCACCTAAACTAATAGGTATACCAGTGCAAATGAAACACACAATTTTTCTGGCTAAAATTATGCATGTAAATATAAACCCTTGCTCTGACTTCGAATGCCTCTTCAAAACAGCAGGTAAACTTAGGTGTGCATGAGCTGTACACCAGCAAGTCCACCTGCACATTAGGCAGACAATTTTGTAACAGGTTATGTTTGTGCAGAAGCATAACTTTAGAAATGCCTTCAAAAATTACCCTTCTTATTATCAAATAAAGCCAACATACACGCTCTGACCAGTGCATTGTAAAATAGTTGTGATTAGCTTCTCAGAGCCATGGGCCCTTCTGCAGCTCAGGGCTAGTTATAAAGGTATCAGGCCAAAAAAAAAAAAAAATTCTCACCTCTCATTCATTTCTTCATATCTGCAGGGATTAACTGGTCAATATCACCATTTATTTGTTTCCAAGCAAAAATTCCAGACATTTTCTCTCCTAAACATCTAAACGTGCTAGAAAGCAGAACAGATGAACTGCCCAGATTAAGCGCACACTCGAAATGTCTGCCCTTCTGTGCTGTGATCCAACAATGAATTGTGTTCAGGTCTGTGTACCTTGCTTTGTAGCACAGGGGTTTTGCTGTGCACTCTGTGGAAATCAAGATGTGAAACACTGGACCTGAGAACAGGAAGTACATTTAAAATGAAAATGAGAAAATCTGCTGCACGTATTAGAGCAAATGGCTCTAAAAAAAAAAAAAATCCATTTCCTCATCCTTAGGATAGATGGTGTCAAATCTGCTTATAAATTAAAGAGAGATGGGGCCCAGTCTCAGCTTCCTCAAGACATCAACCAAGATACATTAAGCATGGCCTTGGGGTACTGCAGGCCCCCCAAGTCACTGGGCCGACACTAGCAGGTTATTTCTCTGAAACAAAATGGGTCAGTGCCACCAGGAAGACCACAGGGACCTGAGCAGCCAAATGTTCAGGCAACAACCTCATTAGTTTAAGTTATGACAAAGGTTTGGTGATAAAACATGGGGGCAGGAGGCCTCTGGGTATCAGATTACCTTTGATTTACTCTTCAGAGCCCCTTGCTGGCCAGTAGGGGTCATCAGCTGTCTTTCCTCCTCTGGTCCGGAGTCCACCACCTCCATACATCACAGCACACAGAGGGCTCAGGAGCCTGGTCAAGCTATTATTGTTTTTAAAGTACTTTATTAAAGTCCCATACCTTTGAGTACAATTGGACCCTCCTAGGTACATGCTGATGTTTCACCTCAGGGACTCTGGTAAAAGCAGTCACATATAACCTCATCATAAATGCCTCAGATGTAGTCCTGTTTCTTGTTTGTAACTATCAACCAACACCTATCATTTGAACCTCAGGCTTCTGTGGTAATATCTAGTGTCTTTAATTCGTTGTGGAGATTGAAAAGACAGAGGCCTTTATTTTGTAACTCGCTTTTTTGATCTTTAATTCAATTTTTAGTGCTATCCAAATTTGATTACTGTAATACTGTTCACTCCAAGATCCCTTGCCACAAGAGGAAATTGGTGGTGTCTCTCACACAAACTTGTGGGCTCTGTTTGGTTTTGCCTGCATATATCAGATTTCCTCTTTTTCTACTACTATGTGTGTCGCTTTATGGGAGAAGAGTTCTGTGATTCTTATTCATGATCATTAAATGCTCCATCAATCGATATATCACCATATATTCATCGATTGACCCCTGAAGAAGGCTGATATAGCCAAAACACAGACCGTGTTGGGACCAAATAAAGGTTTTTCTGGAGCATCTTACCCTTGTGTGTGGCGATTGATCTCTTGATATTGGGCCTTCTCCACCCCATTTTTTTGTTGTGTTTGATTGCTGTGGAGAGTGTGAACCCCGCTTTGTCTTCCCGTTCCTCATCCACCCACTTTCCCTGCTCATTGCAAACAGCCTGACCTGTACAGTATGCATCAGTATGTGTGAACTCTACTGATTAATCTCTAAGAAGTTTAACTGATACCTCTTACAATAAACGTGTGTGTGCCTAAGCTCATTTGAGATAACACCCTTCATAAAGAGGCATTTCAGGCCAGGCCTCTGAACTGAGAATATGTCACATTGAGCTATCACAGATGCCACTGTTGTAGGGAAAATTAGAATTCAGAATGTGGAAACAATGACCCCACTTCTAGCTGCCCTTGTGGCTATGTGACAGACAAGACTGGAGATGGGTCTTCAATGGCCTGGCAAAACTGGATTTGGAAATTTAAGAAAAATTATTTTTCCTTTCTTCTGTCAAGAATATTTTTACTGAATTCAGTTCTCCCAGGCCATCATTAAAGAGCCATATATACATACAGAAACTCTAAACACTATAAAATCTTAATGAAACATCTGGTGAGCCCAGCAAGTAATTGTTTTTCTTTTATTACAATATGTCATGAGTATGAAACTGCACAACAGTGGCAAGTTCTCAATGTGAGAAAACATCGTTGGAAAGTGGAGGAGGCTTCCCTTTACAAGATAGAACGGCAGTTGCAACAGCTCTGAAGGCAAGGTCAGAGGTCATGAGAGTGTCCCTGACACAAGAAGTCTTATGTCACCACAGTGAAGAAAAAACATCTGAAGATGGGGTTGGGCTAGTGGACTGCAGTCACCGAATACAGCCATATTATATGTGCGTTTTCCATGGACTTGAATCCAGTTCTGAGCTGCAAGCAGGGATTTCTGAAAAGCATGTCTGGCTGCTGACAAGAACATTCACAAAATGTCTCCAAATGAGCAATCCTGTGGTGAAGCCTCAAAACCCACCCTATGGGGAACCCTGTCTCAAGGACCTCCACCTTTATCTCCAGGACCAGAGCAAGTGCCCAGCCAGCGGCAGACCCTGATAAAATGTATTAGAACTCACAGTGGAAGCAGTTTGGGGGGGGGAGGGGGAGTCACAAAACAAACCAATCCAGCAGCCAACAGCCTGCCACACAAACCTCGTCACCTACCTTTCCCCAGTTCTGTGGCCTCCAGCTCCTTTGAAGCATCAGAGACTGAGCTGGTCACGTGAACTGGGAGCAGCACCAAGCAATCCAGTTCTAGGTTTATCCCCACTGCCCACATGGACTTGGAACCCTGATATTCCAAAGAAATCTGCATTGCTAAGGAGTAAAACCCGTACTGGATCCCTCTTGATTGCTAAAAATGGAGCAGGCAGCTCTTACAGAGAGCCCAGCACTACTGATCCAAACAGTCATTTCCTGGGGTGAGGGCACATTTACCCCCCCCCCCCCCCAGGTCTTTACTTGAAGAATGCATTATTTCTGTATTTACTCAACACACAAAGTGTGAGGTTCAAGGTCTGAGTCCACCAGCACTGTCCACTGATCTCTGACCCCAATACTGTGGCTCCATGGAGCCTAGGAAACCCTTAAAAGCAGCACCAAGCCAAGATGGCAAAAGCGGAGAGGGGGCTTCTCTAATTCTCAGCCCTGCTGCTGCCTCTCAACCTATCACTCTCTCCCCCCCCCCCCCCCCCCCCCCCACTTCCATTCCTTAGGAACTGCAGCAAAAAAAAAACAAACCCTCCTTTAAAGTCAAAACTCAACCTGATTGGGTTATGAAGCTTTAAAAAAAAAAACTGCAGGGCATTAAAAAAAAATAAAAATACATAATTAGCAATAATCCCATCCACTGTATCCTGCTGAGTACTTCAACTTCTCTCACACAATAAAAAATGCCTTTTTTCCTGCAAAACGTAGTTTTGGTTCTTTCGAAATGATCTGGGGAGGGGAAAGGGGTTACTTTTTTTTTTTTTTTTTTTTTTTTTTTTGAGGCCTGAAAATCCCAAAACAATTCCAGACTCAGAGACTTGAAGAGAACTAGGTCAACAAGAATGTAAAAATAATAATTACTGAAGTGCCCCCCTTCCTCCCCACCCTTTCCCGTGGGGTCTCAGATGGGCCGTTCAGCTCCAGCATCCTTAACGTAACCCTGAGCAGGTACGAGGTGCCCTTAGTTGAAAGGGAGCTTTTGTAGAGACATAGAAAGTTCTGTGTTGGGGTCTCGGAGACTGTCCCATCCCTGCCGTGTCAGGATGACGCTTGGACTGCCGCCGCTGTCCTGCCTTGGGGAGCACAATTGACTGTGGCACTGTGTGAGTTGACAGCCGACACAGAGTTGGAGTTTGCATTGCTTGTGCTGATCGTGTAGTCTACATGCTGCATATATTTTTTTTTGGGGGGGGGGGGGGTTGGAGAGAGATAAAGAGAAAAGAATGCACATCAGACACCACTTGTTTCCCATCCTTAAATACAAATATCCCACCATGCTTGGTATGTAGTCAAGGAGTGGACGAAATACTTGAATCTGTTTCAGGAATCAGGCTGGGATGTGAGTTTTCTCTCTGCCCTGTATTCAGTGTGACCCTGGGGGAGTTAGCTTGTCCCTGTGCCTTGGTTCTAATCCCTGGCTCTGCCACAGACTCTGTATGACCTTGGGGTCAATCACATTCCCTCACTGTACTTTTGGGCATTTGACAAAGGCTAACATTTTCACTTTTTCAATCTGTAGTCTGCAGCGGGAAGGGAAGGGACAAAAGTTTAAAGAGTCAAAGATAAAACATCTGTGACTGGGGAATGGAAAAAGTTAATACCTGAAAACCCCAACAAAACCATTTGGAAATGAGTTTTCTGGAGATCTTCCAGGCTACAATGTCTCCTGCAAGCATCTCCCAGAGGCAGAGGAGCCAGCAGATTATAAGACACGGGTACAGCAAATCTGCCTGAAGATCCTTGCAGAGGCAGAGAAGGGGAAAGAGTCAATGATTATTAAGGTTGGGAGGGCTCATGGAAGTCTGAGGCCGAAGACAGGAGAAGGCCCAGGGATTATAGCATGCTTGCAGGACTTCTTGAAGATCATTTATTCTATTTATTTAAAGTATTTATAAACCACCAAGTCTCAATGGTTCATGGCGGGTTATGATCAAACATTTACAGTTTCAACTACAGATAATACACAACTTTGGAAACCAGGGCTATGGAGTCAGTACTACTACTACTACTAATAACTTATATAGCATTACTAGATGTACGCAGCGCTGTACACATTATATGAAAGGTCTTTCTCTGTCCCTAGATGGCTCACAGTCTTGTTTTTGTACCTTGGTCAATGGAGCATTCAGGACTTCTTTTACAAAGCCGAGCTGCCAATTCTAAGTGCAGCAAATGAGAGGGAAGCCCATTCAGTTCCTATGGGCTTCCTCTCATTTGCCATGTGGGAATCACTAGCACGGCTTTGTAAAAGAAGCCCTCATTGACCTGCCCAAGGTCACAAGGAGCTGCAGTGGAAACCCAGGTCACCAGGATCAAAGCCCACTGCACTAATCATTAGGCTACTCCAACCTTTGACTCCTATTTTTCGACTGTCCGACTCAGACTCCTATTATGTATAGCCAGGGCTGCCGAGAGGCTGGGCTGGGCCGTGCCCAGGGCACGGCCACCCACGGGGCCCCACCCCCTCTACCCCTGCCACTCCCCCTCCACCTGCCCCCCCTCCGTCCGCCACTGGGCCGGGCCCCCCTGCATTGAAATCATAGCGCCTCTCACCTCCGTGTGAAAGCGCTGCAGGTAGCAGGGCAGATCGCCTCCCTTCGGCCCTACTTCCCTCCTTGTGTCCCGCCCTCGTGGAAGTTACATCAGATGAGGGCGGGACATAGGGAGAGAAGGAGGCCTGAAGGGAGGCGATCTGCTGCTCTGCTGCCTTCAGTGCTTTCACACGGAGGTGAAAGGCGCTGTGATTTCAATGCAGGGGACCCGGCCCGGTGGCAGACGGTCGACGACGGAGGGCAGGTGGGACTGCAGCGCTTGGCCCCCCTTGGAGGCCCAGGCCCAGGGAATTTTGTCCCCCCTGCCCCCCCCCCCAGTGGCTATGTGTGTAGCACTTTTATGTTTTGCATGTTAATAAAGATGTATCTTTGTTATTTTTATTTTGTATTTCAATACGTATGTTTTTATGAAAACCGCTTAGTACATAGCCGGGATAAAAATATTTAAACTAAATAAATAAATAACTCTAAGAAAAATGTAATTAATTACAGAAATACAAGATATTTCTTTGTGTGTAAAATTAAGCCTAATAGTCTGAATAAAGAACTTGAACAAAAAAAACACACATATAAAATGATTTACAGTATATTATAATGTTATAAGTTTTTACTTCGCAGCTGGTGTCGGTATATTTTTACCAGTTCTGACTCCACAACCCTGGGAATAACCCCAATCATCTTAATAGAAGCACTAATATTAAGCAGAAGGTGAGAAAGCTCTGTAACTTCCAATGAGAGATGTAAACATCAAACTTCATCAAGATATCTCTGTGATTACTTTGCAAAAACAGAAGTAAAGTGGTATGGTAGCCATGTTAATCTACTTTTAAAGGTAATAAATAGAAATAAATCAAAACATAGAAAAGGAAAATAAGAATGATACCTTTTTTATTGGACTAACAATACATCTTTTGATTAGCCTTTGAAGGTAACCCTTCTTTTTCAGATCGGAAATAAGCAAATGTTGACAAACACCAGAATATATTGATATTTGTCAACATTTGCTTATTTCCGATCTGAAAAAGGGGGAGGGGGGTTACTTTCAACAGTTAATCAAAAGATGTATTTAAGTTAGTCCAATAATTTGATTTATTCTATTTATTACCAACAAAGACAGAATGAGAGATGTTGAATTCCTGGAAAAGGGAAATAGTAAACACAAATAGAATTATAAGGGGTGAAACCAAGAATGTCCCACTCAGTGGATGAGGCTTGGTGGGTTTTCCAGCTAGCGAGACACGTGGGATCCCTCAAAGCAAGGAGAAGACAGAGGAAGGCTGTAAAGAACAGCTGCAATGGGTTAAATAGAGAAGGGTCCTGAGAAGGGCATGAGATTGCACTGGATGACCAGCAACCCTCAGAAGACTGTGCAATGTGAGGAGCAGGGGGAAGCAGAAAAGCATGAAGGTCAGAGCCATCCAGACTGATCCATCATACAAACTTACACAAAACAAAGGTGGTTTTGTGTAGGCGAGAGGATTGCATGATGGATTTTCCAAGATGGCGGTGGGGGATTGATCAAGTGTGAGTCTGTTTTGGGAGTTGGTCAGGAGAACCTTTACCTCATGCATAAAGGGTTTTTTTGTGGAGGGTGAATGTCGTCTACCACTTCCTCTGATTTTCCTGTTGTCATACCTTCTAATTTATACTGATTTCTCCTTCCTTTGCAGGGCTAATAGCACTCCAGGGGGGATTCTAAGCTTTTAAAAAATTCAGCATAATTGTGCACACTATTTGCAATTTTCTTGTGCAGAATTCCTCCATTATAAGGTCTGGCATCTCCCCCTAGGCATGAAATACCTCCCCTTCATCACCAGTTTCCCATAACACACACACACACCCCTCAACCACCTTTTCCAGCCCCACCACAACCCACTCTCATCCATTTTTTCTAGCCCCCTCCAACTCACTTCCATCCACCTTTTACAGCCTCCTCCCTGCACACACACACGTCACTTTTTTCCCAGCACCCCATATGCCTCATTCACTTTTTTTTTTTTTTTACAGCCCCCCCCCCCCCCCCCCCCACCAATGCTCCAGGCGCCTTACTCCCTCCCCTCACTGCACTCTCACCGGCTTCAGCGCACAGCACAAGGAGCAGCTGCCCAGCAGCATGTTGGCCTGCTTCCTGTTCATCTGAGCCACATGGGCCTCCGTACAGCCACGTGGCAGGAACCACTGGGGACCAAGGCGACAGAGGAGCAGGAAGCAGCCAGATATGATGCTGGGCAGCTCCTCTTGCCGTGCTGAAGCCGGAAGGTGTGCAGGGAAACAGGCAGCCAGAAAACAGACCGTACAGAATTCTGCACAGTCTGAGGAAGTGGGGAATTCTGCGTACATTTTGCATTGCATAGTAGCACATAATTCCCCCAGGGTAGCTAATAGGAGGCAATAAGCTTGCTTGTTTGCTTCCTTTTTCACTTGAAACAGTTTCTTATGTTCATTTAGTATATGTACTTTGTTTTATATTTCAAGTGCTCTTGGAACTTACTCTATAAAGATATAAAAAGAGGAGATAAAGCCCAGCCTAGGAACATAGAGAGAGCCAGTGAGAGGCAAGACCTGGAACACAGAGAAATAGAGGGGGCTATTTCCAGACCTCCCACCACTTAGCTTGCATGCCTGTGGAGTCTTGGTGCCTGCAAGTAGATTTTCAAAGGGAAACTCCTGTTGATTTCCCTTCCAAAACCTGATAGACAGCTGGTACTGCAATCACTGACCCTGAAGTAAACAATACAAATGTGAAGTGCACGTAGTAAAAGCACTACTGAGGAACAAAGACAATTCTTCATGGTTAAATATCCCTGTATCTGTGGAAATACCTTCCAAAATTTCACACACACACACACCCAGTGGCGTTCCTAGGCTGGCTGACACCCGGGGCGGATCGCCGATGCGCCCCTCCCCGGTGCAGCGCGACCCCCCCCCCCCCCCCGGCGAAATTACATCCCACCCCACCTGGGTGCATTTTTACCTGCTGGGGGAGGGGGGGGGGGGGTGCCGCTCGCCTGTTGGCTCCGAGTCCGCTCGTTCCCTGGCTGCTGCTCCCTCTGCCCCAGAACAGGAAGTAACCTGTTCCACGCAGAGGGAGTAGCAGGGAGGGAACGAGCGGACTCGGAGCCAAAAGGCGCGCAGGCGCGCGCGCGCGCGCGCGGGGCACCCCCCCCCCCCCCCCCAGCGACGTGCACCCGGGGCGGACCGCCCCCCCCCCCCCCCCCCCCCCCCCAACCCTTGGCACGCCACTGCACACACCCACACCCTCCCGCTAGGACTATGCACAAAGGCAGAAAAAGAACTGGGACCTACATCCGGGAATTTCGGATTTCTAGTCTCCAGCAGAGTACCCGAATGCCAGAGGACCCTCCTACTCCCCCCCTTTCCCTTCCACACAGTCACATGAGAGCCCTTACATGTCGCCTGAAGAGGCGTTGAAGCAGGCTGCGCTTGGGAGGTTCTGGAAGCTGCTTCCAGTCCAGATCCGGCGACCGGTTCCCATCTGGTCCAAACATGTTGAGATCTTTAAAGCACTCTGTCTCGATCATCTAAGGAATGAATTACAGATAAGAACATGTTACAGTTATGCAGGACATTCACATCAGATAACTGTATGGGGATCTTCCTGGGTGCTGGTGTCAAGCAACACCCTGAACTCCATGGTTTCTCCCCCTCCAACCCAGCCCTTAAGGGAACAGGACAGAGGTACCTCAGATTCTCACCTCATTTTGCCAAGGGATGGAAACGCAGCCTGTAGCAAACTTAGCATAAAAATCGCTGTCTGTTTGGTCCAAATTGACCCCCTTCACAGTGGAGAATTGTTCTATGTCCAGCACATCCTTACAGTATACGGCCCGGGGCTGCAAGAGTCAAAGAATGCCATCAGGAACCGGAGGATAGGATAATCTAGAGTCCTAAGTACCCAGACAAACAAGAGACCTTTATCCCTAAAGTTACAGTAAGCCCCTTTCTACCTGGGCAATCGCATAAGCAAAGGGTTAATTGGAACTTACCATTTCGTCTTACTTAGCCCTAGGGCAGCTAAATTAGAATCTACATGCTACTGGGCATTCTCCAGCTCTCTCTGGGGTATGTTAAGGGCAGAATTTAGGTTTAAAAAATTTTAATCTACATTGAAAAATACTTTTTCCAATTGGCTTTTGAGATACCTGGTGAGTAGCTACAATAGTTTGAGCCCTGTACACAACCAAACAAGTTTTATTTTGTTTTACATTTTTTCAGTTCTGTTTTCAGGGCTGTCGGGGGTGGAGGGTAGGGTGGGCCCGAGCCCTGCACCAGCAAGTTTCTTCCTGCCTTGCTTTCGGATCTGTCCTTTCCCATGCTCCTGTGTGCCACCCAGGACCCGGATGATTGCATTAGCGCGATATCACATTAATGCAATCATCCAGGACCTGACTCCCGGCACGGACAGGAGCAGGAGAGGACAGACCATGGGAGCAGGCAGGCAGAAAGAGGCTTATGGGTGCCAGGCCCCCCTCCCCTTGGAGGCACAGCCTGAAAGGTAAGGGGCGGGTGGGTGGGAAGGAGCATCAGCACGAGTGGTGGTGGTGGGGGGGGGGGGGCGGTTCTGCCCCAGACCCAGCGGACTGGTTCTGCCCCGGGCCCGGCTGTCTCTCTCGGCGGCCCTGTCCATTTTAGGATGTGTTTGCACAAGATATGAACGTTATTGTCTTTCTTTGCTATCAACCATCGTAGTTTTTTCCCTAGATTCTTTTAAATTGTAACTACTTAGGCTAGTTAGCCAGATTGGAGGGTACAGAAACTTTTCATAAAGTATAAACTATAAGCACCCTCAGTGCTATTCTGTAAGGGTGTTAGTGGTATAGCACATAAGTGCAAAGGGGGAGATGTACACACAGGCGTGTTTCCCACATAATTCTGGAGGCCGCACCTTCAAAAAGATATAAACAGGATAGAGTTGGTCCAGAGGGCGGCTACTAAAATGGTCAGTATATGGGGACAGACTGAAAGATCTGAATATGTAGACTTTGGAAAAAAGGTGGGAGGGAAGGCAGATACGAGAGATGTTTAAATACCTCCACGGCATAAATGCATAGGAGGCGGGTCTCTTTCAGCTGAAAGGAAGCTCTGAAATGTGGGGGAATAGGACGAAGGTGAAAAGGGGACACACTCAGGAGTAACCTGAGGAAATACTTCTTTCATGTAAAGGGTGATGAATTTGTGGAAACGCCTCCCAGTGGAGGTAGTGAAGACGAAAACTGTATCTGAATTCAGGAAAGCTTGGGACAAATACATAAAATCTCTAGGGGAGAGAAGGGAGGGTAGAGGGCATCGATGGACAGACCATATGGTCTTTATCTGCCTTCATTTTTCTGTATTTCATAGTAATCACTGAGGATGTGTTGGTTGCGTATGTTGCTTGCGTCACTTAGGTGCACCAATTTATGCCTGTCACGGACCTGGTGTACATGGGTGCTATCATTTAGGTGCAACAATGTGGGTTTATGCCAGTATTTTATAATGGAATCTCGGCACCCATGTGCCATTACAGAATAGACACTCTCCGCACTGCATCGGACGCCTACATCTACTGCAGCCTAAAAAAATAATAATAATCAGCCTCTACTCTCCAGCAAGCCTCATGTCAAAATCATAACTACCCCACTGCATACCGGGACCTTGTAGTTCCAAAGGTCTCAAAGAACAGCAGGAACTATAAGTCCAAAGATGCAATGGAGTATCGGAAGGTAACGTTGGCTGATCCTATCAGGAGAACAGCCACTGCTTCCTCATGGACTCTTGGTCAACCTGGGAGCACAAATAATTTAATGTATTTAACATTTCACTGCACACTTATCTGTGAAGTTCCAAGCCTGTTATAACATATTACTCCACACTCCCCATCTCCCATCCCTTCACTCCCTATTCTAACATATTATAATAGATACAAATTACTTCACAGAATAACACAAACCCACCTCTCTTGCCCTATTCTAAATCTCTACACCCCAAGAGAGAACATAACTCGCCTTGAGCTACTACTGAAAAATGGCATAAGCTAAATACAAAATCTTATTTTATTAGACTATAGGGCTCATTTTCAAAGCACTTAGACTTACAAAGTTCCATAGGTTACTATTGGGCTCATTTTCAAAAGAGAAAAATGTCTAAAAAGTGGCATAAATCTGCATTTGGATGTTTTTCTCACAAAAATGTCCAAATTGGTATTTTCAAAACCAATTTCTAGACGTTTTTCTATGCACTCCGTCAGAACTGCATTTAAATCACAAGGGGGTGTGTCAGGGGCATGTTAAGGGTGGGATCTGGGCGTTCCTGACACTTGGACGTTTTTCAGAAATAATGGAACAAAACAAAAATGTCCAGGACTAAAACTGGAGGAGTGGCCTAGTGGTTAGGGTGGTGGACTCTGGTCCTGGGGAACTGAGTTCGATTCCCACTTCAGGCACAGGCAAGCTCCTTGTGACTCTGGGCAAGTCACTTAATCCTCCATTGCCCCAGGTACAAATAAGTATCTGTATATAATATGTAAGCCGCATTGAGCCTGCCATGAGTGGGAAAGCGCGGGGTACAAATGTAACAAGCTTGTTTTTATAACGAATAAGGCACAAAAATGTGCCCTAAAAAACCAGATGACCACTGGAGGGAATCAGGGATGGCCTCCCCTTATTCCCCCAGTGGTCGTTAACCCCCTCCCACCCCCAAAAAATGTGATTAAAAACATTACTTGCCAGCCTCCTTGCCACCCTCAGATGTCATACTCAGGTCCATTAGAATACCATGCAGATCCCTAGAGTAGTCTAGTATTGGTGCAGTGCACTGCAGACCGGTGGACCCAGGCTTCTACCTCCCTCTACCTGTTACACTTGTGGAGGAAACGGTGATCCCTCCAAAACTCAGCAGAAACCCACTGTACTCACATATAAGTGCCCCCTTCACCCGTAAGGGCTATGGTAGTGGTGTACAGTTGGGGGTAGTGGGTTTTGGGGGTTCAGAAAACAAGATAAGGGAGCAAAGGTGAGATGTGTACCTGAGTGCATTTTATGAAGTCCATTACTTTCCTGGAATGTCAGGGGGACCAGCCTACAAAAAATGCTGGCTCCTCCTACATCCCAATGGCTTGATTTTGTGCCTTTTGCACTTGGACATTTTTTATTTGAAAATGGACAAAAAACAAAACGTCCAAATCACAAAACCTTCTATTTTCGAAAACAAAAGATAGACTTTTTCTTTTTTGAAAATGTCCTTCTTTCCTATTCAGATTTTGGATGTTTTTTGCAAAATGTCCAAAGTCAGACTTAGACATCATATCGAAAATGCTCCTCCACGTAACTTTGTAAGTCTAACTGCTTTGAAAATACACCTCTATGTGTAATGCTCACTCAGGAGCATCCCTGGATTCAGGGGCTGACCTGACAGGAGCCTCCAGGACCAGCTCCCTCAATCCCTTATCTATATATAGGATGCCTAGGCCTCCACCTGAGGTAAAAGGGTATTAATGGAAAGGGAGGTAAGTCTCGCCCCTCAGGAAATTACCACAAAACCTATGTAAATCAACTCTCTTAAAATGTCTCACACTCCTCTCATTTGTGTTCTGCCCTGAGTGACAGTTTCCACAGAACTCCCCTCCCGAGCAGAGAAAACACTCATTGATATTTTCCATCCTCGGAAAGATCCCCCCCTCTTCGCTATAGGACCAGTTGTCATGGAGAAGGGGAAATGATATATTTTCTGACAGCCTGTTCTAGTCATACACATATGTCATCATCAAAAACTGACAGAAAAAATATTTCACAGATCAAAATGCCAGTCTGATTAACGTACAAATTATATTCTATTAAAACCCAGTTTATAAATGGGTTATATATGTTATATTTGTTACTAAGCACCATCAAGGAAGAATCTCAATATGGCTGACTCTGGGGCCCACTATACTGATGAGGAGTAGCCTAGTGGTTAGGGTGGTGGACTTTGGTCCTGAGGAACTGAGTTCGATTCCCGGCACAGGCAGCTCCTTGTGACTCTGGGCAAGTCACTTAACCCTCCATTGTCTGCTGCATTGAGCCTGCCATGAGTGGGAAAGCGCGGGGTACAAATGTAACAAAAATAAATAAAAAATAAAATGAGCAATATAGTCATCACAAAAATCAACTGGCACCGCTGGGCACGTCTGCTTAGGTCACAAAATCCACTTTTGATTAAGGGCATAAGAAGGCCTCTAACACCACCATCTGACTAGAGCAGAAATTCTTCTTACTGCCAAGTGCCCTGGTGATGAAGTGACAACGTGACATTCAGTCTTTGCTACCACTTAAATTATCTGCTAAAGTTTTATGCTGAGAAACAGCCAATGATGAAAATGGCAGTGAACTGGCTGAAGAGCAAGATCAACACTAGAGAAAACTGGAACCTTCCCAGGCTATGATACTTAGAGGCATATTTTCAAAGCACTTAAACTTACAAAGTTACGTGGAGGGGCATTTTCAAAAGGGACGTTTGTACGTTTGGGAAGCTTGCCAGGTGCCCTTGGCCTGGATTGGCCGCTGTCATGGACAGGATGCTGGGCTCGATGGACCCTTGGTCTTTTCCCAGTGTGGCATTACTTATGTACTTGCAAAACGTCCCTATCCAGGGGCGGGGAAACCTGTATTTTCGAAACAAGATGGACGTCCATCTTTCGTTTCAAAAATACTGTCAGGGACGTCCAAATCCTTAAATTTGGTCGTCCTTAGAGATGGACGTCCCTAGATATGGTCATCTCTGATTTTCAGCGATTTTCAAAACCAAGGATGTCCATCTCAGAAACGACCAAATGCAAGCCATTTGGTCGTGGGAAGAGCCAGCATTTGTAGTGCACTGGTCCCCCTGACATGCCAGGACACTAACTGGGCACCCTAGGGGGCACTGCAGTGGACTTCATAAATTGCTCCCAGGTACATAGCTCCTTTACCTTGTGTGCTGAGCCCCCCCTCCCCCAACTGTACAACACTACCATAGCCCTTACGGGTGAAGGGGGGCACCTAGATGTGGGTACAGTGGGTTTCTGGTGGGTTTTGGAGGGCTCCTGTTTCCTCCACAAACTAACAGGTGGGGGGGGGGATGGGTCTGGGTCTGCCTGTCTGATGTGCACTCACCCACTAAAACTGCTCTAGGGAACTGTTCTGCTGTCATGGACCTGAGTATGACATCTGAGGCTGGCACGAAATATTTTGAAAGATGTTTTTTGAGGGTGGGAGGGGGTTAGTGACCATTGGGAGAATAATGATAGGGTCATCCCCGATTTTCTCCGGTGGTCATCTGGTCAGTTTGGGCACCATTTTGTGCCTTAGTCGTAATAAAAATAGGTCTGGGTGAAAACGTCCAAGTGCTCGTCAGCGACATCCTTGTTTTTTTCAATTATGGGTCAAGGACGTCCAAGTGTTAGGCACGCCCAAGTCCCACCTTCGCTACACCTCCGATACGCCCCCTTGAATTTTGGTCGTCCCTGCGACGGAGTGCAGTTGGAGACATCCAAAATCGGCTTTCGATTATACCGATTTGGACGACCCTGGGAGAAGGACATCCATCTTCCGATTTATGTCGAAAGATGGGCATCCTTCTCTTTCGAAAATGAGCCCAATAGTAACATATGAAACTTTGTAAGTCTAAGTGCTTTGAAAATGAGCCCCTAAGTATATTATTAACATAAAACATATACAAAAATGAAGTATATGTGCCATCGAGATTAAACATAGGTCTTTCTTTGGCACATCTGAACGGGCCTGTGTGGTCTTACATATCTGGGTCAACCATCATCCTTTAGCCCAATTAAATCACAGCCTGCAAAGCATCCAGGGAAACCAGTACATGCCGAGTGTCCCTAGATAGCTGTTAGAGATGAGCCCCTGATGAGTCAGAGCAACCGGGCCACCAGCTAGTGCTTACGTCGGGGACAAAGGATGGCTTCAGCATGCCTGCCTCCAGTCGCTTGAAGTTGATACGCCTTAAGAAAGGGTGCTGCTTCACCTCTGCTGCTGCTGCCTCCTTACAGCCCAGCCTATCCTTGGGGTCTTTGGTCAAAAGCTGCAGAGAAAGAAAACACAGAATGGATTTGGGAACAAGCAGCACTAATCCCACATCCTTCTATAAAGGTTCTAGAGGCACAAGGTAGTGAAACGGCAGAGTACCTATATCCAAACAGAACCTGTCCACCTTTCTAGACACGTTTGTTCATTTCTTCTTTATTCATGCTTAAATGGATTGGTCCCTGAATTTGTTCTGTGTGGCTGGCCCTCTCTCTGACTTCTCTGTGCCAGTGGCGTAGCTATGTGGGGCCACGGGGACCTGGGCCCTCGCAAATTTCCTCTGGGCCCTGGTTTTGCTGGAGGGGGTCTCCAACCCCCGCCAGCTGAAGTCTTGTCCAGTGCCGGTCTCCACCGCCACGTTGCCTGCCATGCTCTTTTTTCCCTTCATGTTCAGCAAGCTCCTTTTAGTGAAACTGAGCATGCTCAATTTCACTAAAAGGAGAGTGCAGGACATTTGGGGAAGAGAGAGCAGGCTAGGCAATGTGGTGGCGGCGTCAGAAACTGGTGCTGGACAAGGATTCAGCTGGTGGAGGTTGGGGACCCCCTGCCAGCCAAGGTATTTGCTGCGGTAGTGGGTGGGGAGAAGCAGGGCAGCAGGTGGGGGGGGGACGGCAGAACAAAATGTGCTCCCTCACCTCGGGCTCTGGCCCCCTCCCACCGTGAGGTCTGGTTAACGCCCCTGCTCAGTGCTCACCCCATTTTTCAGTCCCTACTTCTGTCTCTAACAGCTCTGCTTGCCCATCCTTCAAACTTACCATCCTGCAGATGGACTTTGCCTCCTCAGAGAACTTCTCAGAGTAATGCTCCTGCTCCTCCTGAACACGTTTCTCTACCTCCTCACGTTTTACCCGCTCCTTGCGGGCCCGGAACGGAGACTGTCCTTCTGTCATCTCGTAGATCAGACAGCCCAGGCCCCACCAGTCAGGGCTAAAGGTATAGTGCTCATTGTTAATGACCTCCGGGGCTGGTGAAAAAGAAACATCCTGGATTAATAGTGCTAGAAACACTAATCCCAAAGGCTCCAATGTGATACGTAACGTTACGCTAAAGCAAAATTGCAAGATTACAGCATTATTTTAGAGAAAAGGAACCAAATCGGACACCACTGGGTCAATATTCAAAAGCACTTATCAGGGTAACAGCACTTGCTATCCAGATAAGTGCTGCTGTCTGAGATATTCAGAAGCGCTATCTGGACAGTGCCTGTGAAAATCCTTACAGACCGACTTGGTAGTATCCGGAACTTATCCAGATAGTGATAATATTCCATCTATTATGGGCTAGATTCTATATAAGGTGGCAAAAAATTGGCGGAGATAAACATGAGCGCTCAGCGACCCTCTATAAACAGCGCTCCAAGTTCAGCACCATTCACATAACAGCATTTGGTGCCTGGATCTGTGCCTAATTTCCACATAAAGATTTACACCAACTGAAACCTGGTGTAAATCCTCGCACCTAAATTAGGTGTAGATCAGCCTTATTCTGATAACACTGTGTGCAAATTCCAAGAACACCCCTGACCCGCCCATGGCTACTCTCCCTTTTCAGATCTGTGTGGATGGGAGAAAGAGTAGTGTGACCAACAGGAGGACAGATATATGGTTGGGAAAACTTTACTATTGTGATACCCGACACGGCACCGTGTTTCGGCTGAGTGCCTGCCTCAGGGGCCTCAGTATGAATCGTCTAAAGTGTATACTGCAAGCAAACAGGATGCATCCTGTTTGTTTGCAGTGATCACCCACTGTGTGCTTCTTCGTGCTACACTCAGTGTCTTTTCAAAGACAGCAAGTGTTCTAGTTTTTGGAAGCGAGTACACTTTGACGATTCATACTGAGACCCCCTGAGGCAGGCACTCAGCCGAAACAAGGTGCTGTGTCGGGTATCACAAGAATAAAATTTTCCCAACCATATATCCGTTCTCCTGTTGTTTTTTTTTTGACAGAGCCTTGCTGGTCACACTCTCCCGTGTACCTGTATACATAGTGGACCTCAGTCTTCCACTTCTGCGGTTCTCCTCTCCTTCACATCTGTGTGGAAAAATTTACGCATGCAACTTTATGGAATAGCAACTATAAAGATGCACACATAATTTCCAATTAGTGCAAAAACTGGGTCGTTATACAACTAAATTGCATGCACAGTTTTGAGCACCATATATAAAATTAGGGGATATTCGTATAACTTATCCAGATAACTTAGGGCAAATAGAAGGCTGGAATGGAGCTTTTCAGGGGCTTTGATGACAACTTCAGAAGTTATAGAACAAGGACAGTGCCAGACAGACTGAAAATGGCATGGACAAATCAAGATCAGGTATATCACATCATATCCTATGTAATGAGTTCATCTTCTTGGGCAGACTGGATGGACCGTACAGGTCTTTATCTGTCATCATCTACTATGTTACTATGTAATATGGCTACTTTCCAGATAATATCTGGAGCTCACCACTTTATTCTGGATGGCAACGCTGATTATTCAATTTTATTGTTTTTTTCTTTTTTACTGCTGCAGCTGAATATTGACAACGCATCTTTCCAGCGAGATGACTGTTTCACTCTCACTATTCCTGAGAAAGTGGAGGGGGTTTAAGTGAACTGTGGAGGCACAGAGCACCCAAGAAACAGACACCTAATGCTTTATTTTTATTTACTTATATATTTGTGACATTTATATCTCACGTTATCCCAAACCAGTTTGAGTTCAATGTGGCTTACAATAAACATTATATGATACATAACAAAGAATAATGCATAAGAAAGTAATTTGTTGTAAGAATCCATTTTTACAATACAGTATCATAAATGTATTGGGATAGCTATGGATGATTAACATTTAGAAACTCTCTTCTGAATGAGAAACTGTACATTTACCAATTCAGGTAATGATTAGTTGTTTGAGATATGGTTGTTCTTTTTGAGGGCTTGTTTAAATAGGAATGATTTGAGGATTTTTCGGAATCTAAAATAAAAACGTGCAAAAACATGGCATATCAGAGGTCCAAAACACCAGGAAGCAGCAGGCTCATATCACCCTTTCTGAGAAAACCACTAAAACTGTTCTTTAAAGACAGGAGGGCAAAATCGGTGATGTGAAAGTAGGTACCAATTTTCAAAACTGTCCACACTGCAACACTTTTGCTTTCAATCTTATCATGAGTCCAAAGTGTACACCTGCTCTTTTGGAAGGAGGGGGAGGATTTTCCTGGAAAACTGTGAACATTTAAAAACACATCTACAGGTGAAAGGTGATTTCAGCATGGCTATAAAAGCACAGCCAATGTGGAATGGCCCCAGGGGAAGTGCATTTTCAGAAAACGCTTTGAAACTACTCTTGATTGCCAAATTTACTTTAACAAAAATAAAACATTTTAGAAAAATTAAAAAGCACAGTATTTTTGCTTAAACAATTTTATACATGCATGTACATTTTAAAAGCTGTTAAAAAAATATACAGTCACTTCTTCCCTCCCCCAACATATGCATGTGTTTCTTTCCTTTACCACCTACCAGCCCACCCCCCCCCCCCCCCCCCCCGATCATACAAACAATCCTCTCACCATGTCCCTCTCCCAGTGGTACCCTTGCACCATCCTCACACTTAACTCATGCCTATGCCTGCTTCTTCCTCACCTCAGCAGGAAAATAGTGTGGCGGCAGGGAGGGGGGAGGAAGGAGGGACCTGGCCATGCCACAACCAGCATTTACAAGTTCTGAAGACCTAGTGTGCCTCAGACCACCTAAGCCTTGCTAAAGAGGGTGTTTTGTGGGGGGATCCTTTTCCACATCTGGTGGCAATGCCCTGCAATTTTGGGATATTGGAGGGGCATAGGAAAGGCAGGAGTACTGTCAGGGATCGAGTGTGACGTGGATCCTTAGGGCAGTGAGGTAATTAAATTGGCAATACGGATGCTGGCTGCAGCTAGATGTGACAAAACAGCTTATAAGTACCTAAGTATTGCCGTACTGGGACACACTGAAGGGCCAACAAGCCCAGCATCCTGTTTCCAACTGGCCAATCCAGATCCCAAAACAGTACATTTTATGATGCTTATCCTAGAAATAAGCAGTGGATTTCCCCCAAGTCCATTTTAATAATGGCTTATGCACTTTTATGACTGCTTTTACTACATTCTCTGGCAACTAATGCCAGAGTTTAATTACACATTGAGTGAAGAAATATTTTCTCTGATTTGTTTTAAATTTAGTACTTTGTAGTTTCATTGCATGCCCCCTAGTCCTAGTATTTTTGGAAAGAGTAAACAAGCGATTTTCTTCTACCCGTTCCACTCTGCTCATTATTTTATAGACCTCTATCATATCTCCCCTCAACCATCTTTTCTCCAAGCTGAAAAGCCCTAGCCACTTTAGCCTTTCCTCGTAGGGTAGTTGTCCCATCCCCTTTATCATTTTCGTCGCCCTTCTCTGTACCTTTTCTAATTCCACTATATCTTTTTTGAGGTGCGGTGACCAGAATTGCACAGAATATTCAAGGTTCGTGCAATAGAAAGGCATTATAATGTCCTCATTTTTGTTTTCCATTTCTCTAACATTCTATTTACTTTCTTAGCCACCGCTGCACACTGAGCAGAGGGTTTCAACGTATCACCAACAATGACATCTAAATCCCTTCCCTGGTCGGTGACTCCTAATGTGAAACCTTGAATCATATATCCACAGTTTGGGTTCCCCTTTCTCACATGCATCACTTTGCACTTGCTCACATTAAATGTCATCTGCCATTTGGACACCCAGTCACCCAGTCTCGTAAGGTCCTCTTATAATTTTTCACAATCCTCTTGCAATTTAACAACTTTGAATAACTTTGTGTCATCACCAAATTTAATTACCTCACTAGTTACTCCCATCTCTAGATCATTTATAAATACCTTAAAAAGCAGCGGTCCCAGCACAGACCCCTGGAAGAAACCAACCGCTCCCACACTGGCCCGGGGGCAACCTAGGTTAGCTCATATTGACTTAATTGAAAAGCTTACTGCCATTTGTAATGATCAAACACCAAATTTTAGGATCATAAGAATATAGGATAATTCTGTTATGCATTTTGATTCCGTTTTGGAGTTTGATTATGACCTGTAATATGAAGGATTTGGGCTCCAGATCTGATGAGGATGGGTAAGAGGGATGGGAGAGTTGGTAAAGTCATATTGTAATGGGAAGGTCTACTAGTGATAGTTAAGTTCTAGAGGGCCTGATATTCAAAATGATTCAAATGGCCAGGAGAGGTCCCTGGCCATTTAAATCTCCTGTCTAGGGATAACTGGGCATTTTCAGTTGCACTTAACTGGTTATTACCACTGAAAATGGTTTTGGCATGGGCATTATTTTGGGGCATTCCGCAGGCAGAGTCAACACTTAGCCGGTTAAGTGTTGATTTTCAGCACTTAATCAACTAAGATAACCACATAGAACGCAGACTTACCTTTATGCAGTTCTTCATAGCCGGTTAAGTGTCAAAATATCGCATTTAACCGGCTGTGTTCTCACCAGCTCCAATACCCAGAAATTCAGTGCTGGAGCTTGGACATTGCCCAGCATTGAATTTCTGGGTATAACAGCAGCGGCAGTCAGCAAAAGGCTGATCGAAGCTGGCTGAATATTGGGCCTATGAGATTTAGAACTGCTAAAAAAAAATAAGATTGATAATAAGAGTAAATACATAGAAAAGTTCTCACTCCAGAAGCAAAACACCTGGGGGAGCTCCAGCAGGCACCATACGAGGTAAGTGAAGGTATCTCTTCACATGTTTGGGGCTGGCACAGTGCTCACAGTACCCAGACCCTACCCACAGCTGGGGCCACCTGTGTACACTCTCACTGAAACACTGGTATTCAAGCATCCTACGTATGTGGGTGGCTGATAGCTTATACCACTATCCCACCTACCCATGTAGCCGACTGTTCCCACTCTTCCACGGATGCTCTCGCCTTCAGGAATTTTGATAGCTAATCCCAGATCTGATATCCGGATATGCCCTGAAGAGAAGAAACAGCCCAGGAAGAAGCATTAGTGTCTATGGATGGTACAGTGTCCTTTCCCAACATCTATTTCCCTCCTTACCTGGGACAGGAAGAAGACACATGGACCCTCAACCCCAGGGAGGTCTCTGAGAATAGGACAGATATTTACTATATGCAGTATAGCACACAGGGGTGGAAGTAAGACCAAGTCCAAAAGACCCAACTTGTTTTGACACTCTTACTTCCTGCCTGGGCTGGTCATTTGGACTTGGTCTTGTTCTACCCGTGTGTTGTGCTTGCTCTTTTGTGGAAGGTGTGGACCCCCTTTTGCTTCCTACTATATGCAGTATATCACATATAAATACACTTGGAAACTCCACCCATATAGCCAGAGACAACCATTAACACAACTGCACTCTAGATCTAAACATCAAACTCTAGGAAAGGATCTGCTCCTGATTAAAGCTACACCCAGATAAGCTTGGACACTGGGGTGCATTCTGTTCTGGTGTTGATGGATCAGAGCACAGCATTCGACAGAGCTGGGCACATCTTGTTGGGATAGTGAAATGTATTGGCCTGGTTTGGGGGAGGAGGGGGAGTAAGCACACTTATCACAATAAATGAGGTTGGGTAATGCAATTTCTAGGTGGATCAGTGTTTTCCAAGGAGCTTCACTTCCTTCTGTTATTTAACATCTATTTGCAGCCCTTAATTGCTATTATATGAATTTCCAGTTCTGTGTTCCACAAGGGCACAAAGCATAGTGTTTAAACAGCTAGATTATTTACAGGCAACGAGTAGACGATGCAAAATAGAATGAAATTCCACTAGCTAAGAAGGAGATATTGTAGGTTAGGAGACCGGGTTTGGAGTATCCACTGCCTTCGGTTGAGTGGGTCAGGGAGCAGAATGTAGCAGATCACTTCAAAGTTTAGGAGTGGATCTGGATTCTGGCTTGTCATTTGAATGTCATATGTCAAGAGTAATTTGGAAGGAATTTAATTATCTAAAGCGGTTAAGGAAAATTTGATATTTGATTATACAGGAGGATTTTGCCAAAATATTGTACACTTATATCACAATTATTACAGTGCTAGTGTTTATGACCGCCAGAGAAAAGGTATTGTCCAGTTGAGGCGGGTGCAAAATGTTGCAGCCAAGTGATTGGCAAAGAGTGGTCAGAGGGACCACATTCTCCTTGTATCACAGTAACAGCACTGGTAGCCTATCAGTAAGAAAATGTGTTTCAAAGTATTTATTTATTGACTAGTAAAAAAGGCCAGTTTCTGACACAAATGAAACGGGCGCTAGCAAGGTTTTCCTCGGAGTGTGTATGTTTGGGAGAGTGTATGTGAGAGCGAGTGTTTGAGAGTCAGAGTGAAAGTGTAAGTCCAATCCATGCTCCTCTGTCACCTGGCCCCTCCATTCATCCCTATCCAGCAATTCCGCTGTCTCCCTGAGGCCTGCCCTGCAATTCATATGCATCCATGCCCATCTGTGCCCTCCATTCATCCCTATCCAGCAATTCCCCTCTCCCTGAGTCCTGCCCTTCCAATCCATGCCCATCCATGCTCATCTGTCACCTGGCCCCTCCATTTTTCCCTATCCAGCATTTCCCCTCTGTGCCTGAGGCCTGCCCTGCAATCCATATCCATCCATGCCCATCTGTCCCCTCCATTCATCCCTATTCAGCAATTCCCGTCTCCCTGAGTCCTGCCCTTCCAATCCATGCCCATCCATGCTCATCTGTCACCTGGCCCCTCCATTTTTCCCTATCCAGCAATTGCCCTCTCTCCCTGAGGCCTGTCCTGCAATCCATATCCATCCATGCCCATCTGTCCCCTCTATTCATCCCTATCCAGCAATTTCCCTCTCTCCCTGAGTCCTGCCCTCCCAATCCATGCCCATCCATGCTCCTCTGTCCCCTGCCCCCTCCATTCATCCCTTTCCAGCAATTGCCCTCTCTCCCTGAGCCCTGCCCTCCCAATCCATGCCCATCCATGATCCTCTGTCCCCTGCCGCCTCCATTCATCCTTTTCCAGCAAGTCCCCTGTCTCCCTTCCATGACCCTCCCTTGCATCCATGCTCCTCTCTCTCCCATGTCGCAGCCTGGGCCGCCCTCTTCTCCCCCCCCCCCCCTTCGCATTCCATGCTGTCGTTTCTCCCCTGCCCTCCCGCTCCCATTGTTGTTCTTTTGTGGCCACCCTCTTCGCTCCCCCCAACATGTTTTTTTTTTTTTCCTTGTTTTTAAATTTACCTCCGTGGCGGTTCCGGCAGTGAAGCGTCAGGGAAGGAGGCGGTGCTCCCGACGTCTAGGTTTCCCTTCGCTGTGTTCCGCCTTCTTTTGACGTCATCCTTGACGTCAGAAGAAGGCAGAACACAGCGAAGGGAAGGCTAGACGTCGAGAGCGCCGCCTCCTTCCCTGACGCTTCGCTGCCGAGCGTTGCGATTGGTTGAGTGTCATTGCTCCGCCCTCGACGTCATCACGTTTGATGCGTGGGCGGGGCAGACACAATGCGATCTCACCCCCTTCACTTTTGGCTAACAGAGGCTTCATTAGAACGTTGGAGGTGCGTTTTATATAGAGAGATACTTGTATCCCACATTATCCAAATTTAAGTACCCAGTTCAATGTGGCTAACATTCAATAATAATTCAATACACTGAAATTTTAAGATACAAAAAGTGATGGAATAAGTAAGCAAGATTAATAAACAATGAAGAAAATTAACATTAACAACATAACAGTAGCATTAGCATCTTAATATAAGAACTTATTGAAAAGGAAGGCTTTCAGGAGGTCAGATAGTTAAAAATCCCATGTTAATGCGGACTTATACTTGATATTTTTGTAGCTGGGGCAGTGTACCATGACATAATCCCTTGCACCTGGTATAGCATTATGAGTGGGAGGTCTACAATTTCCATCATGTAATCTGGAACCAAACCATAGATTCTGTAAATGAATGTACAAGCTTTGAAGATGATCTTCGCTTTTATAGGAAGTCAATGCAGTTTAATAAGGAGTGGAAACACTCTGTCGAATTTAGAAACTCTGTAGAACAGTCTAGCAGCTGTATTTAGAGAAGTTTGTAGTTTCTTTATTAGACATTCCTGGGTACCTAAATATATGGCATTGCAATAGCCAAGCTGTGAGAGAACAAGAGTTTATACAAGTAATTGGAAAATAGCTACTGGAAAGAAAGGTCTGATTCTTTTTAATCTCCAGAAGTTCTTGAAAGACTTGGTGATTACAGAGTTGACTTGATCCTCACAAGTCAAGAATTGCTCAATAATGACTCCTAATATTTTTAGTTTCGACTCAAGTGGTAAGTTGTTTGATTGATAAGTATACAAGATACAAGGCTGATGCTCCAGAGTGGACAAAGTTGGACGAGATATTGAATAAGGATCAGGGAGAGGTGGGGACCTAAACAAATCGAGGTGGGGAGGGTGGGAACGGGAGGGGAGGAAAGGGGGGAGTAGGGGGAGCAGAGGGCAGGGGGGGAAGGTAGGGAGAAAATGATTTGTAACTGTTGGAAGCCACTTAGCTTTATGTGATGTCTTCAGTTGGATGGACAAAATGAATACTGTACAGGCTATCGAGTTAAGCTACAGCAAGGTATGGCGCCAGAGTACGAAGGGCCCCCTTTTACTAAGCCACAGCAGGCACCAGTGCATGCCTACTGCATGGTAAAAGGGTGCTGCGCGGGACGTGCTGAGATGTCCCAAGGCAGTTTGGCCATCAGCACGCACTATTCCCGTGTTACAAAATATTTTTTTACTTTTTGGTGCGGGAAATGTGTGTCTGGGGGGTGGACAGCAGGCGTGCCCTGTGCAAATCACATAGCACGGGTACAATACCGTGCACAGCCTGATTAGCACAGTCGCAGCGCAGGAACCTTTCCCGCCTACTAAATAAGTAGCAGTAAGGGCTCCCTTGGTAATGGCCATGTGCTAATTAGGAAATTAGCACATGGCCATTAAAAAAAATATATATGGAATGGCAGCCATTTTATGCTAAAAGTGGTCACAGCACGTGGAAAACCTATGCATTGACAACAGCGGCGGCCACTTTTTAGCACGGCTTGGTAACAGGACCCCTAAATTAGGTGTTTACTTTTGTATTATACACCCCCGTTCCCTGTGGCTGATCTTTTACAAAGCAACGCTAGTGTTTTTAGCTGGCACTAAATGCTGAGACTCCCATAGAAATATAATGGGCGTCTCAGCGTTTAGCATCGGGTGATTTGTAGTGCAAGATAAAAACACTAGCTCTGCTTTGTAAAAGACCCCCTAAGTGTGCAATGCGAGACATTTGAGGGTGTGAGCACACCTCTTTTCGTGTGTACCACAAATGTGGAACTTTTTGCCTGTAGCACTGTGCCAGGTTCATGAATTAGAGCAGTTTCACTGGATATTCAAGGCCCATTATTCCCATTGCAGCTCCTCGTGATCTTGGGCAAGTCATTTAACCCTCCATTGCCTCAAGTACAAAAAGTTAGACTGTGAATCCTCTGGGGACAGGAAAATACCTACTATGCCTGAATATAATTCAAAGTAACAGAAGAAAGGGTAGAACAGTACACAAACACAAGCAACCAAAAAAAGAAGCACAACAGGGCCTTCAAGAAATCACAAAACTTGTACAGAAAAAGGAAAACACTGTAAAAGTAGGTTCCTTTCAGTAGTAATGTGTCCGAAAGACATGTTATCGTATCTAGTCAAGCTTCTGTAGTGAACGATGTTGGTTTGGTAGTTTTGTGATTTCGGATCCCTGAGGCAGGAGTTGTTACACCAATAAAGTACTCTTGTTCGTCTGTATCCTGAAGGCCCAGTTATGCTTCTTTTTTTGGTTGCCAGAATATAACTCACCATGAAGTGCTGCTGAAAAAAAAAAGAAGCGGAATCCAAAATCCCTTCTCTGAGGAATAAACATGAGCAATGAAGGTGGAGGAGGAGGAGGTCAATGTTCCCTGTTTTTTTGTCCATTTGTTCTGTATTTAGCTGTGTTTTATTACCAGTGTTATGCTGTAATCCACCATGAGCATCTTGTAGTAGGAATAAAATACCAGATTAAATAAGGCTCTCTAATTTTGTTATTATTAAACTTCTGGCATCATCTGAAGCTTTTTTTGGTTTTGTTATTTTTTTTTTTTTATAACTTAGGTGAAGAGACTGCACGACAATTCTGTTTCTTGAGGATTTGATAAGACACCCCCAGAATAACCCATTTAAGATTCTCCATTGTTCTCCTCTGGGGGTCGCCCATCAGTTGTCTATGTGCTCACCATACTTTTGGATAAATCCTTTTCCAAACTGTTGCCAGTGTGGGCGCAAACCACAAAACACCATCACGATAGTGTTAAACCTGCAGGTAGAGTGTGTCCCAAACTCATGCTATTGTTGCAGAACGTAGACTCAGGCCCAAAGCTGAAAAATTATATATGTCTGAACACTGCCAAATTTGTTTTGTTTTTGGTTTATTCTGGTTATAAAACTAACACCCATTTAAGAGGCAAAAAAGCTCTGCCTAGAAACCTCTACCAGACAAGAAGGTCCCAGCTCTCCTCTGGTGGCTTTTCACTCACCATCGTCGTCTAATAAGATGTTCTCTGGCTTCAGATCCCTAGACAGAAAAAGAACACGATATGAGACAGTAACAAGAACCCTGCCCTACTGCCCAGCAGAGTGAGCCTATGGGTACTGCAAGAACAAAAACACATCCCCTGGCAGGCACCAGGGAGGGAGATTTTCTTTCCCAATCAGCTGGGAACACTCTGCTGTCCTGGGAAATTTCTCGGGGGTAACAAAGATGAAGAAATCAAAAACTCTACACTGAAGTTATCCCATCTGTCCATTTTCCCTTTCTTTGGCAATACCACAGGCCAAACACCATTTCCAGTCTTGCCCTTCACTTCCCCAGTGCTGAAGATTCCCTGGGTTTCCTCTCATCCTCCTATTGGTGTTGACTCTCCTGGGCCATGAAGAATTATTCCCTGGTTCACACCCTTGGAACCGCTGGCCTCTTGTTCTAGGATTCCTTTTCACTGAAAGATGTCTCTCCTGCATTACTCATCTGTCAAAAACTTCTCTCCTCCAGAGTATACACATTTAGTCTTTCACTCTAAGCTTCATGGCATGGGCTCTCTATCATTTTTGGAAGCCTTTCTCTGAATTAATAATTCTGAGTCATAACCATCACCTGAAATATCCAGAAAAAGGCCCAAACTGCCTCAGATGAATATTAATGACATCTCAGCTGAATGGGATGAGGGAGGCAGAGTGCGGAGCAAAACAAGCAGAGGAAAGCATGTCTAATGTAGAAGTTCCCTGATCTTCAGCCTGCTCACCATAATGTATAGTTTAAACCAATCTATACAAATGTATCTCATGAAGATTTATTGGAGCTATCCTTAAATTGGGCCTGGTTGAGGGTCCTGGGGACTTTCTTCCTAGGAATCATGAACAACACTATATATATTTTTTAATTACAGGCTGTCCCCATTCTGCGGTATCCTCACCTGTACACAATCCCTTCCTGATGGAGGTGATCAAGGCCACAACAGAGCTCTGCCGCATAGAAGACAACCCGCTGCTCATCGAAGCCTGTGTTACCCATGTTGTAAATGTGGAACTTCAGGTCCCCTCCGTTCATGATGGTAAGCACCAGACACAGGGCGTCTTTCGTTTCATAGGCATAGGCCAAGCTGACCTGCAGAAGTGGTAGCAGAAAAGAGCGACATGATACACAAGGGTCAGTTCTTGCTTTGTTGCTGTCCTAGAATATCTTTCTCAGGGGCGGAAAGAGGCCAGCCAGCGTTTCAGCACCACGCTCACAGTGTGCAACTGAAGGCCAGAGGTCAGCCATGCCCCAAGCACCACTTACCACAAACCTGCTGTTCACTTTCTCCAGGATTTGCTTCTCATTCAGTGCCATTGCTTCCCCCTTCCGCTTTTTGATTCGTTTTTTCTCCAGTTTTTTGCAGGCGTACATCTTCCCTGTGGCACGGACCTGACAGGCACACACCTAAGAACAAAGACAAAGGAAAGGGAAAAGGGATGAAATTTGAATTACCACCTTTCTGTGGTTTCAGTCAAGCAGGTACATATTATATACAGGTACTTATTTTGTACCTGGGGCAATGGAAGGTTAAGTGACTTGCCCAGAGTCACAAAGGACTGCAGTGGGAATCAAACCCAGTTCCCCTGGTTCTCAGGCCGCTACACTAACCATTGGGCTACTCCCCCACTCCGAAGGGAACAGAGAGGGAAATAAAGCATGCCAAAGCTAATCCACTGTAATCCAGCAGTGACAAGGACAGTACCTACACAAAACATAAAATACACAACCATAATCAGTCTGTATAATTTATGTGTGTTTCTTAATCTGGAGACAGAGATCCATGTGTGACCAATTTCATGACAAATACCGAGGCTATACCATTCCCACCTTCCTTTCCAAAACAGAGAGATAATGCAGTTTTTCCTTTTCTTATGCATCGCTGCTTATACAACACTGAGGAAAAAAACCAAACAAACTCTGGAGGTGCTTAAGTGAGTGAGTACAGTGTCATCACATTATATATCTCTATACATTTTGTTAATATATGATGTGTAGGAAGAGACCTTCACATCAGTGAAAGTCTCTTCCTACACATCACATTTAACAAAATATATATAGATGTATAACGTGATGATACTGTACTCACTCAAGCACCTCCAGAGAGTTTTTGATTTTTTGTTACTGCTATGCTCCTCTTTGGGTATTTTTGAACTATAACTTTTTTGGGGGTGGGGGGAGAGAGAGGTTGTTTTTCAGGCTCTGACAAGAGCTGTTTTTGTGACACAAAGCTTGTTTCTGCAGAAGCTGTGTTAGAATTTAGCTCCAACATAGGGATTAAGGTCATACTCCTGGAAAAAGACAGAAGATACTTACAGACTACAGGAAACCAGGTTAGCATCACAATGGAAAGATGGCAACCTTGAAAGAAGGCAAGCCCCCTAGCAGCATGTTGGGACAGGGGGGTCAGTCTTGGCTCAGAGGGAAGGGTGTCCCCTACCACCATAGAGGAACAGTGGGTCAGTCCTGGCTCAGAGGGAAAGGTGTCCCTACCATCACATTGGGACAGCGGGTTAGTACTGACTCATAGGAAAGAATGCCCTTTCAATACAGACCCAATTGCTACTTTTGAGATATATCCTGCATACTTCGAGGGAGAGGATGAAGCAGCTACGTCATAAAACTGACCAACTTTCTCAGGTCAGATCTCCTTCTTAATCACTCTTTTTTAAGAGAATAAGATTTTACCCCAGAGAACTAGCCAAAGGTCTTGAAAGACTGGAAGCAGGTAGAATATTTGAACAGTGACAGACATACTGAAGAGGAGAGGATGGTTAAACTGTTTCTAGAATTGCAACAACAATATAATTTGGGACATAAAGTATTTTACACTTATTTACAAGTTCAGACATTATGCTCAGGCCCAGGACCATGTTAAAGCCTTCAAGGATGTCTTTGAGATGGAAATATTGGACAGACATTTACCACACAACTTGAGAAAGATTTAACAGAAATCAGAAGGATTAAAAGGATTCCCCACTTATCCTACAATTAAAAGGATTGTAGGATAAGTGGGGGTAGGAGTTTCAGTTGCACCTTACCCCAGAGCAGAGTGCCTCATGAGAATTAAGACTTGACACTAAATGTGGGGGCTTAGAGAAATGGTGCATAAGATTTTAACGAGAGCTTAGATGTGGCCATCTCTGGGAAAAGGTGACTAAAGCAGCAGATCCAAAATGTTCAGAATAGCCAATTTTTGTGTCATGGGTTCATAAGTGGTCTGAAAAAGTGACGTGTTTGAATTTCTGTAACTTTAAAAAAAACATTTTCACAAAAAAATGATGGGGTTTAGACTTTTATATTACAAATTGTTTCCTCTAACCTGAATTCATTAAAACCTAATCCTTTTGTGTCTGATGACTTTAGTCACCTTTCCCCACAGATGGTCACTTGTACCATAAAGGAAAGCCTCAAAAGCCACAAGAGCACAAGCTGACAAATGTCTTAAGTATACAGTGGAAACTGGGACTTCAGGTAATACATTCTAAACATGACCAGGGGTCTTGAGACTAGGGAACAGCCACTCTCTATTTAAGTGAAATCAGAGGGCAAGTGGCAGTAATGTCAGTAGAGGCTATGCTATTTGATGAGTTTTTGCATTTAGACATACTGGGCCTGATATTCAGACCATGGGAGGTAGCCAAGCTGCCTCCCGTGGTCGGCGCTCAGCCCTGATATTCAATGCCAGGCCTTTTCAATTGACCAGCATTGAATATCCAGGTATATTTTGGGCGGTTTAAATTTAACTGGCAAAGCCAATATTCAGCGCTGGCCAGTTAAGTTTAAACCAGCTAAAGATATACCTGTTATTTTGGAAGCCAAATCTGGCTGCAAAACATAGCCACTGAAACGCTAATATAAGCGGATAAATGGTTATATTGTGCGATATAACCGGCTATCCGCTAAGCGCTAACTGGCAATATTCAGCAGGAGATAGTCAGCTATCTCCCACCCAATAGCCAGTTAAATACAATTTAACCGGCCAGATGCTGTTCCTGACCAGTTAAATGGTTTTAAATATTAGACTGGATAGATGTAACAGGCTGCTTCTTCAGAAGGCTTCTTGGAAGTCCACAGGGTTATGTTCCTAAACTGAAAGAAACCCATCCCCTATCATTTTGCCAGTGGAGGAATTCTTTGCACTGTCGCATGCTGATGAAGAAGCTGGCCCTGAGACATATGAAGGAGAAATTACGACTTACCTGATAATTTTCTTTCCGTTAGTTCTTCACACTATTCCAGGACGAGTGGGTAGTTATGTCCATTGACCAGCAGGTGGAGATAGAGAACACAAAACTGAAAACCACTACATAGGTCCCTGATAGCAGCCAAGTTCCTCAGTATCAGTCCTCAAACAAGGAAAAAAGAATGCCCAATCAGGAGCATGGTCAGCAACCAAAAGTGCCAGCCCCAAGAACAATCTGAAGATGAGGCCCCTGGAAAACAGGATATAAAGACAATGCATAGAACCGACAAAAAGGGCGTCGAACCACGGAAGGGCTCCTGCAATTGTACGAAGAACTAATGGAAAGAAAATTATAAGGTAAGCCATAATTTCTCCTTCTACTACATTCATTCCCACTATTCCAGGATGAGTGGGATGTTCAAAAGCTATCCCTATGAGGGTGGGATGCCGAACCTGCCGCATGCAGGACACCCCAAAAGCAGCCTCTGTGACTATCCAATCTATAATACTTACTGAAGGTATGCAGCAAAGCCCACACCACTGCCCTACAGATATCTACCGTAGAAGACACCAAAGCCTCCATTCAAGACATAGCCACACACCTGGAAGAGTGCCTTCAAACCTGTGGTGGAAACGTTCCTTCCAGGACACAGGCCAAGACCACAGCCATCTTCACCTACTGGGCAAAGGAAGCCTTGGATGCCATGAGACCCAACTTCTGTTTACTAAACAGCATAACAAAAGGTCTATATGAACGGCGAAAGACAATGGGAACCTCGAATAAAATGAATGAGTGCCCTTCGAATGTCCAGAAGCCTCAGAGGCTCCCCCACATCCTCTTGAAGAAAGGGAGGTTCACTGACTAAATAATATGAAAGATCGAAACCACTTGGGCAAGAAGGAAGGTACTGACCAAAGCGAGACCTCCCCCCCCCCCACCTCTGAAAAATGGACAAAGGGTCCTTCCAAGAGAGCGCCTGAAATTGCTAGAAGCAACGGGCTGATGGAAACGCCCCCAACAGCATCATCTTTCACGTGAGATCTATCAGGGTCACCTTGTGATGGGGCTCAAACAGAGTGCTGCAGCACCCGAAGGACCAGAATAAGATCCCACTGCAGAAAAGGCACCCGAAAGGCCAGGCTAAAGTGACCCACACCTCTCAGAAAACAAATCAAGAGCCGCTAAAGATGACTTCTGCAAGCGGCCCTGAAAGGAAGCCAGGGCTGCCATGGGAACCTTCAAGGAACTCAGCGCTAGCCCCTTGGTGGTACTCCCTCCTGCAAAAAAGCCAGGAAGTGGCCCAGGGAAGCAGCAAAGGAGTCCAACCCCCTTACAGCACCCCAGCCTTAAAAAACACACTCGGGCAGATGTCGAGGAAGAAGAGTACTGCCTGGCCTGAAGAAGGGAAGCCACAACCGAATCTGAATAACCCTTCTTCCTCAGCCGAGCCCTCTCTCAAGGGCCAGGTCATAAGACCAAAAGAGGGAGGGATCCTCAATGGCCACTAGGCCCCTATAGAAAAGACTTTGAACCTGAGGGAATCGCAGCAGCTCCCCAATCAGGAGATTCACAAGGTCTGCATACCATGGGCACTATGGTCAAGCTGTAGACTAGGAACATCCTGCCCCAATGGTCTGCCACTCTCCTGCACACCCAGCCTAACATCGGCCACGGGGGAAGGCATATGGAAGTCCCTCGTTCAGTCACAATCGCAGGAGGGCGTCCAGATCCAGAGAGTCCCATTCAGTGCGACGGCCAAATAACCGAGGAAGCTTGACATAGGACTAGGCCAGAGATCCAAGCTCAGAAAGTCCCATCGACACACCACCAACAGAAATGTCTCGACCGACAGCTACCACTCACTGGAAACCAGATAATGCCAGATGAAAAATATAAAAATTAAACAAAAAAAAAAACGGTCTCCATGTTGAGGGACCCTACAAAGTGAGGGCCGAAAAAAAACGACAGATGTCTCTCTGCTCTGGCCATCAACAATCTGGACTCCACCTCCAGCAGACTGCTAAGAGACCCCCTAGAACGTAGAAAAAGGCCTCTGCCATAGCAATGTCCAAAAAGGCCCAAACCCCCGCTACACAAGAATACTAAAGCACGTAATGAACATACCTCTACTCTTCTGCTCGACTATCCTCACTGTGGCCCTGCCATATGATCTTCATCATACCACAACACCACATTGTACTGTTCACACCGGAATCGGTAAACGCCTTTCCAGTACCATGTAAGCCACATTGAGCCCGCAAATAGGTGGGAAAATGTGGGATACAAATGTAACAAATCCTATATAATAAAATGCACCTCCTACATTCTGAAGCTGACTGCATGGCTGAGGAATTCCTGCTCTCTGTATCCATCTCCTGAATTGACATCACGTACTTCCGGTTCGTCACAAGCAGAAGTGACCAACCACACAAGGTTTCTCGGCTTCAGAATGTTGGAGGTGCATTCTATTAAATAGAATTGGTCAGTTCCTTGAAGCACAGTCAGAGCTCAGCGTCCTGCACAGTAACGCTCAGACACCAGAGAGGGGGGGAGAGGTATCTCTGTCACACACACACTCTCTCTCTCACAGTCAATGTCTTTCTCTCTCTCACTCTCACACACTCTATGTCTCACACTATATCACATTCACTCTCTATGTGTCACACAGTCTCTCATACACTCAGTCTCACAGAGTCTGTGTCTCACACACACACTCTCTCTCTCGCACACACTGTATCTGTGTGAAACACACTCTCTCTCTCTCACAGTGTGTCTCACATACACACTTGCACACACTCTCATTCTCACACAGACACTCTCTCTCTCACAGACACACTCGCACCCAGACTCACTCTCTCTCTCTCTCACACACACTCGCACATTCACTCTCTCTCTCTCTCTCACACACACTCGCACATTCACTCTCTCTCTCTCTCACACACACTCGCACATTCACTCTCTCTCTCACACACACACACTCGCACATTCACTCTCTCAAACACACACACTCCGAGGAAAACCTTGCTAGCGCCCGTTTCATTTGTGTCAGAAATGGGCCTTTTTTACTAGTAAAAAAATAAATAAATAAATAAATTTTCCAACAGCGGGGCAAAAGCCTCCAGAGTTTGGCGCACTGCTCGCAGCTCCAGATGATATAGGGCCAATGCGCCTCTTCATGAGGCCAAGAGCCCTGTGCCAGGAGACCCTTGTAATGCCCCCCCCCCCAGCATGACAAACTGGCATCCGTAGACACCACCTCCCCAATGCAGGATCAGAGGGAGCTTCCCAGGGTCAACAACCGGGGAAGCAGTCACCACGTCATGCTCTGACTGCCAGGTACAAAGAAGCCAGACAATGTAGCCCTCTGAAATTGAAGATCAGCGGCTGAGCAGAGCCCTCCAAAGTGGCCGCATGAGTGTCCAAGGTACCACTTCCATGGCCGCTGTCATTGATCTGTGGACCTGCACAAAACTCCACGCCCGTGGCTGGGAACAAAGCAGGAGCTATGAACCTTGTGCGCTAACTTCAAGCACTGTCCCTCTGTCAGAAACACTCAAGCTCACTGGGAATCAAAAAAGGACACCTAGATGCTCCAGTTGGTGCGACTGCACCTGCCTGCTCCTGTTGAAATTGGTAACCAAACCCGAAAAAACAGGAGGCGAACCAATGTGAAGTGGCCTCCACTCGGTCTTGGCAAGAAGAGGCCCGGATCAGCCAGTCGTCCAGGTACATGTGAACGTAAATCCTCTGCTTCCACAGAAAGACTGCTACTATGACCATGATCAAATGGCAGGGTTCAGAACTGGAAATGAACTGCTGATGCAGCCCGCACAAAGGAATGTAGTAAGAACACCTCCCTGAGATGGAGAGCAGAGAGAAAACTCTCCCTCAAACGGATGCAATCACGGACCTCAGAGACACCGTCCAAAAATGGGCCACTCGAAGACACCTGTTGACCCCTTAAGAAATGGGTCGCACTGTTCCCTTCTTCCTGGGAACCCCAAAACAGATGGAGTACCGACCCAAACCATGGTTGGCGGGAGGGACAGGAACAATTGCCTAAAGGGCCAGCAGCATCTCTACCGTGCTTCTGCTCAGAGCTGCCAAAGGCCCCTGACAAGGAGACAGGAAGCAGAGAGGAACTACCGAAAGGGAGAACTCCAGCTCGTAGCCATCACATGGAATATCCAGCACCCCCTGAGCCAAGGTGATGATGGTTCACATGTCTCAAAATACTTTAATATGTCCTCTTGTCGGCCCAGAAGGCCTGGCAACATTGGGATTGCCGGGAGACAGCAGCCGCTCTCCCTGAGTGCCCTGCTGGGACCCCATCTCCCCGAAGGAAGCCTTCTGGGCCTGAAACCAAGCCCTCTGGCCAAAGGTCTGAGGACCAGATCTATACTTCGGGCTGTCACAAAACTGGGCACTTGCCGAGCCTGTAGGGCGAGCCGAGGAACGAGGAATGTCCTCTGGAAGACGCTGGGGCCTGGACTCACCTAGCTCCTGAACCAAATTGCTAAGGTCGTTCCTAAAGAGAAAATTTGCCACAAAAGGGTAACCTGACCACTGGACTTTGCAGGTGGCATCCGCTGCCCACGCCCTCAGCCAGAATTGACACCTCATGGTGACCGCCAATGACATACCCTGGGCCGAAGCATGTCATACAGAGCATCCACCAGTCAAGTCAAGCCCGCCTCCATACAGGCAGCCTGGGGACTACCCCAGGAAATTGACCTGCTGGTGCCACAGTGAACAGGCCCGTGCGACCAAAGGGCTACAACAGAAGCCTGCAGCCCCAGATCCTTCAAGGAAACGCCACCATCAATCAGAAAGGTAAATTGTTAGGTGACTGAAGTCACCGAATCCAGCTTAGGTAATGGAACTTCTCCTGCTCTTCTAGCACTAGAGAAAAGAGACACCATTGTCCTCCCAACCTTCAGGCCCACGTCAGGTGCACTCTACACTGTGGTAAACAAGACCTGAATGTCCTGGTGCATGGGGAATGCCTTGGATGGGCCCCTGAGGCCCTTCATAAGGCTAGTCGCTTTACTCATACTACCCTTCTCCTCAAGACCCTTCACTGGCTTCCTATCCGTTTTCGCATCCTGTTCAAACTTCTTCTACTAACCTATAAATGTACTCACTCTGCTGCTCCCCAGTATCTCTCCACACTCGTCCTTCCCTACACCCCTTCCCATGCACTCCGCTCCATGGATAAATCCTTCTTATCTGTTCCCTTCTCCACTGCCAACTCCAGACTTCACGCCTTCTGTCTCGCTGCACCCTACGCCTGGAATAAACTTCCTGAGCCCCTACGTCTTGCCCCATCCTTGGCCACCTTTAAATCTAGACTGAAAGCCCACCTCTTTAACATTGCTTTTGACTCGTAACCACTCGCCTCCACCTACCCTCCTCTCTTCCTTCCCGTTCACATTAATTGATTTGATTTGCTTACTTTATTTATTTTTTGTCTATTAGATTGTAAGCTCTTTGAGCAGGGACTGTCTTTCTTCGGTGTTTGTGCAGCGCTGCGTATGCCTTGTAGCGCTATAGAAATGCTAAATAGTAGTAGTTGCCTGACAACCCGCCGGAAACCCTCAAGGGTTCCTCTGTGGAGAGCGCTGCCAGTGCCTCAGAAATCATAGAGTCTAACGCCCCCCCCTAACACAGTCTGAACACCTGAGGGGCATCCCCCTCCCCCAGAGGGAGCTCACCTTCCACCAAGGGCACTGACAAGAGGGCCCCTCCAAGCAGCCCGACTGCATTAGGTGCTGGGACTGAACCAAGCTCCTACAAAAAGGACAGGTTTATTCTGACCCCTAAATCCCAGACTCTTCTCAAATTGACTGGCATTAGGTGAGAAACCTACCTGATATTGTCTAAAAATTTTAAGGCTTGTTGCTTAATCAATTTAATTAGCACTGGGAAACCTCTCTGTCTGTCTTTCTTTCTGTTCCTGCCAAACTCTGATAGAGGGGAGGGGCATTTTTACATAGCTGACACTGCTATAATTATTGGCAATAGCTAGATTTATTTAAAAGGAAAGTTATTAATATCTTAGGGCAGTTTTAAAAAGTATAATAAATTGTAAAGTGCTGGATCAGACACTACCACTTTGGTCCATTCAACTAGAGAATTCCCTTGATAGCAGCACTTAAGCTGACCCATTGGGACTTATAATCCCACCCACCCTCCCCACAACCCACCCACCCCAGGGTTGTCCACTCATTTATAGACAAACCAAACCTTATTAACTTTACTCCACAGTCATACACAGGCAGTCTTGCAGGCGGATACTCCAACATAGTACACCTGTTCATACCCATTTCAACCAATCAGGATGACTTTTATTCTCTGCAATAATTGTGCTGCTTTGGTTTCAAGGCCAATCATCTGGAAACTTAAAGCTTGTCCTATCTGCCTTCAGCTATCTACTTTAAAACAAGAGCTATATAAAGTAATGCAAGAATTAGATGCAATTAAAGCAACTTATAGGACTGTGCAGAATCATAACTTCTCACCACTGCCTCAGAGAATAAAACCACAAAGGAACAGATGGCTCACAGTAGGCTCAGGCAGAATTCGTCATGTGACACAGAAGCATCCACCCGCACAAGTGTTGCCACTACAAAATTCTTTTGCTCCACTACAGCACTGTGATATTTCTGAAACTAAAATTGAAGCAGAAAAAAAAGAAAAAGCAAAGAGGGAACAAAAAGAGGAGAAGGTACCCAAAGACAAAAGACACTCACAAATCACTAAACCCAAAACACATACTAGGAAATGTAGTTGGAAAGCAATGACCACAAATGCTCACAGTCTAAGCAATAAAATTCATGACCTTCAAGCCCTGATGTTGGAGACTGACTTGGACATAGTTTGCAGTCACAGAGACATGGCTCCATGGTTCCCATGAATAGGATGTAAACATACCAGGCTATAATCTTTTTAGGAAGGATAGAGAGGGACGTAAAGGTGGAGGAGTAGCTCTGTATGTGAGAGATGATATCGCAGCAACTGAAATGACAGGGAAGTGGGGAAAGGAAGAAGCAATATGGATCACCTTAAAAAGAGAGGATAGAACCTTGGTCCACGTGGGTGTTGTCTATAGACCCCCGACACAATTGGAAGAACTAGATAAAGATCTGATCACTGATATTCAAAAGTTGGGGAAGAAAAGAGAGGTGCTGCTGTTGGGAGATTTTAATCTGCCGGATGTAGATTGGAAGGTTCCGTCTGCAAAATCGGAAAGAAGTAGAGAGATTGTGGATGCTTTCCAAAGTGCTCTGCTCAGACAAATGGTGAACGAACCCACGAGGGAGGGAGCCACGTTGGATCTGGTGCTCACGAATGGGGATAGTGTGTCAAATGTCCGAGTGGCTGCACACCTGGGAAACAGTGACCATCAAATGGTTTGTTTTGATGTAACAGCTCATGTGGATGGCAGCCACTCCAAACTCAAAGTCCTGGATTTCAAGCGAGCTGACTTTAACAAAATGGAATAATACCTGAGGAAGGAGCTGATGGGCTGGGAGGACATACGAGAAGTGGAAGGACAGTGGTCCAGGCTAAAAGAAGTAATAAACAGGGCCACAGACCTTTATGTAAGGAGGGTAAATAAAAGCAAGAGAAAAAGGAAACCGATATGGTTTTCAAAGCAAGTGGCTGAGAAAATAAAGGCTAAAGAGTTAGCGTTCCAGAAATACAAAAAATCTCAAGTAGAGGAACACGGGGAGGAATACCGGATGAAACTGAAAGAAGCCAAGAGAGAGGTACGTCTGGCAAAGGCGCAAGCGGAAGAACAAATGGCTAGAAATGTACGGAGGGGAGACAAAAACTTCTTCAGGTATATTAGTGAAAGGAGAAAGACTAAAAAGGGGATTGTGAGACTAAAAGATACAGCAAAACGCTATGTAGAAAATGATGAAGAAAAAGCCAATTTGCTAAATAGATACTTTTGTTCTGTTTTTACTGAAGAAAATCCTGGGGAAGGACCGAGAGGGACTGGCAAAAGTACACCTGAAAACGAAGTGGATAGAGCACCTTTCACGGAAGAGAGTGTATATGAACAACTTGGAAAGCTAAAGGTGGACAAAGCCATGGGGCCGGACGGGATCCACCCCAGAATACTGAGGGAGCTCAGAGAGGTTCTGGCGGGTCCTCTTAAAGATTTGTTTAATAAATCCTTGGAGACAGGAGAGGTTCCGAGGGATTGGAGAATGGCGGAGGTGGTCCCTCTTCACAAAAGTGGGGATAGGGAAGAAGCTGGAAACTACAGGCCGGTAAGCCTCACTTCGGTTATTGGAAAAGTAATGGAAGCCATGCTGAAGGAAAGGATAGTGAATTTCCTGGAAGCCAATAAGTTGCAAGATCCGAGACAACATGGTTTCACCAAAGGGAAGTCGTGCCAAACGAATCTCATTGAATTCTTTGACTGGGTGACGGGAGAATTAAATCAAGGACGTGCTATGGACGTCATCTACTTAGATTTCAGCAAGGCTTTTGACACGGTTCCCCACAGGAGGCTCTTGAATAAACTAGAAGGGCTGAAGATAGGACCCGAAGTGGTGAACTGGATTAGGAACTGGTTGACGGGCAGACGCCAGAGGGTGGTAGTGAATGGAGTTCGCTCGGAGGAGGGAAAGGTGAGTAGTGGAGTGCCTCAGGGATCGGTGCTGGGGCCCATTCTGTTCAATATATTTGTGAGTGACATTGCCGAAGGGTTACAAGGTAAAGTTTGCCTTTTTGCGGATGACACCAAGATTTCCAACAGAGTGGACACCCCGGAGGGAGTGGAAAACATGAAAAAAGATCTGAAGAAGCTGGAAAAATGGTCTAACGTTTGGCAATTAAAATTCAATGCGAAGAAATGCAAAGTGATGCACTTAGGGAGTAGAAATCCAAGGGAGGCGTATGTGTTAGGTGGGGAGAGCCTGATAGTCACGGACGGGGAGAGGGATCTTGGGGTGATAGTATCTGAGGACCTAAAGGCTATGAAACAGTGCGACAAGGCGGTGGCCGTAGCGAGAAGGATGCTAGGCTGTATAGAGAGAGGTGTGACCAGCAGAAAAAAGGAGGTTTTAATGCCCCTGTATAAGACGTTGGTGAGGCCCCACCTGGAGTATTGTGTTCAGTTTTGGAGGCCGTACCTTGCGAAGGATGTTAAAAAAATGGAAGCGGTACAAAGAAAAGCTACGAGGATGGTATGGGAGTTGCGTTCCAAGACGTATGAAGAGAGACTTGCTGACCTGAACATGTATACTCTGGAGGAAAGGAGGAACAGGGGTGATATGATACAGACGTTCAAATATTTGAAAGGTATTAATCCGCAAACGAATCTTTTCCGGAGAGGGGAAGGCGGTAGAACGAGAGGACATGAAATGAGATTGAAGGGGGGCAGACTCAGGAAAGATGTCAGGAAGTATTTCTTCACGGAGAGGGTGGTGAACGCTTGGAATGCCCTCCCGCGGGAGGTGGTGGAGATGAAAACGGTAATGGAATTCAAGCATGCGTGGGACAGGCATAAAGGAATCCTGTGCAGAAGGAATGGATCCACAGAAGCTTAGCTGAAATTGGGTGGCGGGGGGAAGAGGGGTTGGTGGTTGAGAGGCTAGGATGGGGGAGGGCAGACTTATACGGGGTCTGTGCCGGAGCCGGTGATGGGAGGCGGGACTGGTGGTTGGGAGGCGGGAAATACTGCTGCACAGACTTATATGGTCTGTGCCCTGAAAAAGACAGGTACAAATCAAGGTAAGGTATACACATGAGTTTATCGTGGGCAGACTAGATGGACCGTGCAGGTCTTTTTCTGCCGTCATCTACTATGTTACTATGTTACTATGGTTTGTAAGATCACGTTTGGAATACTGTGTTCAGTTTTGGTGGCCATATCTTGCAAAGAACGTAAAAGACTCAAATCCATTCAGAAAAAAAAGCAACTAACAAGGTATGGGGTCTGCGAAGGAAGACATATGAGGAGAGACTTGACATCTTGAATATGTATACCCTGGAGGAGAGGATGGACAGGGAGATATGATACAGACTTTTAAATGCTTCAAAGGTATTAAGTATTAAAACAACATTTTCCAAAAACAGAGAGGCAACAGAACTAGAGGACACGGGGGCAGAGAGTAATACAAAACAAATGCACTTTTAACATTTCAGAACTACACATTGTGGGGAGAGAAGAAAGTATCCACAGAAAACGCAGGTGCAAATTTATTTGCATATATTCTTCCATAGGCAGTGTTCAAGCGGAAAGTATGTATAGACTTGGTGCAAAGTGTCCTTGTTGTTCTGAAAATGGCCCATTTAAGTGTAATGAGGCTGGGAGTGAGAGGATGGCACAAAGTTCTCAGTAGAAAGCTTCACTTCCTACCTCTCCAAATCCTCCTTTGCCCAGGACCCTGTACTGCCTGAACGTGTCCTTTGTAACCACTTGTCTGAAAGAGAAGGAGGAGAGAGCATTAGGCATGACAGCAAGCGGCACAGAGCTCAGATCCTGGGACTGATGCTGGGGGAAATCGTCCCATCTTCCCCCAGCCGGAACAGATTTTACCACTTTGGTTAATACAGTTTGCTGCAGTGGTTCCCAAACCTGGTCCTGGAGGCACCCCATCCAGTCAGGTTTTCAGGATATCCATAATCAATATTCATGAGAGATTTGCATGCAGTAAGGCAGTGCATGCAAATTTCTCTTATGAACATTCATTGTGGATATCTTGAAAACCTGACTGGATGGGATGACTGCAGGACCAGGTTTGGGAACCACTGCAGCAATGAATATATATAAATAGATACGAGATATCTATCTGCATTCCCTGCTTTCATTTTATACAAATTGATCTCATACATATTCATCGTGGAGATCCTAAAAACCAGGCTGGGTTGTGGACCTTGAGGACTGGATTTGAAGACCCCTGACCTAGGGTGTCCAATACCTTTGTACTGTCCCTGATCAGACATCAATTCAGCACTTTGTTCATGTGTAACCACCACGGCTGCTGGCTTCCAAAAGCCATGAGGAACATGTCATGGTGCCCTATGGAAATTAAATTCATTTCTTTGCAGGGCAGACTCAAAAACAAATGTCAAGTTCTGCTCAATTTAAAATGTGGAAAACATCTCCAGATGCAAAGCTCCTGCACCTCCCTAATACCAGTTCTGTACAATTTAGTGCATTTGGCAGAAGACCCCGGAAACAAGGCAATATCCAATCTCCTGCTCACCTTTCCAAAGATTTCCACTGCAGAAACCTGTCAAAGTACATCTCCTCCTGGTACTCCTTGAACGGGACTCCCCGCAGGTATTCATGTAGAGAACTAAAATAAAAGGGGGGAAAACCTATTACCAACAATGAACGTTAATCATTGTCAAACCTACACAGCCAAGGCCCTGAACTGAAAAGTTAGGCCTGAGTTTCCCCACTTTCACCCTACAGACTTGCACGGGAACGGGGTCCACGGGGACAGAAGTAGTTCTGTGGTGTTCCCGTGGCGACAGAAGCCATTCCTGCGGGGTTTCCATGGGGATAGAAGCCATTCATGCGGTATTCCCATGGGGACAGAAGCCGTTCCTGTGGGATTCCCGCAGAAGTGTATGCTGTACTTGCGCCAGCCTCTCACTTACCAAGTACCAAGTTCTTTGAGTGCTGTCTCCTCCTCCCTGCTTTAACAGCACAGATGCGGAAAGTCTCCATTAAGGAGGTGGTAGAGACACAAATGGTGACAGAATTCAAAAAGGCATGGGAACACAGAGGATCTCTAATTAGAAAACGGAAGTTAAAAAAACCCTAAACTTAAATGGCTGTATGTGTGTGGATGTATCGAGTGACACTTAGATGGTGACTCTGGCTTTGATGAACTAGGGCTGATACCTGGCAGACTTATATGCTCTGTTATATATGGCAATCTGGTTTAGGATGGAATGGAAAGGGCTTAGACAGCAACTTTAGTGGCTGGAACATGAGGACAGTGCTGGACAGACTTTTACTGTCTGTTTCCCGCAAATGAGAAGACAAATAGGCTGGAGTGGGCTTCGATGACAACTCCAGCAGTTGGAACATAAGGATAGGGCCGGGCGGACTTCTATGGTCTATGTCCCAGAAATGCCAAAGAAAGATCATAATCAAGTATATAATATCACATTCATTGTTGACTTAATTATGAATGATAATGAGTGTGATTATTGGGGAGACTGAACAGGTTTTTATCTGCTGTCACTTATTATGTTACTATTAATCCTCTCTGCTCCCGGGCTGATGCACAGACCTCAGCTCTGACACAGGCACAAGCATCAGATGTCACCTGACCTACTGGCGCGTGCATGTGGCGACCTCTCAGCACACAGTGCCAGTGAATCAGAGACAAGTCTTACAAGTGAGCACCAGAGTGTTCCAAGTTCCAACTTCTGTTCCTTCCTTGCCTGCAGTGCTGCAGCTCGAACCCAGAGATGCAACTGGAATTTTTTTTTGTGTGTGTACCATTAAATTCTTGCGGGGATGGGTAAGATTCCAGCGGGGACGGGTAAGAGTTCTGTCCCCATGCAATTCTCTATTTCACCCTTGGATCTGCATCTCCCTGACCTGAATCACTGGGGATTCCAATCCTATGACAAGGAACCACAGCAAGTTGATGACAAGAACAAATATAGGCAAGAAAGCTGCAGTGAACAATGGTTTATCCCAAGCCAACCCAGTATCACCGGGGGGGGGGGGGGGGGGGGGGGGGGGCTACTCACGTCAGGCATTTATTGAAGATATCTTTACATGGGCTGTTCTCCAGGTTCTCCACACACTCCTTCATATAGGACTCATTAATTTCTTCCATGTAGTCTGGGGACTGGGGAAAAGGGAGGGGAGGGGAAAAAAAATAACAAATATCTGAGCAGCCATTGACATCATAACTGGAGCTGGGAAAGAGCGTAGGAACCAGGGAAATCACAGCAGACTTTCAGTCAAGCAGGCGCTGCTTCCCATGGCACAAAACTGCCACAGAGGAAGCAAATTCTTCACTAATCTGTCAGACATGTGAGAACATGGAACACACACATTACCCACTTCCTCTGCTACAGTGATGCAATTATGAATTATATTCTTCCTGGTTTTAATAGTTAAGATAGTGAAAACCATATGGAAAAATAAAGTGATGCATCCATATTTTGGCCTGCCCTAGGCTCCTGGCTCTGCTCCAGAGAATCCTCTTTCTCCCCCCCCCCCCCCCCCCCAAACACACAGAATACTTCCCCCACCTAGGCCCAGCTGCCAGAGAAGCTCTCTTCGAATCCCCCCACGCGGACAGATTTTTCATTATGTGTTCAAGGCATGGCTGAGTTCACATCTCCTTCAGCCTCTTGCATTTGATATTTTGCTGCCATTTTCCATGGGAACTTTTAAACTCCATTACTAGTCAGTATCTAGAAGATAAGAAAAGCTTTCCTTAAGATTTTCTTCTTCCCCATATACACTTCTTACCTTGGAATTAAAAAATCTCCTAATAATTTCATCCCCCGTCTCTTTCCGTTTTTCATCTGGAGACACTTCATAATCTCTCTGGTAAAAAGCAAAATACAACAAAGGATTAATCCTGTAAATAATTTGTCATCCTAGGAGGAGGTGCTGCAGGGCTAGTGTGAGATGAACCAGCAGAGTCATATGTGTAGGTCACTACTGGAAAAGCAGAGGGTGCTCCAGGGCAGGAGTGGGATGTTCCGGCAGAACTCAGGGGAGAAAGAGATCTCAGTATTGAAATAGAAGGCTGTGCTACAGAGCAGGAATGAGGTGAATGGCAGGGCTGTGGAAAGAGGGAGATCTCAGTACTGAAATAGCAGGTCATGCTGCAGGGAAGAAATGAGGTAAACCTGCAGGGCTCTAGAAAGAGGGGGATCTCAGTATTGAAATAGCAGGTTGTGCTGCAGGGTAGGAATGAGGTGAACTGGCAGGGCTCTGGAAAGCGGGGGGAGGGGGGGATCTCAGTACTGAAATAGCAGGTCATGCGGCATGGTAGGATTCAGAGAGAAAAAAACCTTTTCCTCAAAACTGTGCGCAACAGTAGAAATGGATATTTTTCCAGGCTTTAAGCAATTGAATTGCTTAACCAGGATGCAAATCATTCATTGATATTCTTTGGATAGGGTCTACGTCTCACAGTTGGCTTCAGAAGATACTATTTGCACTTTGGACTGGATTTTCTCCCCTCAGCAAATACAGCAAGTCCCTTCAGAACAGTTTTGCATTTGAACAGCCATTTCTTACTAGATTAGAGCACAAAGCAGTTTTCAGGCATGCCAGCAAACCGATTCCTCTGTCTGTTCCAATCACACATCAGTCAGATTTCCCCAGGCCGTATCCCGGGAGAACAGAGAGGAATGTGGAAAAACAATAACCTGACCTAGATTAGCCCTTCTGCTGTAGCTATGCAAACTTTTCCTCAGTTTAACAGGACCAGCAATGCTGAGAACACAGAACTGTTAAATGCAGATACAGGCTCTAATCCCACTGCTGACACCATCTCACTACATGACCAAGGCAGAGAGCACAGAGTTCTCACATATAGTTTTGGACTCCAGTCACCAACTCAGTTTTGTGTCCAAGTGATGACAGCACAGAACTAGTGACACATCTAAATGCAAGACTCCTAACCTTCCAGAGCAGTGGTCCTCAACCCAATCTTTGGGACACACCCAGCCAGTTAGATTGCCAGGATATCAACAATGAATATGCATAACAAATTTGCATACACTGCCTCAATTGTAAGCAAATCTATCTCATGCATATCCATACTGGGAATCCTGAAAATCTGACTGGCTGGGTGTGTTCCAAGGAGTGGATTGAGAACCCCTGCTCCAGAGCAAGGCACCTAATATATTCCAGTCTGTTACACACTTTAGTCTTTGTTATTTTGTCTTGAGATGCACAACCCAAGTGCAGGTTTTACAAGTTGCCATACGTGAAGGACTTAGTCCAAGCATAATTGTCCAAAAGTGACATGGATTCTAACCACGATAAAAAAAAAATTTTTTTTTAATTGCCTGAAGACAGCTCAGTAAACTACATGTCCAAAATTCCCTCTAAAATGTGTGGGGAACTGCCAACAGCCATTCTGTGGTTCTAATTTTGCAGGGTTGGCGGTGGTTTTAACCATGGAACAGCTGGAGCACATTTGGCAGGGAGAAAAGGTGTCAGTGGTCCCCCACATGCATCTGAGGAACATTTTGGATGTGTACAAAGTCCCTTCCATGGATCTCATCTCACTGGTCTCTGCCCTTTTGCCCAGCATCTTCCGGTTCACTAGCCTACCCTAGTACTGAACTTGTGTTCTACAGACACTATACACCCAGCGCAGTAGCCAGTAGAAAATGCTTCAGTCTTCTGCCATGAGCCCTGCTCTGTTTCTATGAAATTCTTAGCTTCTGGAGCAGGTACTGGGAGAGCACCAGATGGGCATATACAGGAGATGAAGGACACACTTGGTACAATGAACAGAAAAACAACAACCAGGGCAGGTGTCAAACTTCCCCAGCTTTGGTTTCTTAGCAGGAAGGCTTGAAATAGGAACTCCAAGGGCTGACATAGTGAGCGTGGTTTTCAGGTCACCATCATTCTCAAGGATCAAATGACATCTGTGTTTTCCTTAATAAAGGCCACTGGACGGAAGCCATGAGAAATAAACAGGGGTGGAAATCTCAAAGTACTGGAGAAGTTAAAAGCTCTTGAAGCCACGGTACTCTCCTTCCCTAAGCCCAGCACCACACACCAGCATTCTTGCTGAAATGCACTACCACTTTTGGTGGGGGGGGGGGGGGGGTGTACTCTGTGTAGCTTACTGCAGCATATTTGGGAACACCCAGTCCAATAGTGCATCTATACAATACAGGCACACTGCAAAGCATGCTGGTGTTCAGTTTTCCTGCAGCAGAACAGTCAACAGGGAGAGAAAAGATCATTTTTCAAACATGTGTTTCCTTTTAAATGCTCATTTAAAGAGATCTGTGAGTCTACCACTCAGACGCAATGAGACTCCACAGATGAGAAGGAAGTTGAACTCTCCTGTACACATCATTGCATTTCAGGCAGAGCCCTAGCAACTTTCTCTGAAGTGGCAGGGACACCCTTCTCTCACAGAAACTGCCTCAGAACGGCAAAGGAACCCTCTTTGTAGGGTGTTAATTCCGGGTCCCAGTGTCCTGCAAGCTCTGTTTTTAAGATGTTCTGCATCCTTCATCTGCATGACTACCAGGACATTTTTGTATTTCCCTTCCTGCACACAGGCAGGTGGTGGTACTGGCAACTGTGAAAAATACATTACAAAGAGATTTCACTATGCCTATTGTACAATGACCTCATCTGCTCTCAGCTACTTCTGCCCTCTCTTCCTTGCCTTGTGGAGACCTCCAAGTGGGGAGACAGCCTGGATGCTCCATGTCAGTTCTGTGCCTGCTCAGGCCTTCCGCTGAGGCTGCTGTATATAAATCAGGGATGGGCAAATTATTACCTGTGAACCAGAACCACCCAAAGGGGCAAAAAAAAGTTTGGCTCACTGCATAGCCTCAATAAATAACTATAAATGACCTGTGAAAGCCCTCCTGCAGCCCGCTGCCGATACAGATTTCGCCAGGGCCTCTAAGATGATATCACACTGAGCTGGACCAGTCCATTTTTAATAACGCATGGATACCAAATGCGTCATTTAATGAGGACCTTCTGGATCCAAGTGCTGCTGGGTAGCAGCATTGGCAAGTAGGTGTTGAAAGCAACTGTTTTATTTTAGTAACTGGCTGTTCTGGAAGTCAGGTCTGGGTTGGAGGAGGGAGACTCAGTCATTCCCCACAAATCTAGTCACAACTCTCAAATGTGGCCCTTGGGCCAGGGTAGACTGAGGGCCCATAGCAGTAAGGGGCCCATCCTTCCCTAGCCTCCATCTAATTTAATCACTTTTGATAGGTGGTTAGGGGCCTATGACCCTTGTTTCCTGGGGGCCCAGATCACTGTCAGTCCACTCATGCTTTGGACAGAAACATTTGCCCAAACTTGCTGTAGACCAAGGCAATGTTCAGACTTTGGTATTGGGGGAAGCCGAAAGAATGACAGTCATCACCCAGTGGCTGGATCTAGGGCCCATAACCTGCTCAGGAGAACGAACCCCACAACTCCCAAGACTGCCAGAAAAGAAAACACTGATCTATGCTAATGAGATACATTCTATGAACAGGGCTATTTTAAAAACAACACATCATCTGCTTCAAATGTCCCAGGCAAAGAAGAGGAATTTGCTGCTGTTCCAGCTCTTTCCACTATGTACATTTTTTTTTTTTTTTTTTTTTTTTTAAAGGCTACAATCCACACACTCAGTACTCTTGAGAAAATGTCAAACTCAGGCCAAAGTTTCCTGGTTCATAAACAGCCAAGGGACAGATAGATACAGCCAAGTAAACTAAGCCCTCAAAATACAGATGGTCTCTCATTGGCTTTTAAGACTTTACATTCAAGGTTGGAGAAAGTTCTACAGATTGTCTTTCTTCTTTTTTTTTTGCAGGGGGCAAGGGTGGGGGAATGAGTAGGTAAAGTGGGAGTCATGCCACTAACATCGAGAGAGAGAGACTCATCCTCCCCAAGACTATATAGCACAGAATTTAGGGGCCCTTTTACTAAGGTGTGGTTAGTTGTTACCACACCTGTTAGCATGCTATAACTTAGCATACTGCCATGACAACAGCATGTGCAAATCCACACACTAAGGGGACAAATCTATACAGTGCGCCAAAATTTAAGATTCCGTCCTAGAACACTAGCTTAAGCTGGCATTTATGTGTGCCCACTTACACCACGTCAATAGCAGGTGTAAATGCACAGCTCCCCTCTACCCCAGTACAATAAAACTTGCGCCCGCCTCTGCTTACCACAGCGTCCAAGAATCGAATACAGCGCAGTAGCTCGACCTTCGTCTCACAATACTGGCGGAAGAGGAGGCGACCGATGGGCTGCTTGTCGCACAGGCTGGTGTAGTCTCTTTCTGGAAGAAAAATAAAAAGGGAAAATACAATAACCATGGCACAGATTCCAGCATCACTACTCTCCTTCTGTGGCATTTGGAAACCCCAAGGGCTTGCCAACGCAGCACAGCAGGGAAGAGGGGGCATGACTTGGTATGGTAGCTGCAGATAGTTTAAAGAAAAATCGATGCAATGCCTCCTTCCTCACCCTCTCCCAATTTACTCAGATCGCTGTAAGGATAACATCCACCCAGGAGAGGTCTGCAGAAGTATTTGGTGGCAGGTCTTTTTTTTTCTTAGCAGTCACATAGCCACAGACTTACATAGTATTTTATTTCAGTGGTTCTCAAACCTCTCCCGGGGAACCACCAGCGAGCTGAGTTTTCAGGCTATCCCTAATGAATATGCATGAGGGAGATTTGCATATAATGGAGGCAACAGGCATGCATCTGTTTCATGCATATTCATTAGGGATAGCCTGAAAACTCAACTGGCTGGTGGTCCCCCCAGGCCAGATGTTTGTGCTTAATAGGCATCAAAGTAATTCACAATCAATATGTTAAACTATAAGACAGAAATAAAAACAAAATAAAAAATGTAAAACTAAATACAAATCCCGCATTTTTTTGTCTCCTCTATCCACATTCTCGTTCTATAACTTGCTAAGTTTGAGAATCATTGTTTTAATTATTTACTACAGAAATCTGCCATGCTGTCATTAGCAACAAAAGTGTATGAAAGTGGTGTATACTAATAAAACAAGAGAGAAAAGGGGAAGGGGAAAATGAAGGGGCATTAAAAAAAGCAGAAAAAACATCAATAAGGTGGGGGAAGTAGCAAGAACAGGGAGAAGAGGAGGAGAGAAGCTCCAAAGTATGAAACAACGGTACTAATCAAAGGTGCACTGGAAGAGCCAGGTTTTGACAGCTTTAATAAACTTAGGATAAGACGATTCCAGAAGAATGGGAAGGGAGTTCCAGAGGTAGAGGCCAAGATGTGAGAAGGCTATATGATGATTCCAGAAGAATGGGAAGGGAGTTCCAGAGGTAGAGGCCAAGATGTGAGAAGGCTATAAGATGATTCCAGAAGAATGGGAAGGGAGTTCCAGAGGTAGAGGCCAAGATGTGAGAAGGCTATAAGATGATTCCAGAAGAATGGGAAGGGAGTTCCAGAGGTAGAGGCCAAGATGTGAGAAGGCTATAAGATGATTCCAGAAGAATGGGAAGGGAGTTCCAGAGGTAGAGACCAAGATGTGAGAAGGCTATATCTGTAGAGATGTGAAGCAATAGGCATGGAGGTGGGGAGGAGAAGAAAAAGGAGGGCTGCCTGTAACATGCAGAAAGAGTGCAGGCTCAGACAAGACGCGAGATAAGGTGAGATTTTAGCAAAGAATGCTACATATTTAGCATAGGCGTAGTTTGACTGTTTCATTTGGGGGGGGGGGGGCAAAGGATGGGGCGGAGCATATTAGCATATTCATTTGCATTTGCATTCCAAGCACCCACTACTCTCTCCGTGAAAAAATACTTCCTGGTCAATTGGGCTAACACATTTAAGTTTAAGCTTAATAAGGAAAAAAACGCATTGCCTCATTCTCTCCTCCCAGTTCAAAAAGTCTATACTGGGCATGGTTGCTGTGCTGGACTTCTCCATCCCTATCGCAGCAAGTTTGAAGCTACTTGGGGTTATTCTGGATTCCCACTTGACTCTCAACCTTCAAGTTTTGTCAATTACAAAGCGAATGTTGCTTTCCATGAGGTCCCTTAAGCGTATCAAGCAGTTCCTACCGTTTGACTTTTTCAAGACTCTAATCCACTCCCTCGTATTGAGCCATTTTGACTACTGCAATGGAATTTACACCAAGAAAAGCCTCAGTATTTTCAATCTCCACAGATAATTAAAGACACTAGATACCGCCATAGAAACCCGAGGTTCAAATGACAGGAATTGGTCGATAGTTATTCCCAAGATTTTTATGGTGGTAGAAAAAGGGTAGGGCATATTATCAATAGTAAAGTTTTTTTTATTAGTCATTGGGTGATCAGAATTGGTTAGAATTAACTTGGTTTTATCCTTATTCAGTTTTAATTTAAAATTGGAAGCCCAAGTTTCCATCAGATCCAAGCCGGACTTAATTCTAGGTAAGATTTCATCTAAGTTTTCTTTAGATGGTAAGCAAATAGTATCATCAGTGTAAATAAAGGTATTAAAGCCATTTGATTCCAATAATCTACCTACTGGGACCATCACTATATTAAACTTTATTTGATATTGTCTTGACTTTAATAAAGTATTGAACCATTGCAGGACTTCACCACAAACACCAAACTGATCTATCAGACTCAGTAAAATATTATGGTCAAACGAGGCAAAAGTGCTGGACATATCAAATTGTAAAATCAAACTTTTCTTGCCCCGACTTGGATCCATCCTGAAATTTGTTATCAAAGTGGTAAGAACTGCCTCTGTACAATATGCAGGTATAAACCTCGATTGAGAACTACCTAGTATGAGTCAGAAGGTGTTCCCATGAGTTGACTGGATACCAAACCTTCCATCACCTTTACTAACAGTGGCTTTCATAACATTATGCCAGAGGGTATGTGTTGCACTAAGATGGTGCACATTTTCATTTTTTTAATGGAATTTTATTGAAGTTTTCAATAACAGAATGAAATAATACAATGAGAAAAATCTTGTAGTTTACAACAACAGGAGAATTTGAAGTACATACATACTACTACTACTAAGCATTTCTATAGCGCTACAAGGCGTACGCAGCGCTGCACAAACATAGAAGAAAGACAGTCCCTGCTCAAAGAGCTTACAATCTAATAGACAAAAAATAAAGTAAGCAAATCAAATCAATTAATGTGTACAGGAAGGAGGAGAGCAGGTTACAAGTAGTTACAAGTGGTTACAAGTCAAAAGCAATGTTAAAGAGGTGGGCAAAGCAATAAAATATGTAACAGTAATGAATGACAAGTTATCAATGATACAGCAAATGGAACGTAATTTAAAGAGAACTTAAAATTAAATATAGAAAGAAAGAAAGCAAGCAAGCAGGTGGCAAGTAAAGATGAAAATGCTGAAGTAATAATGAGAAAGGAGGGAAAGAGATGTTTAAGAAACAGTATCAAGGTTCATTAAATATTGTTGTATGTTGAGCCATCCAAACTTTGATTGTATGCACCAGAGATTTAAGCTTACTGTAGCACAGAATACCACCAAAAATGAACATTAAGCTTGGTATTGTCTTTCCAGTTACACAGAACTGCTCTGAGAGCAATCGCCATCAGAATGTTAAAAAGTTTAGATTGATTATCATCTAGGGAATCTTCCAATGGTAGGGATAGGAAATTGGAAAGTCATGGGAAAGGACGTAGTGTCCTATTGTGGCTTAAAAACTGGTTAAAAGATAGAAAACAGAGAATAGGGTTAAATGGTCAGTATTCTCAATGGAGAAGGGTAGATAGTGGGGTCCCCAGGGGTCTGTGCTGGGACCGCTGCTTTTTAACATATTTATAAATGATTTAGAGATGGGAGTAACTAGCGAGGTAATTAAATTTGCTGATGATACAGTTATTCAAAGTTGTTAAATCGCAAGAGGATTGTGAAAAATTACCTTACGAGACTGTGAGACTGGACGTCTAAATGGCAGATGACGTTTAATATGAGAAAGTGCAAAGAGATGCATGTGGGAAAGAGGAACCCAAATTATAGCTATGTATTGCAATGTTCCATGTTAGGAGTCACCAACCAAGAAAGGGATCTAGGCGTCGTCGTTGATACGTTGAAACCCTCTGCTCAGTGTGCTGCAGCAGCTAAGAAAGCAAATAGAATGTTAAATATTATTAGGAAAGGAATGGAAAACAAAAATGAGAACATTACAATGCCTTTGTATTGGTCCATGCACCTCAAATACTGTGTTCAATTCTGGTCACCCCATCTCAAAAAAGATATAGTGGAATTAGAAAAGGTACAGAGAAGGGCGACGAAAATGATAAAGGGGATGGGCGACTTCCCTATGAGGAAAGGCTGAAGCAACTAGGGCTCTTCAGCTTGGAGAAAAGACGGCTGAGGGGAGATATGATAGAGGTCTATAAAATAATGAGTGGAGTGGAAGAGGTAGACGTGAATCATTTGTTTACTCTTTCCAAAAATAGTAGGACTAGGGGGCATGTAATGAAGCTATAAAGTAGTAAATTTAAAACGAATCGGAGAAAGATTTTCTTCACTCAACGTGTAATTAAACTCTGGAATTTGTTGCCAGAGAATGTGGTAAAGACAGTTAGCTTAGCAGGGTTTAAAAAAGGTTTGTACAGCTTCCTAAAGGAAAAGTCCATCGACCATTATTAAATTGACTTGGGGAAAATCCACTGCCTATTTCTGGGATAAGATAAAATATATTGAACTTTTTTAGGGATCTTGCCAGGTATGTGTGACCTGAATTGGCCACTGTTGGAAACAGGATGCTGGGCTTGATGGACCTTTGATCTGTGCCAGTATGGCAATATTTATGTACTTATGACCATAAATAATTAACTGAGGAGCTAACGGTGTGGAGAGTCCAAATATTGTATAAACAATTTGCCAAGAGTAGACTGTTAAACTTCTAGATATTGCCTGTACCCTGCGTTATTATGTTCATTTGATGCCATAGCAAGGGAAACAAAGAGTAGGGGGGGGGGGGGGAGAGGGGAGGGGAAGGGAATGGGAGGGAAGGTTAAGTCCTATTTGTTGGGGTAGAAGTACTATGTGTTAGTTTAGCCACATGGGGGGAAAATATCAGATGCTCATACATGATGATGATAACTTTTCTTCTTCCTTAAGTATTGAATAAAAATGATTGAAACATAAACAATTTGCCAAACTTGAGTCCAAAATTGATGGGTTGTTACAGTCAAAAGGCACATGCATACGTGTCCCTGGATGGTTGCTGCATGACCAACATTTGTTGTGTTGAGAAAGGCCAGCAGCATGCAAATGTTGAGGAGTCCAGAAAGCCTTATGGTGTAGAAAGTAGAGAGACTGGAGGATGATTGTAGAAGAAACTGGCCTACCAATTTTTGTCCAGAAAATTGACCATTGACGAGTGGATAAATTGTGCTGTAGGTCCAGTTCCCATGAAGTGCGAAGATATGCTTTGTCCAAAAAGGTACGGTCAATTAAATATTTATAGAATTGAGAAGCTACATGACCTTTTTTATGTAAATTTGATACAAAAGAAATTAATAATGGCTGTAGAGAGGAGAGCGCATATACTGATTTATTAGAGTCAAAACAACCATCCAGTGGAGGAGTGGCCTAGTGGTTAGGGTGGTGGACTTTGGTCCTGGGGGAACTGAGGAACTGAGTTCGATTCCTGGCACAGGCAGCTCCTTGTGACTCTGGGCAAGTCACTTAACCCTCCATTGCCTGCCGCATTGAGCCTGCCATGAGTGGGAAAGCGCAGGATACAAATGTAACAAAAATAAAATAAAAAATAAATCTAAAAAACTGATTCGAAGATAGATTAAACCACTGCTGTAGCGACTGAAATGATTTCACTTTATTACCATCAATGACATGCTCGAAAGACCAAGTACCTTTAGAGTACCATTCCTTCCAGAAAATGCATCTGTGATTAATTTGAAGTCTAGGATCTTCCCCGAGGAGAGCAGACATAGTTATGTCAGTTGGAATGTCCATAAGGGTGTCAAGATATAAAAGACATGCAAAAGATGAAATTAGATTATCAGCTTTTAAAGTTTCAAGAACTGTAAAAGGAAGGTAGAGTTGAATGCTAATAGAGGCCCATAACCCCCTCTCAAGAATGAGCTTCATGGGTGTGTAATCATTATCAGGCACTAGCCAATGAGAGGTTTGTTGAAGAATAAAAGATTTATGGTAGGTGTAGAAATCAAGAAAATGGACCCCTGCTTTATCTTTAGAATTTTTAAACATGTTGAGGGCAATCTTTGGCATTTTACCAGCCCAAAGGAATTGGGATAAAAACTTGTCAAGCTATTTATAAAACTGAACAGGAAACATAACGGGGATCATACTTATAATAAAATTAAGAATAAAGTAAACATTTTAAAAAATTTTCTTTATTGAAATTTTTTATACAATAAACTCCAAGTATAACAATAACTTGCATAGTATATCAGGTATTAAGAAAACAAAGGAAAAAACATTTTAACCATCTTTCTAGTAACTGATTCAAGTCCTCAATAATACGAGGGAGCAGGAGATTATTGATTAACAGGAAAAACAGTGTTAGGGATCTACCCCAACACTTCACAAGAAACTAACCCAAGAGTAGAGAATGATGCAAGGACGGGGACCCGCTGTAACCACGGGGACAGGGACAGAGACAAAGCCTGCGGGAACGGGGCAGGGACAGATCTCTCAGGAACAGGGCAGGGATGGGGACAAAGCCCACGGGGGTGGGGACAAACTTTGTACCCATGTCATTTTCTACTTTGAAGCCTGTTAATGAACTGTACTGTTTATGTTTGAGTGATGCAGACAATGATATTTTGATTTTGTGGAAAAACAAGCAAACATGCTGGCCACAACTAGCAAAATTTGCATGGGGGAGCCTGTACATTCCTGCTACCAGCACATCTTCTAAGAAGACATCTTCTATTGCAGGAGGGACTGTGGAAGACAGGAGAGGGAGACTGAATCCTGAGATTGTTGATGACTTATTCATCCACAGATTAAAAATTCATTACAGGGCTTATTTCTCCCCCATTAGGGCGTAAGGAACGGGTTGTATTTTATAACACTGGACATTTCAACAGGGTGGATTAGGATTCATTGGGGTAGCAAACGTCAGCCATTGTTGGGGTTGGAAGGACAGAGGGTGGTGGGGGGGGGGGTTATTATAGTTGTTTGTTGCTATTATTGTTTTCTATTGTGATTTATAAACAACGGTTGCACAGCATACTGTTCCTTTTTATACTTTAATAAAAAGATTTAAATATAACATCATAAGCGTTCGAGGCTTCTGCAAATGAGGCCAAAGCCCATGGGGATGCAGAAGGGACGGGGACAGAACCCACGGGGACAAACTTTGTCCCTGTGTCATTCTCTACACAAGAGTAGACTAAACAATATTTACACAAGTTCAGTTATTACACTCATGACTGAGGCTCCTTTAGCAGGGTAGGAGCACTCTGACCAGCGACAACAATTTTATTACTTAGAAACATTGTCAACGGAGAAGGATCAAACAAAACCTTAGTTTGAGACTGATATTGCACTACACTTTCATGCAAATAAAAAAAAATATGCTCCTAAGGCTAAAACCCTAGGTCGCATTATTACAAACTGACACCTACATTTTTGTTTAGCCTTTGCAACATAAGGAAAAACTTGAACCTTCAGAGTACAAAAAGTAGAAGGATGATATTTGAAGTAACCAGTCCCTATCATCATCCAAATTCAATGTTACCAGAAGAGTAGAAGGTATAGCAGCCCTTCAATGGAAGATTCCAAGAAAGCTGTCAAGTCCAAACTAACCTGCAATATGGGAGATAACACATTCACCCCTTTGCCCCCTACTTTTTTCTTGGTGGAAGGGGACTCTTAACCCAATAACAGAGGAGGGCTTTGACAAAATCCTAAGAAACATTCGACCAACTATCTGCTTCCTTGACCCCTGCCCATCAAAGATAGTGCAGCACGCAAGCAGGGGCCTCGTAGAAGGTGCCTCAAAAATCGTTAACTCCTCTCTTTCTAATGGGCAGTGGTGCGTCCTTTGCTAAAGAACAACCACCTTGACCAGGACAAACTTGAAAACTACCCACCAGTATCCAACAACCTATTTTTAGGGAAACTTATACAACAGTCTGTGATCAACTCAATGACTGACTAGAAGAGAGAAACTGGCTAGATCCGTGTCAGTCTGGATTCAGAACCGGTTATGGAACAGAAACAGTCCTTGTATCCCTATTAGATGATCCTCACAGAAACCAAGACAGGGGATTTGCTGCTAGATTTCTCAGCAGCACTGTGAATTGTGATGTTATGCTAGCATGACTAGTAGAAACAGGTATTAGTGGAACAGTTCTTGCCTGCCTCAGATCCTATTTATCAGAAGGCAACAGTTCATAGTGTTTCGTAGCATCACCATGGGTGCTGACCTGTGGGGCAGTGGCATAGCTATAGGTGGGCACAGGCCCACCCAACTGAAGCTACACTGCCCCCCTCTCCTCCGCGTTGTCCGGTCAACTGCACTTTGGTCTCTGAACCCCTTCCCTCCCTGGTGTCCTTGTCATCTGCAGCGATTCATTCTCGCTGCCTGCGCCGGCCCTGCAGGCTTTCATCTGCCATGTTCCGCCAGACAGGAAACAGGCAATGACGTCAGCGAGAGCGGAACATGGCAGATGGAAGCCTGCAGGGCTAGTGCAAGCAACAAGAATTAATCACTGCAGGTGCCGAGGACAGGGATGGAGGGGAGGGATGAAGTTCAGAGACAGGGGTGCAGATGCTGGGATGCCGCAGAGGAGAGGGAGATGTGGGGTAGGTGGAAAAAAAAACCCTCATGTCCTTAAAAAAATATCTCTGGGAAGATATATGTGGTTCGTGGGGGGGGGGGGGGGAAAGGGGGCACGTGCGAGTGGAAGGGCCCATTCAGCTTACCTCTGGACCCATCCAAAATACCAAGTCTGGCTACATCTCTGCTGTGGGGTACCATAAGGATCGATACTGTCATCTACTCTATTCAATATCTACCTCAAGACACTAACCAAGCTGCTTTGGTCAATCGACACTCGGTTCTACATCGAACCTGACTTACCCACAGCCCTGAATAAACTGACTAACATCAATTCTAGAATGGGCTAAAAAACAACAAACTTTACCTGAACCCAAAACTGAGCTTCTATGGGTCCCTAACAAAAGTGGGGACATACCTGATATCAAAATCTCTTTAGGGAAATATGAACTCCTCCTCAAATCACAAGTCAGGTAACTTGGAAAAGAGCTCAATTCAACACTTACTCTGATTCCCCAAATCCAAGCAACCTTCAAAAGAAGATTCTATCACTTGCAATAACTATGCCGCCTGTCTCCTTATATTAAGAAGGCAAGCCTTGTCTCAGTTGTGCATGCCATATCATCAAGACTGGATTACTGCAATGCACTCTACACTGTTCTGACTACAAAGGGCCTGTACCAGCTCCAATTGATTCAGAATGCTGAAGCAAGACTAATAGAAGGTTGTTAAGTGACGTGACCACATCACACCATTTTTGCATAAACGTCACTGGCTACCAGTACAATACAGAGCCAAATTTCCGGAAGCTAAGCGCTTTTATTGCTGGATAGCGAAGAAAGTGACGTTGACGCGAAGCGTCGGTATCGTGTAGTCATTAAAAAGCGCCAATGAAGAACAGCAGAGATCGCTACGAGAAGCGGCGTGTACAGACTGTTGGGAATTCAAAGCGGGCCATTCTAACCCGAGTCCCTGATGAAAGCAGTGAAACCCGCGGCGTCGGGCGCAATTTAGGGGAAGCCTAAGTGGACTCCAACAGCAAGATTTATGTAGCGCAATTTAAGATAAGTTTACGTTTAAGTTTTCATTTCATTTATTCTGCACTTAGAGCACGCATATATTTTGAGCACCTTGTAGTGAGTGTTTGCAACAGCATTCATAAATAGTCAAACAAAGGAATGACCCAATGAAGAGAGACTATGCCACTAGGCAAAAAACAATGAAGTTGCCTTTAAGTGGTTTCTTCCGAGGGCTCCTAAAATATATATAAATAAATATATAAAAAACAGAAAATCAAAAAGTGAAAATACAGGAAAGCTATATTTTTTGGATGAACTGTTTGCTTACACATAGTTCTTGTGTATTGTGTTGGCATTGTAATGTAGCATACTATGCCATACTTTGAATTGTTGATTGAATATTTTTACAGCAGTAATTGTTTATTGCTTATGTTTGACTTATTCTTGCTGTACACCACTTTAAGTGAATCCGTAAATAAATAAATAGAAAACTCAGGAAACTGGAAATAAAGTATGTGAGAGAAATTCCAAAATTTCCAACATGTAGTTATTTAAACATTCCAACAATACCTGAAGTATCAGCACAGGAAAAGTTAATCAAATGTAAAGTCTTTCTGAATACTATATTCTCCAAGTTCTTACATTTAATCTCCAAATTAGTATTATCCTTTGATAAAGAAGCAGACAAACTTTAAAAAGATTTACATTCAGTTTCCAAGGACTGTACAGAATTGTGTACTATAGATAGCTGAGACCCCTAAGAGTCCATTTGGTCCTGCAAATTGTTAAGCCTTGAGTGTTCAGATGCCATCTGAGTAGTTATAGAAGACTATAGTAGCCTTGAGTCAATCTATATCCCCTCTAAAGTAAAAACTACTGGTCTTACCAGGCAAAAAGGAGAAATTAAGTCTTACCTGATAGTTTTCTTTCCATTGGTCCTTCCCACTGTTCCAGAACCTGTGGGATAGTTGTATCCATCAACCAGCAGGTGGAGATAAAACACTGAAAACTGAGCGGAGACATCTCTCTCTGGGCAACAAGTCAAGCTCCTCAGTATCTACATAGATAAGCAGTAAAAACTCGTTAACCCTAACCAGATAAGCAAATGTGTGGACCTCTCATCTCTGGACAACTTGTAGAAAACAAGAGATATGCAGGAAGCACATTACAAAGTGGCCTGTTACATCATACTGATTACACATCTCAGAAACCTCTGGAATAGTGGGAAGAATTAATGGAAAGGATATTATCAAGACCGACCTAATTCTCCTTCCATTATCCAGCTTTCCACTGTTCCAGAAGTGGGATCCTGGTGCCACCGCCTTGAGAACCAAAACCCAAAACTCCGAGCTCGCCACAACGTCCACCCTGCAGCGCTTAGCAAAGATATGCAGCGTCGAAGTCACCGCCTTGCAAGTATCCACCAAAGACAGTAAGGTAGTCTCCACCCTGCAAGACTTGAGGAGCCTGTTTCCCCACAAGAAAATAAGCTGACAGTAGTCTCCTTCAGTCATCTAGCAACTGTAGGCTTGGAAGCCATGAGGTCAAGCCTCTGTTTACCAAAAAGCACAAGTAGTCTGTCCAATTTGTGAAACTCATTTGTGACTTCTAGACTTTTGGAAGCCAGTTGTTAAAGTAGCCCCCCCCCCCTATGACTACTTTAACAACTAGGTCCCAAAATGTAGGCTCAGGCCCCCTCCTGAATTCAGGGATTCCCTGCTGAGCCCCGACAGCCAAGTAAGCAGACCGACCCCCCCCCCCCCCCCCACACACACACACACTTCTTGTTTCTAGCTCTGAGCAGCAGGCTGGGACTTCTCGTGCATGCGTGAGAAGTCCCAGTATGATGCTCAGAGCCAAAAACAAGCAGTGGGGAGAGGTGGAAGTCCATTTATTGGCTGGTGGAACTCAGCATTCCTGCCCGCAAAGGTATGCCTAGCATGTCCACACAATAAAGGAGAGAGAGAAGCATGTGTTGCCCCTCCCTAGTCCACCCCTGGGCCCCCCCAAATTGCAGGGCTGGTTATGTCTGGAGAGAGAGAGAGCCCGTTGTTAAAACTTATTAGCATACCCCTGCTTCCAGATATCTGAGGACTCTACACACATCAAGATGCTTCAAGAAAGAATACCAAGCCTCTTTGTCCTCTCAGGGAATGGATGGACCATAGATTGGTTAAGATTAAATGCTGATACTATTTTCAGAAGAAAGGAAGAAACCATGTGCACGGAGACCCCGGCCTTCAAAGAGAAGAGAAAGGGATCCTGATGCCAGCCTGAAGTTCTAAAACCCTAAGTGCTGATACAACAGCCACCAAGAATGCTGTCTTTAGTATAAGATCTTTAAAGGAGGTCTTATTTAGAGATTCAAAGTCAATAATCCCAACATTTGTAGAATGTTTCTGTCTTTCTTTTATTGCAAGTCCAATTATCTGAGCCCATGGGCCATGTTTAGTGACTGCGGCAGGGGTGGTCCTAAACAAAACAAACTTACATTAAAATTCACTCCTAAACAATATTACATGAAATCTTTTCAACTAGAATAAAAACATACATATACTTATAAGTACTCATGCCAAACCATAAACTTCACAGCTTAGTTGATATCACATTCTCTCAAAATGGCGCTGGCATGAGACACTGTTTTGAATAGATCAGCTGACACATTAGACCAATCACAAAAACTTACAACAGCGAACCCCTTCAACTCTAAATTCAAACCCCTCGGAGCAACTGTATTGTTGGAAGCACAAGTGGTAGTATGCCGTGCCTGCAGTCTTTGGCCCATCTTTAGAACCGAGTCCTTTCAATGGCCAAGCCATAAGACCAAAGGAGCATAGATCCTCCATAAGCACCACACCTTGTTTCATTAGGTCATGTATCTGTGAAGACGAAGAGGATCCCCGCCAAGCAGTTGAATCAGGTCCGCATACCACAGCCTCTACAGACAATCCACAGCTACAAGATTTATTTGACCCTAGTGAAATGCAATCCTTTTCAATACACAGCCTACCACAGGCCAAGGAGGGAAGACATACAGTAGATGTGTTTCTAGCCTGGGCTGCAGTAGGGCATCAATCTCCACTGAGCCCAGATCTTTCTGACGGCTGAAAACTTGGGCACTTTGGCACTTTTCTTCATCACCATGAAGTCCAGAAGTGGAGAACCCCATCAGTCCACTATCAGCTGAAACCCCTGGCTAGATAGTTCCCATTCTCATGGGTACAAGGAGTGCCTGTCAAGAAGTCTACCTCCACATCAGAGGATGTGAGCTGCTGACAAGCAAAGAGAACTTTTCTCTACCCAACTCATCACGAGGGCCGCCTTCACCGCCATCAGATGACTGAAGGTCCTGCCTTGCTTGATAATATAAGCCAATGCCACCACATTGTCAGAGAAAATTCGGGCTGGGGCTCCTGCCAGTAAGCAAGCAAAGGCACATAAGGCATTCTGCACTGCCTTGAGCTCCAAGTGATATATCAAGCACTGAGACTTTTGTTCCAAACAGATGCCTTGTGTCAGATGGAACTTGTAATCTCCCAACCTGATTTGCTGGCGTTCAATGTCACCACCTCCCATTGTGTTATCGGAAAGGGAGCTCAGACAGTGAAATTCTTGGGTGGCAACTTAACTTTGCATACTCCATCTGGCAACCAGCATTCAAGGAAAATAAAGGTCCTATTTCTGCAATACCGGAGAAGAGATTCCTTTAACAGCCACATATGAGCCCTTGCCATCATTGATCCTAGAACCTGGACAGAGTCCCAGAACCTAGGCCTGTCTTGACAGAAGACGAATCTGTTGAACCAGCTTCAACCTCCAGCGCTGTCGAATAGAATGCTCAGATCTTCCAGGGTCTGCAATGCAGTTAGCCTGCACTTCTCAAAATTGATCTCCCAACCCAATGACTGCAGAAGACGAACAATCTTGTCATTCGCCACCATGCTGTCCAACTAGGACAATGCAAAAATGAGACATTCATCGAGATACGGGTAAACTCCAATTCCCTGGCACTAAAGTAAGGATGCCACCATCACCATAACCTTGGTAAACTTTCTTGGAGCTGTGGAAAGACCGACGTGTACAGACCTGAACTGGAAGAGACAGCCCAGCACCACAAAATGTAGAAACCTCTGATGTGACAGCCATATGGATATATGCAAGTAAGCCTCCTCAAGACTGAAGGCAGTGAAAAATTCTCCCACTTTGAACTGAGGCTATGACTGCTGTTATTGTCGCCATGAGAAAGTGAGACACTCGAGGAAGTGGTTTAGACCTTTGAGATCCAAGACCGGATGAAAGGTGACTTCCTTCTTTGGGACAATGAAGTAGATGGAGTATCTGCCTTGTTCCTGTTCAGCCTGGGGAAATGCAACAATGGTCCACGACACCAGCAAGAAATCTAGGGTGGCCTGAACCTTGACCGCCTTGGTTCTCTTTCAACAAGAAGACTGCAAGAAGAGAGGAGCGGATGGGCAGAAGAACTCCAACTTATAACCTTCTGTAAGAATATCCAGAACCCACTGGTCTGAGGTGACTTTTGTCCACTGCTCCTGAAACTCCTGAAGATCTTTTCCAAATAGAAAGGGCAGTTTAACTAGACGTGACCGACACTGCATTCGCAGCCCAAAGCCGCAACCAGAGTTACAGACATGCCATGACAGCCAAACAAACATACAGTGGGCAGGCCATAACCCATAACATGTCATAAATAGCATCTGCCAAATAGGCTAACCCCGCTTCCAGTTGGGCGTTATGGCGCCCTTCTTGTGTTGCTGACTGCTGATGCTACTTCAGGCATGCTCTTGCCACAAACGAGTTGCACACTGTCCCTTGAAGGGCCAAAGAGGCCACATCAAAGGCTTGTTTCAGTGAGCCTTCTAGCTTCCTATCCTGTAGGTCTTTTTAAGGCAATACCCCCTTCCACCAGCAAAGTGGTCTTCTTAGACAGGCAGAGCTCCAGAGTCTCAATGCATGGATGAGACGATGGTGCAGGGAGGAGGGCTTTAGATTTGTTAGGAACTGGGCAACATTCTGGGGAAGGGGGAGCCTATTCCGAAAGGATGGGCTCCATCTTAACCAGAGTGGGACCAGGCTGCTGGCATCGGCGTTTAAGAAGGAGATAGAGCAGCTTTTAAACTAGAAATGGGGGGAAGGCCGACAGTCGCTCAAAAGAGCATGGTTCGGGATAAGGTATCTTTCAAAGATATCATCATAACAGGGAAGATAGAGTATCCTGATAGTGAGGTTGCAAAAGAGATTGTAGTAGATCGGGTATCTTTAAATAACAATAAAAATCAGACAAAAGATTGCCAATTAATACTGTCAAGTACTAAGCATGATGTACTTAGGAACAACAAACATAGTTTGAAATGTCTATATGCGAATGCCAGGAGCCTAAGAAATAAGATGGGGGAGTTGGAATATATTGCACTAAATGAAAAATTAGATATAATAGGCATCTCTGAGACCTGGTGGAAGGAGGATAACCAGTGGGACACTGTCATACCGGGGTACAAATTATATCGTAGTGATAGGGTGAATCGGATTGGTGGAGGGGTAGCATTGTATATTAACGAGAGCCTTGAATCAAATAGATTGAAAATTCTGCAGGAAACAAAACACTCCTTGGAATCACTGTGGATTGAAATTCCATGTGCAAAGGGGAAAAGGATAGTGATAGGAGTGTACTACCGTCCGCCTGGCCAGGACGAACAGACGGATGCGGAAATGTTAAAGGAAATCAGGGACGCAAACAAACTGGGCAACACAATAATAATGGGGGATTTCAATTACCCGCATATAGACTGGGTTAATGTAACATCTGTACACGCAAGGGACATAAGATTTCTTGATGAAATCAAGGACAGCTTCATGGAACAGTTAGTTCAGGAGCAGACAAGAGAAGGAAAAATACTAGACTTAGTCCTTAGTGGTGCTCATGATCTAGTGCAGGGGGTAACGGTACGAGGGCCGCTTGATAACAGTGATCATAATATGATCGGTTTTGATATTGGCATTGAAGGAAGTGAAACTAGGAAATCAAGTACGCTAGCGTTTAACTATAGAAAAGGTGATTACGACAAAATGAGAAAAATGGTGAAAAAAAGACTGAAAGGAGCAGCTCGCAGAGTAAAAAACTTGCATCAGGCGTGGATGCTGTTTAAAAACACCATCCTGGAGGTTCAGGACAAATATATTCCACGTATTAGAAAAAAGGGAAAAAAGACTAAACGTCAGCCGGCGTGGCTAAACAGTAAGATAAAGGAAATCATTAGAGCCAAAAAACAATCCTTCAGAAAGTGGAGAAGAAAACCAACTGAAAGTAACAGGATAGATCATAAGGAATGCCAAGCCAAATGCAAAGCGGAGATAAGGAGGGCAAAAAAGGACTTTGAGAAGAAATTAGCGTTGGAAGCAAAAATACATAGTAAAAATTTTTTTAGATACATTAAAAGCAGGAAACCGGCCAAAGAGTCGGTTGGGCCGCTGGACGAAAATGGTGTTAAAGGGGCGATCAAGGAGGACAAAGCCGTAGCGGAGAAATTAAATGAATTCTTTGCTTCGGTCTTCACCGAGGAGGATTTGGGGGGGACACCGGTGCCGGAAAGAATATTTGAAGCGGGGGAGTCGGAGAAACTAAACAAATTCTCTGTAACCTTGGAGGATGTAATGGGTCAGTTCAGCAAGCTGAAGAGTAGTAAATCACCGGGACCTGATGGTATTCATCCCAGAGTATTAATAGAACTAAAAAATGAACTTGCGGAGCTACTGTTAGAAATATGCAATCTGTCCCTAAAATCGAGTGTAGTACCGGAAGACTGGAGGGTAGCCAATGTTACTCCGATTTTTAAGAAGGGTTCCAGAGGAGATCCTGGAAATTATAGACCGGTGAGTCTGACGTCGGTGCCGGGCAAGATGGTGGAGGCTATTATTAAGAATAAAATTGCAGAGCATATACAAAAACATGGACTGATGAGACAAAGTCAGCACGGATTTAGTGAAGGGAAGTCTTGCCTCACCAATCTAATGCATTTTTTTGAGGGGGTAAGCAAACATGTGGACAATGGGGAGCCGGTTGATATTGTATATCTGGATTTTCAGAAGGCGTTTGACAAAGTGCCGCACGAAAGACTCCTGAAGAAATTGCAGAGTCATGGAATCGGAGGTAGGGTATTATTATGGATTAAGAACTGGTTGAAAGATAGGAAGCAGAGAGTAGGATTGCGTGGCCAGTATTCTCAGTGGAGGAGGGTAGTTAGTGGGGTCCCGCAGGGGTCTGTGCTGGGTCCGTTGCTTTTTAATGTATTTATAAATGACCTAGAGATGGGAATAACTAGTGAGGTAATTAAATTCGCCGATGACACAAAATTATTCAGGGTCGTCAAGTCGCAGGAGGAATGTGAACGATTACAGGAGGACCTTGCGAGACTGGGAGAATGGGCGTGCAAGTGGCAGATGAAGTTCAATGTTGACAAGTGCAAAGTGATGCATGTGGGTAAGAGGAACCCGAATTATAGCTACGTCTTGCAAGGTTCCGCGTTAGGAGTTACGGATCAAGAAAGGGATCTGGGTGTCGTCGTCGATGATACGCTGAAACCTTCTGCTCAGTGTGCTGCTGCGGCTAGGAAAGCGAATAGAATGTTGGGTGTTATTAGGAAGGGTATGGAGTCCAGGTGTGCGGATGTTATAATGCCGTTGTATCGCTCCATGGTGCGACCGCACCTGGAGTATTGTGTTCAGTACTGGTCTCCGTATCTCAAAAAAGATATAGTAGAATTGGAAAAGGTACAGCGAAGGGCGACGAAAATGATAGTGGGGATGGGACGACTTTCCTATGAAGAGAGGCTGAGAAGGCTAGGGCTTTTCAGCTTGGAGAAGAGACGGCTGAGGGGAGATATGATAGAAGTGTATAAAATAATGAGTGGAATGGATCGGGTGGATGTGAAGCGACTGTTCACGCTATCCAAAAATACTAGGACTAGAGGGCATGAGTTGAAGCTACAGTGTGGTAAATTTAAACGAATCGGAGAAAATTTTTCTTCACCCAACGTGTAATTAGACTCTGGAATTCGTTGCCGGAGAACGTGGTACGGGCGGTTAGCTTGACGGAGTTTAAAAAGGGGTTAGATAGATTCCTAAAGGACAAGTCCATAGACCGCTATTAAATGGACTTGGAAAAATTCCGCATTTTTAGGTATAACTTGTCTGGAATGTTTTTACGTTTGGGGAGCGTGCCAGGTGCCCTTGACCTGGATTGGCCACTGTCGGTGACAGGATGCTGGGCTAGATGGACCTTTGGTCTTTCCCAGTATGGCACTACTTATGTACTTATGTAGTCACCACTGTAACGAGTCCACCCTGGGAAACTGTAATTTATTTTTCTCCGGAAAACAAGAAAGTGGGAGATGGAAGAAGACTCAGCAGGCAATGGGACTTGCAATGACACAATACTTTACAGACACAAAAAGTCCATAAGTTGTACAAAACCCTCTTCTTTCATTACAAGTCCCATTGCCTGCCGAGTCTTCCTCAGTCTCCCACTTCCTTGTTTTCTGCTGTTTTCTCTGTGGGAATTTTGTGTTCAACTTCTTCTTGGCTATTTATTTTTCTCCTCCAAAACTAACAGGTAGAGGTGAGCCATGGCTCTTCTCACTCTCAGCTCTGCGTCTGGCGAGACCCATTCTGCTGTAATCAGGGCCTGAATGTCTGGATGCATCGAGAAGGCCTTAGAAGGACTTCTAATTCCCCTCATGATTGATGAAGATGGAACGCCCAATGCTAAAGCAGAATGCTCCTCAATGGAAAGCACTGCCAGTATCTCAGAAATAAGAGTAATGAGCTCCTCTCTGTGAAACAACCTCAGAACTTTCAGATCATCCCCCTCTCCAGGGGGAGCTCTCTCTCCTCTAACAGCTCCTTCAATGATGGCTCCTCTGAATAGACCGAGGCCACATAACCTCATCTGTCCACTCCTGGAGATCTAAACGAGATCTCTTAAGAGCCGGTGGGGCAGCAGAGCAAGAAACTGAATCATCCTGCAGCAACTCTGACTGTCCTTGCTTCAGCAAATAGGTCTGGTGTAAAAACAATATAAACTCCGGAGAAAACAAAGATCTCAATACAGCTGAATGCACTGTCAGGCCCTGAGGCTGTAAAATGGTGGTTGTGTTCTGCACATGATCAGACAGAGGCTGTTCCTCACTGCCAGTTGGGTCCTGAAAAAATGGTGCCCATTCCCGCAGTCTCCTGAATCAAACTGCACACTGGTCCTGCCAGAGAGTCCGAAGACCCCAGTATATTTGGACTCCACTAAATCTGAAGTGCTGCCGCCGACTCTTTCACATCCCACAGAATTCCCAGCTTGCACGCACGGCTATGCTCTGACGCTGGCTGGCAGGTGCTGCCATGGGAACACCACTTGACTGGCTCCGTGGGAGATGCCATTCACCTTGACTGTCACAAGCGCAGCACAATGTGTTCCAAGCAATGAGTCACAATCTCTTCCCTGCACCATGTAGAACTTGCAGCCCTCCATGAGAAAGGCTCAGGACTGATACTCTGTCCCACGCTCTCCAGCAAACCTATTTCCTTCTCCCTTCTATTTTTTTAAGGTTCTTGTGCTGGAAAAGGAGAGCTCTACAGGAAACAAGGGAGGGAAGAAGTAAATTTGTGGGGTACCAAAGACAGGGACCCGAGGACCTCTAAATATGACTCTGCAGACTCAAGTCACCAGCAAAGCTCAAGTGGGGACCAGATGACCAACTGCACCAGGAGCAAAGAACTCAGAACCAAAGGCTGAAAAGTGTGTCCATCCACCTGCTGAAGATAGAAAATACTGATGAGCTGGAGTGAATGCAAAGAGAAATATGTCTCAGCTCAGTTTTCAGTTTTCTATCGCAACCTGCTGATTGATGGACACAACTATCCCACAGGTTCTGGAATAATAGGAAGCTAAGTAACTGAACTGTGTTTAACCTTCTCCTGATTTGTCCTGCTACCATGAACACTGTGTGTCAAACACAACAGCAGTTGAAGGGCATTAGCAAGTCAGGTGGCCACTGATGTACCCCCAGAATGCAGAATATACCTTCAATAATAGCAAAAACATTATCACATCAGACTCCCCACCCCAACTTCTTCACTTCCACAGCGGTCCCATCATCAGCAGTGACAATGGGCCACCAGCCTGTGGACATAGTAAGCTGTACTCTATCTCGAGTTTCCTGAGAAGACCCAAGGAGGAACAATATGAAGGCAGGGAGGGGGTATGTAGAGGGAAGCCTGGAATGTGTAGAAAGGAAAAGGGAAAGAGGAGCAAATGGGATAGAATAAGGGGATGATGACCCATGGGGTCATTTGCACACCCTTTAAAAAATCCTAGGCCTGCCCATATGCGTCACAAGTGAAACTTCAGCTAATGACCAGACTGACAGAGAAGATATACATCCTATTCTTGTATAAGCAGTACCTAATTTCTTTGAAAAATCCACATAAAAGCAGGACACCCGGCCACTCTAGATTGCAAGACGACAACTATCAGAGGCACACCCACTGGCTTTTACATCTGCTAGACTGCACAAAACAGGTCTTGCATAAATCTTAAAATGCTATTTTATGCAATAAGCCAAAGTGAAGATGTGACAATGACACTATTACAAGCCTGAGACGCAGGGAATCAAAAAATGTATTATTAACTGCAGCTTACATTCATGTAGCATCAAGTCACTAGGAAACAGAATGGAAAAAAAAATACTAAATGAAAATACTGAACTGGATTTTCTTTTGTTCTTTCCATCCCAATAAAATGTTGGAAAGAATCCATACACAAAGGGGTCAAGGATGTCTGTCCGTCCATCCATCAGAAGGCAAAATAACTCTGAAAATTTAACTGGACAGGACTAAATTAGAAAAATGGTGAAAAGGCAAGTTTCAAACAAGGCCATATCAGACTAGGGGTTCCAAAGAAATAAGTTTCCCCCCTAAAATGGCCCAATGCATTTCTATGGAGAAGTAGTCCCAGCTTATGATAAATAGAAAACACAAATACACTGACACGGAGCAGTTAGAGAACTGCCCTTTTCAAACCACCTTGCCTCTGTTCTCCTGGTCCAACACCCACACATCTCCCTTCTAGGTAAGAGAAACACACAGACAGGGCCAGCCCAAGGGTATGTGACACCCTAAGCAATTCTTTGATTATATAGCGCTGCGTATGCCTTGTAGCGCTATAGAAATGCTAAATAGTAGTAGTAGTAATATACCCCTGCAAGGCTCTTCCTACTACTAATACTTAACATTTCTAAAGCGCTAAGGCTCTTCCCTACCCTATCCCCCACCCAGGTCTCCACCATCCCCCCATTTCTTCTCTTGTCCCCCCCTCCAATGACTCCACCATCTCCCCTTTCCTTCTCTTCCATTCCCTGGCCCCCCCCCCCCAACCCTACCCCAGGGTCTCCACCGTATGCTTTCCTTTTTCATGTTCCCCCCTCTCAGGGTCTCCACCATATTGCTCTTCCCTTCCCTGCTCCTTCCACCACGGTCTCCACCCCCCAACCCCCCCGGATTCTATAAATGGCACCCAAAGTTGCACACGCAAATTTGGGCATGTGCAATTTGAGTAATGAGCCAATTAGCACCAATAATTGGTTGCTAACAATTACTGGCATTAACTGGCAACAATTTGGATTTGCAAGCACGTCTTGCTAAGCGCTGTTCAGGGCTGTGCCAAGGGTCTGTGGCGCCCCCCTCCCATAGGGGATCGGGTGCCGCCCCCCCCCCCCCCCCGCAGACAAGTGGTTGGAGCGCCCCCCCCCCCGTGAAGATGATCGCTGTCCTCTCTCCCCTGCCCTCCCGCTCCCATGTCATTTCCTTGACGTCAGAAGAAGGCGGGACATTGAGCGATGGGAAGACTAGTAGAGACATCGGGAGCGCCGCCTCCTTCACTGACGCTGCGCCATTTTCTGCCCTACCAGCCGGACGCCGGAGGTAAATTTAAAAGAGATTTTGTTGGGGGGAGAAGAGGGCGGGCAGTTGGGACATGAGAGCGGGAGGGCGAGGCAAGCATGGCGCGGCGCCCCCCTGCCACGCTTACCTCGCTTACTGCGTTGGCACGGCCCTGGCGCTGTTCTATAAAGATGCACATGCAAATCTTTGAGCATATAACTGAAAAGGGGGCATAGCCATAGGCAGGTCAGGGGCATTCACTAAAGATGTGCACAATATTACTGAATTCAGGGGATCTGCGCCTAATTTATGCGCGAGGATTTACACCAGGTTTTAGTAGGTGTAAATCCTCGCACCCCATCCGGCACTATATGCTATTCTATAAACAGCGTCGAACTCGAGATGTTTATAGAATAGGGCGCCATTTACTGAATCTAGTCCTATCTTCCCTTTCCTCCTTAGAGCTAAGCTGTTGCCATTTCTGTCATCCTTTCCCCAGGCCAGTCCTTGAGCAAAGTGAGAGCGGCCAGTGCAGAACCTTGAAAAGACACGAATGATCCACCTTCTCCGAACTTCCTGCCCGATGCCGGCTGCTCTTATTTTGCTTTAGGGTCATGCTGCTTTTGCCGACTCCCATGCCAGCACTGCCCCAGATTTGTGCCTCACTGTACAGTCACCTCCTTCACCTACTGAAAGGATCGGCATTGCATAGAGACAACAGATACAAACACACACATGCAAAAACACACACACTTACAATAGGGCTGGAAAGAACTTCGTGACAACATACTCCTCCTACAATTCGACATGTCCAGTGCCTTTGACATGGTCAATCATAGAATACTATTACATATACTAGAATACTTCGGAGTAGGAGGCACAGTCCTCAAATGGTTCAAAGGATTCTTGACAACAATATCATACCAAGTAACAACAAACGCAGAAAGATCACCTCCATGGACACCTGAATGCGGAGTCCCCCAAGGATCCCCCCTCTCACCAACCTTGTTCAACCTAATGATGATACCTTTAGCCAAACTTCTAGCCAATCAAAACCTCAATCCCTACATATATGCTGACAATGTCACAATCTCCATCCCGTTCAAACATGATCTAAATGAAATCACCAACGAAATCAACCAATGGAGTGGCCTAGTGGTTAGGGTGGTGGACTTTGGTCCTGGGGAACTGAGTTTGATTCCCACTTCAGGCACAGGCAGCTCCTTGTGACTCTGGGCAAGTCACTTAACCCTCCATTGCCCCATGTAAGCCGCATTGCACCTGCCATGAGTGGGAAAGCGCGGGGTACAAATGCATCAAACAAACAAAACAAAAAAAAAACCCAAAGCCTCCAAATCATGCACACCTGGGCGGATGCATTTCAACTAAAACTTAATGCAGAAAAAAACACAATGTCTTGTACTCACCTCTCAACATAACACAAAAAACGTCTCCACCATAATCACACCATACTGTTCTCTTCCTGTATCACAAAACTTGAAAATCCTTGGGGTTACTATTGACCGAAACCTCACTCTCGATACCCACGCGAAGAACACGATGAAAAAAATGTTCTATACCATGTGGAAACTCAAAAGAGTAAAATCTTTCTTCCTGAGACACATCTTCCGCACCCTGGTACAGTCAATGGTAATAAGCCATCTGGACTACTGCAACGCACTGTATGCTGGCTGCAAAGAACAGACCATCAAAAAACTCCAAACAGCCCAGAACACTGCCGCCAGACTCATATCTGGCAAAACTAAATATGAAAGTGCAAAACCCCTAAGAGAAAAACTCCACTGTCTCCAACTTAAGGAACGCATTGCGTTCAAGATCTGTACAATGGTACACAAAATCATTCACACAGATGCCCCAATATACATGCTAAACCTCGTGGAATTACCTCCCAGAAACGCCTTAAGAACATCCCGCAAATTTCTCAACTTGCACTTCCCCAGCTGTAAAGGACTAAAATACAAGCTGATGCATGCCACCACCTTCTCCTACACGAGTACGCAGATATGGAACGCACTACCCAAAGACCTGAAATCAATTGACGAAATAAATAACTTTCGCAAATCTCTGAAGACATATTTCTTCAACAAGGCCTACAAAGAGAACCAACAGCTTCACTAAGCCAGCTGAACACTTCCTTCTAAACACTTCCTTCTTTCTTCCCTTACCCAATTTCAATACTTTACTAATTGTACCTAATATCTTGTAATGATAATATCATAACAAAATTATGTAAGCCACATTGAGCCTGCAAATAGGTGGGATAATGTGGGATACAAGTGCAATAATAATAATAATAATGTTCTGCAAGATTTCCCCATTTGTTTTAATTTTAATTAATTTTTAGAATTTTCTTTACATTTTTTTAAAGATGTTTTAAAGAGAACCCAGCTCAATGACATCATCATGAATAGCTTCTAATTATATTCCATTAACATGCTTATTAATAGCAGTATATGGAGATCAATCAGAGACCAGACATGATCAGCCCTTGTGGATGGTGTACAAGCACACAGAGTCATAGTTGCAACATAGTAGATGACGGCAGATAAAGACCTGTACGGTCCAACCAGTCTGCCCAAGAAGATGAATTCATTACATAGGATATGAGGTGATATACCTGATCTTGATTTGTCCATGCCATTTTCAGGGCATAGACTGTAGAAGTCTGTCTGGCACTGTCCTTGTTCTAGAACTTCTGAAGTTGTCATCGAAGCGCCTGAAAAGCTCCATTTCAGCCTATCCAAATCTATCCAGCCACGATCAGAGCACAGACCACAGAAGTCAAAGTGCAATGAAGGTGGATGGAACAGATTGGGAGTCCAGATTTAAATGCAAGCGACAGGCACAGGACATGACAAAAAGTGAAAACCTGAACACAATCCTGGAGTCCCAAGGAATAAACTGTGGATTCTGAATGTAACCTCCACGTAGTTTTCAAATCTAGTGAGGAAAAGGGAAACCCTATCATGCAGCAGGCTGCGAAAGAGACCACATTTCTAAATCCTGTAGAGAATTTCCTGCATCTCCTAGTAAGGAGAAGGCAGATGCAAAAGCAACAGTGCAACAAAGAACTATAACCCAATGAAATGGCATTATGAGAATTGCTCCTTCTTTGAAGATACTGAAGTGAGCGTGTCTCTACATGCAGAAACTTCTGGGTAGTAAATATTCCAATGACATTATTTTTTTTTTTTTCCTTAAGCCCCGTTCACAGTTTTTTGGGTGATCTTAAGTTACTACTTTTGAATTCTCATTTTTGAACACAAAAATATGGTTACATGATATCATTTTTAATAAAATAGGCAAGTTTTTCTTTTCAGTTTTGCTTTACCAGTGCAGAAAATTCTAATGAAAGATTTGGTTTAAATCAAATCTTCGCTGCTGGGAAACAACCACACAACCTGAGGTGCACAGAGTCAGGGTAGACCCCTGAGAAAATAATGACTTTCTCAAGGTTATGCTGATGCTAGCAAAGTAGGGACTGAACTCGTAGATCCCAGGACTTGCCCAGAGACAATTCTAAAAATTGCCAGGGCCACATCATCTTCCAACAGCCAAGCAAGCTGTGCAAACCAGGAAAGCCTGAGCTGGAGAGTAACAACTCCAGAGGCGGAAGGATACAGGAACCAGATGTGACTGGTCTCACCATCACCTTCTGTCCCTCTCTGATGCTAGAGATATCCGTATGCCAAGGCCTGCAGCACTGTGTACCTCCAGCATCTGCACCCTTCAACCCACTCATACAGTCTCTCTACTGCCTATAAAAGGTAAAGAGATTTTTCTGAAACCTAAATGCTTGAGTTTTCCTTCCTTGCAGCTTTTGCTGGATAGTTCTGCACAGCAGGGGAGGAGCCCTCCCTGACTTTCAGGTTCAAAATTCAGGCCCCATTATGGCACCCGTCCCAGCAACTAGCAGACAGTCATCAGATACACCTGTATACTGCAAATCCAGAATTTCAAGCCAGTGGTCCGCCAGCTCCTACCCTGAAGAAGTCCCCAATGGTAAACATTCTCACAGCACCCATTGTCAAGCCATAGATTTCTGTCAGGCAGTGGTGTACCTAGCATATTCAACACCCAGAGTGGATTTTTTTTTGTTGTTTTTTTTTTTTTTTTTTAACATCCCCCTTGTCAAAATTGCTGACACATGGTGATAATAAGCAGAATGCCCTTTAGTTAGTTTTATTATTATTTTTAATTCTCTAGACAATGGAGGAGGAGAAGTGGCCTAGTGGTTAGAGCACTGGTCATGCAATCCAGAGGTGGCTGGTTCAAATCCCGCTGCTGCTCCTTGTGATCTTGGGCAAGTCACTTAACCCTCCATTGCCTCAGGTACAAACTTTGATTGTGAGCCCTCCTGGGCCAGAGAAATATCCAGAGTACCTGAATGTAACTCACATTGAGCTACTACTGAAAAAGGTGTGAGCAAAAGCTAAATAAATAAATGCGCCCCCCCCCCCCCCTTAATGCCTGCACCCAAGGCAGACCGCTCCACCCCTGGTACACCACTACTGCCAGGTCCCTTTCCCATATGGCTCATTTCACCTTTGCTATACTGCCTTTGCCAGTGACATCAAAGTGATTTACAATATCCACAATCTCTCTAAATCAAAATCTTGCTTTACACGTGAAGTGTGTCCTTAAATCTACACTAGTCCCCTATAGGGATGAATCAGCATGAGATGTACTGAGGTCCTGTTCAGTTCCCTGAAAGAAGAGGCAGATCCAAGACCCCCTCTCCCCTGCATAAAACCCACTTCCAAATGCTTAGAGTTACTCATTTTTACCATGCTTAGGTATCGGGTCTTCAAATCGGTGGGAGTGTTTTGTTTTGTTTTTTATCTAGCTTGTGACTAGATAAAAATGGGACAGAGCTCTTTAAAGCTAGTCACAATCTTGAGTGTTCGAGTTAAAAAAAAAAAAAAAAAAAAAAAAAAGAGGTCTCATGTAAAACCAGTTTATTGCTGTTTATAACTTGATTCTTCATATGCAACTGGATTTGCATGGCAATCACATGACTTTATTCATAGTAAATAAAAGAGGCACATGACATTCAATTCTGAGCATGGAGTCAACCCCAAGGACTTCTGGATTTTGATAACCCTGCTGGGGAGGGGGAAAAACTATGAAGCGACATAACTACAAAAATGATTTTGACCTTAGCATTAGGGTCTAGAGATAAAAAGAGAGATAATTAGGCAGGGTGAAGGAGAAAATCCTCAAGTTCAACCTTCCCAATCATCTCTCTCTCTCTCTCTAGACCCCAACGCTAGAGCCAAAGCTTTTTTTATAGTTCTCTCTTCTCCTCTCTTGGTGTCACCCCTCCCTGGCAAGATTACCAAAATCCCAGAGTCCCTGGGATTGATCCCAGGCTCAGAACTGAAGGCCATGTGCTTCTTTTATTCACTGTGAATAAAGTCATATGAATACTAGTGAATGAGGCTTGTAGTGCTGTGGCCCAGGAGAGGCTTGTTCTTATTGACCTGAAGATCCAAAGCAGCCAGAGGAAAGCTTTCTGCCTCAAGTGCACAGACCTGGAAAAATCTCAGGCTATTTCTGCAGTTTCCTCACTTGGTACTTTTGTGGACACAGCTCCTGGCAATAGAGATAAAGGTGTAAGAAACGAGATAAGATTCTGGGGTGTTTGCCACATACTTCCCAAGCACTGCCTAAAGCAGAGTTCTGCTGCAAAGAAATGTTTCCAAAATGAAAATTATTTAGGCAAACAAGGAAATATTTGGTTTGCTGATAGGTAGGGTGCCCTCTCAGTCTGCAGGATCTGCACTGGAGCTGTCACTATACCACATACCATAGAGTCCAGGTCTTACTAAACTCGTGTGGCTGGACCAATACCAAAGAAGTCTCTCTAACAGGAGGTTAAAAATAACTTTCCTAGAATACATAAAATGGCAGTGGTAATAAGCTGTCTCTAGCTAGTTGACCTAGCTGTCAAACTGTCTTCAAGCTTGGGAATGGAGAATATGTTTAGCTCCTGACAGCATTTTCATTTAAAATGGTTCTGTCTGCTGCCAGACACTCAACATGGGATTTCCGAAGCGCAGATGTTAAGCAGCCCCCTACTGCACCCACTAGCTCATGGGATAGTGCTGGTGTCTTTGAAGGTAAATGGAGAATAGTAATTGTCCAGGCCATGGGACAGGAGCCTCACATGATTACTTATCGGCTGCCATGTTTGTCTCATGACCAACTCTCATTTCATACAAATGAAAATCTAGAACCTCAAATATGATTGATCTGGATTTACTACCCAAGATCTGTTATTTATGTATTGTCTGCTCCAAGGAAATGGATTGGGAAGCTCAAGCAGTGTTCTCTACCTGCTCAGCCCCTTCTTAAAAGGATGGCTGAACAAAAAGCACACACCCAGAGAGTGGGAAGTTATACTCCCTGTTCAACTACCAGAGAATAGAATATTCCTACAAAGATATAGTCTTTGAAACCTGAGGGAGAGAAGACTGTACAACTAACCAACCTTCCCCCTCCTTTTTTTTTTTTTTTTTAACACAGTGACATTAATGAGGCTTCACAGGACCAGATGTGTACAGCTGCTCTAAGAAGTAAGTATGAAGAGGAACAAAAAGATTAAAATTAGGATTGCATCATCCATAATGACCTCTCTTCCAACAACACTAGCAAACAATCTAATTTAAAAAAAAATAAATTTTTAAAGCACTACAGTATCTTTCTATATCCCTCCTAATTACATTCCTATTGCTTTGTTTACATCATGACCAATGCAACACTAATCCAAATCTTATGGCTTCCATTCCCTGAAATTTTGAGCTGTGGAACAAATTAAACACAGGAGGTCATCTCTGCAGGATAGAGTCCAAAATGCCAAACAGGCCATAGTGCCTTCTAGTCACATAAGATATATTAGAGCTGAAATCTTTGGAGGTTTCTACAGATAGTTCTGAAAGTTTTGCAGAATAAAGGAACGAGGAATTTTTGGGCACTAACTTGGTTCTTCTCCTATCTTCTTTCTCCTCTCATGACTAACCCAGGTGCCCAAAATGCTCCATTTCTCCAGGCACACAAGCAGAAAAAAAAAGCCACTCAGGGTTCAGTTGCTGCCTGGGCACATGATAAAAGCCTATGAATTAGGAAGGCAACTCTACAAGATGTTCAAAAGGACAGGGAACAGGAAATGCAGCACCAACGAAAGCTGTAAATCAGGTCTATGCTGAACACATCCCACCATCTGGAACGCATACAATGTGATCCTTGGCACAGCACAGGCACTAAGTGAAATCAGACACATTCTTAACTTTTTAATAAGAGGAACAGAGCTTCCCTTCCAGACCTAGTTAAAGGAGCCCAAGCAACTCTATCCACCCTCCTCCCCCCACCACCACACTTCACAGCTGGGGCTCCAGAGGTCCCTTCATTAAGATGGCCTGTAGCCCATTCAACCAAAGCAGCAGAACAGCACATACAATACAATGTTTCAGATGGGAAGGCAGGTGCATCCAGCTCCCAGGCACAAGCAGCAACTAAACCAGTCCTGGATTTTCTGTCCTGAAGTAGAGAGATGTGGTAGCCTGCCCCCCCCCCCCCCCCCCCCCCCAAAGCAGAAGCTGGCAGAATGACTTAAAGCAGGAGCTTAAATACCAGGGCTGCCTCAGCAGTAGTGGGGGGAAGTGGGAGGTCCCTCTAAGTGTAAAAGATAAGAAGTATGGCAACTGCATATTTTCACATTAAAATAAATCAAGTTAGCTTTACATTAGTGTTTTTGTTTGTTTGTTTTTTACTGACCCAATGGGCCTCTTTTTTTCTTCTTCGTGCTCTATTGGGACCAGGGGAGTTTTCATTTTAAATTGACCCTTTCGCTGTTTCTGAGAATGGGAGCACTTAGCATGGGATGCTAAGTCCAAGCTCCAAGAGTAGCCCTTACAAATAGTTAAGACCCTTCCCCACTAGGGCACTGTAAATGCTGCCTGCAGCATCTTCACCCCAGCCAACCTGGGTACAAAAGGCCTAGTTCAGGAGGTAAACTGAGGATTTCAGCATCAACAAGCCGGCTATTTATTTTTCAACCACATGTTGAAAAGAGAGTATGAAGCTATAGGGATGGACTGTTGTTTGAAACAGTGGCATAGCTCCTGGATCCAGGACCCCTGGTTTGGCTGGTGGAGGTCCCCAAGGCTTTGTTCTGTTTCTGTGAGTCTGACGTCGTGCAGGACATCAGACTCAGAAACCAAATGAAGGAAGTCAACTTTGGCTGGCGGGGGTTGGGGTCCCCCCGCCAGCAAAGGTAGGTGACAGCAGGCGGGGGGGGGGGGGGTCAAAGTTGTTGTTGGTGGTGCTGGCGGCGGTGGGGGGGTGTCTGCAATAGTGGCGGGGGGGGCTAAAATGTGCCCCCTCACCTTGGGCTCTGGACCCCCCTCCCGCCGAAGTCTGGGTACGCCCCTGCTAGCTACACCCTGGTTTGAAACGAATGTCATTCGCCAATAACAGTGTACATTATATGTATATTGAGCGCACCCTTTGCACATGTACCATGGTTTGTGCTTGCACACTATCGAGAAAGAGTATGCGTTATGGAGTCCTTTTAACCAACTGTGGTCAGCACTAATGTACGCTTACCAAAGTTCAAAAGGATTTACTGCAGGGAATGTTGAGGCGTCCCGTGCTAAAACCCCGATGTGCGAACGCTACCCACGTGCTAAAAAATACATTTTATTTTTTGGCCAAGGGGGTGGGTCTGGGAGGTAGAGAGTGGATGTGTCTGCCCTAATCAGTTAGCACAGCCACACAGTAACTGATTATTTATTTATTTATTTATTTATTTATTGCATTTGTATCCCACATTTTCCCACCTTTTTGCGGGCTCAGTGTGGCTTACAATAACATATGAATAATAGAAATACATTTGTTACAACTTGGTTATGGATTACATTGTACAGAGTTGTGCGAGACATTCGAATATCATTAGGAATATAACAATGGGACATCAACATAGAAACATTGGAAGGAGACAATGGGAAGCTAAAAGGGCAGTGTTAGACACAAAGACATATGGTGTACATAGTTCCGTGAATAAATGTATGATAGACTGCCCTTACTACCTACAAAATGGGTGGTGGTAAGAGCCCACGAGCTAATGGCAACGTTAGCGCATGGCAATGTGGTGAAGACGGTTAGCTTAGCAGAGTTTAAAAAGGGTTTAGATGGTTTCCTAAAGGACAAGTCCATAAACCACTACTAAATGATCTTGGGAAAAATCCACAATTCCAGGAATAACATGTATAGAATGTACGTTTGGGAAGCTTACCAGGTGCCCTTGGCCTGGATTGGCCGCTGTCGTGGACAGGATGCTGGGCTCAATGGACCCTTGGTCTTTTCCCAGTGTGGCATTACTTATGTAATTAATGACAAGAAGAGAAACTTGGCCATTTTCCAACCATGGCACAGGTGGACTTAGTGCTTGGGAAAGACCCGCTAAATCCATTTTTTGCCACACCTTCGTAAAGGACCGCTATGTGCAAATAGTGCACGGTATGGACCAGATTCTATAAATGTCGCTGAAAAATGTAAGCACTGAGTGCTATTCAATAAAGGATCTGCTTCCTTTATAGAATAGTGCTAACCACATAAATGAGGCCTAACTTTAGGCACCAGCAATTACACCTGCCGAAAAGCAGGTGTAAACGTCAGAGCCTAAGTTAGGCACCGATTTGAGTCTATTCTCTAACAATGCACATAAATTCTGGGAATGCCCCTACAACATCCCCCGAAACTCCCCATCCACGCCCCCTTGAAATTACACACTATAGGAGTTCCGCGCACTACATTATAAAATATGATGTGCACATTAACTCCCAATTAATGCCAATAATTGATTGTTAGCAGCCAATTACTGGCGCTGATTTGCTCATTCATCAAGTTGTGCGCACAAATCGGCTATGCGTGCTCAACTTTAGTCGCCATAACTAGAATCTGGGGGTGTATGTGAACTTTTCTTAAGAGTATTTACTATTAACAAATGACATTTGTTTCAAAATTGGAAAAAAAAAAAAAAAAAAAGGAAAATGTTCTAGCTGCCTATCCCTATGAAACCAACCCCACACTGTGATTTTATCAGGTGTTGTTCAAAAAAATTGCCCTGCCATTGGCCGATGCTTGATGACATGTTGACTGTCTGCCACACGATTCCAGCCGTCCACCACCCACTCTGTGAAAAAGTACTACCTGATTTAACTTGTCATTTTCATTCCTTGTAACTTTATTTCATGTCTAGTTCTATTGACTCTCTCCATTCTTGGAAAAAAAAGTTGTTTTGTTTCTTATCTTTCAAGAATTTAAATGCCTGTATATCTCCCTCTCCCTGCTCTCCTCCAGAGTATACATACTCATATCTTCCAGTACCTCTTCATATACCTTCCAGCACAGGCCCTGTAAAGTTTTGGTTGTTTTCCTCTGAATGGCTTTGAATTTTTTTTTTAATTACTTATATACCACCTGCAAGCCCGAAATCAAACCGGTTTACAATCAGGTACTGTAGGTACTTTTTTTTTTTTTTTTTTACATCCTTGTAAGATATGGCTTCCAAAACTGAACACAGTATTCCAAGTGTGGTCTCATCACCAAAAACTTGCACGTGGGCAATATCATCTCTTTCTTTCTGCTGCTTCTGCCCCTCATCATCTTTCAGGCCTTGGCCACAACTGTTATACTGTTTTGCCACCTTGAGATCATCACAACACTATCATCCTAAGGTCTCTTTCCTGGTCCATGCACATCAGCCTCTTACCTCCCATTGTATCAGTTCCTTTCACTTTCTGCATCCCAAATGTATCACCCTACATTTATTTACATAAAAGTTAACTGCAAAGCATTAGCTCAAGCTTCATGTTTTTGTAGGTCACTTATCATGCATTTCATTTCCTCTAGAGTGTCCACTCTGTTGCTGATCTTCATGTCATTTGCAAAAAGGCATACTTCCCTTCCCACCACACATCTTTCTTTTCTTTTGAGTTCCATTTACTACTACCATGCGTCGCCTATCAACCAATTTTTAACCCGAGTTTGTCACCTCAAATCCCATCCCCAAGCTGTTCAGTTTATTTATGAGCCTCCGATGATGAACAGTATCAAAGGCTTTGTTATCAATAGAAATCAAACAAAATAAAACATGGAAAAGAAAATAAGATGATACCTTTTTTATTGGACATAACTTAATACATTTCTTGATTAGCTTTCGAAGGTTGCCCTTCTTCCTCAGATCGGAAATAAGCAAATGTGCTAGCTGACAGTGTATATAAGTGAAAACATTCAAGCATTACTATGACAGTCTGACAGGGTGGGAGGAGGGGGGTGGGTAGGAAGTATGCATGGGGACATCAAAGCATATCATTGATATTCTAACAGGGTGGGTGTGGATAGGTGAGGGGAGGGTGATCAACAGAGACATACAGCTTTATGGTTTATAATGGGCTAGGAACCCCAGATCCTTGTTAAGTCCTTTCTGTTGGGTGTTAAAATATTCAATCATTCTGACTTCAAAGGTCTTACGTTCTTGTATGGTTTTAAAGTTACCTTTGAGGATTCTCACTGTGAAATCACTGGTACAGTGTCCTGGTCCTGTAAAATGTTGACCAACAGGCGTGGGAACCCTGCTGGCACCAGTATTGTTCATATGATGTCTATGTAAATTGAATCTTGTCTTAAGCATCTGGCCTGTTTCTCCAATATAGCATCCTTCGTTACATTTTTTACACTGAATGATATATACCACATTGGAAGATGAGCAAGTGAAAGATCCCTTTATGTTGAATATCTTTCCTTTGTGGATGACTTTGGGGTCCTGTGAAATATTTTGGCATAGTTTGCAACTGGATAAATTACAGGGAAGTGTGCCCTTCTGTTCCTTTTCAGTCTGTGAAGGAAGTTTACTTCTGATTAGCTTGTGTTTTAAATTGGGTGGCTGTCGGAAGGCCAGTACTGGTGGGGATGGGAATATCTCTTTCAGTAATTCATCCTCCTGGAGTATAGGTTGTAGATCTCTTATGATTTTCCTCAGTTTTTCCAGCTCTGGATTGTATGTCACTACAAGCGGGATTCTGTCTGTGCATTTTTTCTTTTTGTACTGTAGCAGATTCTCCCTGGCTTTGTTGAAATCTAAGTAGACCACATCTAGCGCATTCCCTCAATCCAGTTCTTTTGACATCTAATCAAAGAAAATCAATCAGATTCATTTGACATAATTTGCCTTTGGTAAAGCCATGATGCCTTGGATCTTATAATATCTTGAATTGTAGAAAATTGATTATCCTTTCCTCCAGCAGCCTCTCCATTACCTTTATCACCACTGAAGTAGTCTCATCAGTCTGTAGTTTCCCATTTCTTCTCAGTTACTGCATCTGTGAAAAGTAACTATATCTGCCTCTCTCCAATCCTGTGGCATTTCTTCAGTCTATTAAACACATCGATTACTAGGCCCGCCAAAAACATTCTAAGCTCCCTCAGTATCCTGGCACATATCTCATCCAGTCCCATGGCTTTGTCCACATTCAGTTTTGCAAGTTGCTCATAAATATTGTAAGGAAGTCAATGTCCCACTAAAAGCCTTCATCCTTTAAACCCTGTCTCTTCTGTGCGTATCCCTGTGTTATGAGGAATAATTTGGTGAAGATCCTTGAATGTTAGCCCAGGAGGGGGGAGGTGTAATAAAGCATGGAAACACAGTGCCAGCCCAACAGGAAAGCTGTCCAGAATAACTCGCCCAGGGGGAATACTCAGGAGGAGTTACCTAGAGAGAGGCAGGGAATGGGAACCCAGGAGATGAGGAATGAGTTTAGGGTCGGGAAGTCTTATACAGAGGAAGCACTACAGCCCATGGAGACAGAACCTTCTAGAATGAACACAGAAGAGCAATGGCAAGCCCATGAAGGTGGAAAAGGATGGAGGACCAGTATTAGAGTGGAGTAACCTGATACAGGATACTTAGTTCGAGATAAGTTCTTGCTAATGTTTGTTTGAACTCATTTTGAAGATAAGCAACAAACTAGGAGGCAGATGCACTAAACGTTTTTCATCGTTAAATGAGCCCTCGGGGAAGAATTTCCGATCCTTTCCATGCACTTAAGCCTATTTTCCGACGACAGTAGCAGCTAACGAAAACGGAATGGAGATGAGCAATTAGTGTGAAAACCCCATTGAAACGACATGCACTAACCTTTTCCGATTGCCTTTACGCAGGAAAAAGGCAGGAAAACTAACGAGAGGTCTGGACCTCTCGTTAGGACAGCTCTGTGCCAGGAAAAAGTGTTAAGTGAAAAAATAAACAAACTTTGAGCCAATCCCAGCGCATTAGCAGAGCTAAAAGCGCTGTGATTGGTCCAAAGGACCTCAGAAAACACATAAAAAAATAAAACTAAAAAAAGGATCGGGAGGGGGCAAGGGCGCTCATCAGGAGCGTCCTGTACGGACGGCCTTGCCCCCCCCCCCGCCGCTGCTCCCCACTTTCCGCCGCTCCCCCCACCCCGAAAAAGCAAAATTGTAGCAGCCCCTGCCCCCCTCCCTTCCTCACTACTCTCAGCTCCGCCTCCCGACATCCTCCGTCTGTGCCCCGCCCCCTTTGGGGGTCGTCGCCGCCATTCCCCTTCTCCATCGGGCCCCCCTCCCTCTTACCGGGCCCGTGCAGCGCCTCTTTCCTCTGTCCGAAGGCGCTGCACGGGCAAGAAGAACGCTGAATCAGCTGATGCCTGCCTTCGCGATAGAGCGTCTTTCTCCTCCTGGGCCCGCCCCTGTCTGACGTCAGTGTTACTGACGTCAGACAGGGGCGGGCCCAGGAGGAGAAAGACGCTCTATCGCGAAGGAAGGCATCAGCTGATTCAGCGTTCTTCTTGCCCGTGCAGCGCCTTCGGACAGAGGAAAGAGGCGCTGCACGGGCCCGGTAAGAGGGAGGGGGGCCCGATGGAGAAGGGGAATGGCGGCGACGACCCCCAAAGGGGGCGGGGCACAGACGGAGGATGTCAGGAGGCGGAGCTGAGAGTAGTGAGGAAGGGAGGGGGCAGGGGCTGCTACAATTTTGCTTTTTCGGGGTGGGGGGAGCGGCGGAAAGTGGGGAGCAGCGGCGGGGGGGGGGGGGGGCAAGGCCGTCCGTACAGGACGCTCCTGATGAGCGCCCTTGCCCCCTCCCGATCCTTTTTTTAGTTTTATTTTTTTATGTGTCAATTCAATTTGCCATGTGCTTGTGATTTGACTGTTTGTGGCATGCGCAGAGCAGCTAACATAACGCTTGGCTGCTCTGCGCATGATTTGGGGGCCGATTAACGATGTGTATTGTGATTCTTTGATACATTCTACGTTTCAATACCGATTCCAGCATGTGTGACTTTTTTTTTTGGTGCATTTTTCGTTATTTTAAAATCGTTAGGGACTTTAACGATTTAGATTTTTTTACGTTTGGTTGCTGCATCTGCCTCTAGGTAAGCTGTATTTTGTTTTTGGTAGAGCAGATCAGGGTGTGGATTAACACTACAAGGGAGGAGACTGCCCCAACCCTGAGGCTACTGAGAGACGCCTGTGCTGTACTTTAGTTGTGCTGGACAAACTACTCATGATTGGAAAGTATGCAAGAGCCTACTGATTTGTAGCTGAATAGCATCAGCTGGAAGTTTGGGAGAACTTATTCCCCAGACTACGGATGAGTGCCTCCCCCCCACTACTAAGCATCAGAGAGAGTACTGTGACAGCACTAGCTTGTTTCCTGTTTGTGAGAACTCAGAGTACTGCAGTGCTAACCTCCCTACTTAAGAATAGTCTGAGTTCTAGAACATTTGGACTTTTGTCAGCCTATATAAGTTGCTTGACTAAGCTTCAAAGACATGAGAATATCACAAGTAGGAATTCCATAAGCAAGAGTAGGGCATAAAGGCCTACCAAGGGAAGATCCTGAGTCGGAGAAGTGCTGGCCCCATGACAACATTCATGAATACATTCTTCCAAAAACTGTGCAGTATCTGAGAAAGATACATATGGGGATGGCATAATGTTCCACCAAACAATGTTTGGAATTTACAGAAGAAAAACCTGGCATATGTAATTGATGAGCAATTCTGCTTTTCCCTTATCTCTGTCTACACACTGATCCTCAATATCTTTGAGTCTTGTAATTCCACCTCCGGTCTTCCTTCTTTCACCAATATAACTGAAGAAGAATGGGAAAATTAGGTTCTTACCTTGGTAAATTTCTTTCCTTTAGTGATTGCAGATGAAGCCATTACGTATGGGTTGTGTCCATCAACCAGCAGGGGGAGATAGAGAGCACTCAACTTTTCACAGTGCCTCATGGCCAGCCAGCTCCACTGCCTCTTCAGTATTTGAAGCTTCCAAAGCAGTATGGCAAACCGCAATGGGAATAACATGAACTTTCCTCACAGCGAACGATGGCCCCTTAACAAGGGCTTGAACTCAAAAGGAGGGAATGCCCTTTTCATCCTCCTGGAGGGAATAAACTTGTCCTCCTTATTGTATAACTGGAGGGGATACACACAACCTCCTGGAGGGAATAAACTCATCCTCCAAAACAAACTGGAGGGAATGGACTCATCCTCCTATAAGTGAACATGAATCCTGAAGACTGTTTTCCAACTTTCTCCCAAGGAAGGAACTTCAGGAAACAAGAACAGAACCTGAAACAGATTCACAGCATACAGACAATCATACAGGGAGGACTCATGGCTTCATCTGCTATGACTAAAGGAAAGAAAATTACCAAGGTAAGAACCTAATTTTCCCTTCCTTGTCATCAAGCAGATGAAGTCATTACGTATGGGATGTAACAAAGCAATCCCTATATAGGGTGGGAACAGGTCACACCACGCGCTAGCACTTGTGCTCCAAAACGCGCATCCCTCCTAGCAGCCACATCCAGCCTGTAATGTCGGGCAAAAGAGAGCTTAGAAGCCCATGTTGCTGCACTGCATATCTCTTGACGAGAGAGTGCTCCAGTTTCAGCCCAAGAGGAAGAAATCGCTCTGGTAAAATGCGCCTTAAAGGCTACAGGCGGAGACCGGTCGGCAAGCAGATAAGCTGAAAAGATAGTTTCTTTGAGCCAGCGGGCAATAGTGGCTTTAGACGCTGGAGACCCTCTGCGAGGACCTGATAGCAAAACAAACAGATGATCATAGATCCTGAAAGAGATAGTAACTCGCAGATACTGCAGCAGAGTCCTGCGCATATCCAACAGGTGCAACTGCCCAAAAGATTCTGGAAACTCCTCCTTATCAAAGGAGGGCAAGAAAATAGGCTGGTTTAGGTGAAACGCTGAAACCACCTTAGGCATGAAGGAAGGCACGGTCCGAACCGTGATCCCGGACTCTGAGAATTGCAGAAATGGGTCTCTACAGGACAGCGCCTAGAGCTCTGACACCCGTCTCGCATAAGTAATGGCCACAAGAAAAACGGCCTTTAGTGTCAAATCTTTCTCTGATGCTCGCCGAAGCGGCTCAAAAGGAGAAGCATGCAAGGTCTTCAAAACTAGCCCCAGGTTCCAAGCTGGACAGGGTGCTCGCACGGAAGGCCGGAGCCGAAGCACCCCACTAAGAAACCGTGCCACATCTGGATGAGCACCTAAAGACACGCCTTCAACCTTACCACGAAGGGAGGCCAACCAGGGGCGTATCTGAAGTGCGGCGGTAGGGGGGGCCAGGGCCAGAGTGAGGGGGCACATTATAGCCCCCCCCCCCCCGCCGCCGCCACTGCCGATCCCCCTCCCCCCAGCCGCTGCCATTGCCAATCTCCCCCCGCCGTTGCTGTCGCCTACCTTCGCTGGCGGGGGACCCCAACACCCGCCAGCCGAGGTCCGCGTCCTCCTGCCGCTGCCTGTAAAAGAATTCCGTCAGCTGGCGGGGGACCCCCAACCCCCGCCAGCCAAGCCGAGGTCCTTTCATTTCTTCCACTAAAGCTGGTGCCGAAAGTTTCTTCTGAGTCTGACGTTGCTGCACGTTGTACGTGCAGGACGTCAGACTCAGAAACAAAATGAAGCTCATTCTGTTTCCGAGTCTGACGTCCTGCACGTACAACGTGCAGCGACGTCAGACTCAGAAGAAATTTTCGGCGCCAGCTTTAGTGGAAGAAATGAAAGGACCTCGGCTTGGCTGGCGGGGGTTGGGGGTCCCCCGCCAGCTGACGGAATTCTTTTAAAGGCAGCCAGCAGCGGCAGGAGGACGCGGACCTCGGCTGGCGGGGGTTGGGGACCCCCGCCAGCGAAGGTAGGCGACAGCAACGGAGGGGGAGGGTTGGCAGCGGTAGGGGGGTCCAGGGCGAAATCTGCGGGGGCCCAGGCCCTTGAGGCCCCACGCAGATACGCCCCTGAGGCCAACGCTGCCACTTGCACCCGCAGGGAATTATAGGCCAAGCCTATTTGTACACCATCCTGCAAAAAGTCCAGAATCGGCGAGACAGGAGCCCGCATGGGTGTGATCGCTTTTGAAGCACACCAAGACTCAAACTGGCATCAAATCCTGGCATAAGCCACGGAAGTGGAACATTTGCGGGCCTGCAGGAGACTGGAAATGACTGTGTTTGAATAGCCTTTGTCCCTCAATTGCGCCCTCTCAATCGCCATGCCATAAGACCAAAGCGGCAGGGGTCCTCTATGGCTACCGGGCCCTGTGACAACAGGTTCGGTACCAGAGGTAATGGAAGGGGAGCCTCCACTAGCATCCGTCGAAGGTCCGCATACCAAGGCCTCCTGGGCCAATCCGGGGCGATGAGGACCACTTCTCCTGGGTGCAGACGAATCCGCAGGAGCACGGGCCCTATCAAGGGCCACGGAGGGAACACATATAGTAGGCCCAGAGGCCAGGGCTGAGTCAAGGCATCCAACCCTGCCGAGCGAGGATCTCTCCGTCTGCTGAAGAAGCACGGGACTTTGGCATTTGAACTTGTCGCCATAAGATCCATCACGGGCTTGCCCCACTTGGCACATATCTGCAGGAATACTTCATCTGCTAGTTCCCATTCTGCTGGATCGATCTGATGCCTGCTTAGATAATCGGCTTGCACGTTGCTCTGACCTGCAATGTGAGCTGCCGACAGAAACTGAAGATGCAGCTCGGCCCAGTGGCAAATCTGTTCGGCCTGCATGGCCAGTGCTCTGCACCGAGTGCCGCCTTGTCGATTTATGTAGGCCACTGCTGTCGTGTTGTCCGACATCACTCTGACTGCCAATCCTTCCAGGGTCACTTGAAAGGCCAGAAACGCCTGAAACACCGCTTTCAACTCTAGGCGGTTGATGGACCACTCCAACTCCTCGGGTGTCCATAGACCCTGGGCATGCTTCCCCTTGCAATGTGCGCCCCAGCCCTTCAGGCTGGCATCTGTCACTACTAGACACCAATCGAGGAGCGCCAGCGGCATTCCTCACCGCAGCATGCTGTCTGAGAGCCACCACTCCATGCTGAGTCGGGCCGCAGGGAGCCAAGAAAGTCTGCATTGAGAATCCTGAGAAACTGGAGACCATCTTTGAAGTAGGGAATACTGTAGAGGTCTCAGGTGCGCTCTCGCCCAGGGCACCACTTCCAATATGGCTATCATCGATCCCAGCAGCTGGACAATGTCCCAAGCTCGCGGGCGGGGCATCCTCAGGAGCAGACGAACCTGATTCTGAAGCTTGCACCACCTTAGCTCAGGTAGGTATACACAGCCCGAGTCTGTGTCGAACCTGGCCCCCAAATATTCTAGAGATTGCGAGGGGGTCAGGTGACTTTTGGCCATATTGACGACCCAGCCTAAAGATTGAAGTACTGAGACCACTCTGGCTGTAGCTTCATAGCTCTTTGTTACAGAGTCTGCTCTGATGAGCCAGTCGTCTAGGTACAGGTGAACCCTGATACCTTCTCACCTGAACAAAGCAGCTACTACCACCATTACCTTCGAAAAGATTTGGGGAACTGTGGCGAGGCCAAAAGGCAAGGCCCAGAACTGGAAATGTTTTCCCAACACCGCAAACCTCAGAAATTTCTGGTGCGGGGGCCAAATTGGTATGTGCAAGTAAGCTTCTGGCAGGTCTAGAGACGTGAGAAACTCTCCTGGCTTTACCGCAGCAATGACGGAGCGCAGGGTTTCCATGTGGAAATGCCGTACTCTCAGGGACTTGTTTAATTCTTTTAAGTCCAGAATAGGGCGAAAAGACCCACCCTTTTTGCGGCACCACAAAGTAGATGGAGTATGGGCCGTAGCCGTGTTCGGCGGGAGGTACCGGGGACACGGCCCCTAACTGAATCAGACCTTGCAAAGTCTCCTCTACTGCCACCCGTTTGGCAGCAGAACCGCATCGGGACTCCACAAACACGTCTCTTACTGGGGCGTTGAATTCTATTCTGTAGCCATCTCTGATCAGGTCCAGAACCCACTGATCTGAGGAAATATTGGCCCACTCCTCGGCAAAGAGGGAAAGACATCCTCCAATTACAGGAAGCGAGGAGGGGGCCGGCGCACCATCATTGAGAGGGTCGGCCCTGAAGTCCAGGCCTAGAGCCGGTGGCTGCAGAACGCTTGTCCGAGCGAAAGGAGTTCCTCTGCTGAAAAACGGGCACGAGACGTGAACCCAGCAGAACGCCCCGGGCAGTACCTTCTAGCTTCACGGAAGCGAGGTCTATAAGAGGAGTGGACCGCCTGGCCCTTGGAGGAAGGCCTCGGCCTATCTTCGGGAAAGCGCTGGGGTTTAGGATCTCCCAGGCCTTTAACAAATTTTTTTTCCCAACTCCTCACCAAATAGGAGAAGGCCTTGAAAGGGCAACTTCACCAACCTTTGCTTAGAGGCCATGTCCGCTGCCGAATGTCGTAGCCAAATAAGATGGGGAGCCGCCACTGCTACTGCCATTTGTTTAGCTGAAGCTCTGACAATATCATAAACGGCATCAGCCAAAAAGGACAAGGCCAACTCCAGCCGCGGAGCCACATCCGAGAAGGGCTCCGTTCCATCTCCGGGCTGTTCCACTGCCTGGTTCAACCACACCAGGCAGGCTCTAGCAGCATAACAACTGCATGCAGACGCCCGAACAGTAAGACCTGCAATTTCAAAGGACTGTTTAAGTGCTGCTTCCAGCCTACGGTCTTGTAAATCCTTCAAGGCAACTCCTCCTTCCACAGGGAGGGTAGTTCTCTTTGTTACCGCAGTGACTAGGGCATCTACTTTAGGCATTGCAAAGCGAGCCAAATGCTCCTCATGCAGAGGGTATAATTGCCCCATAGCCCTGGAAACTTTCAAAGGTCACTCGGGGTCAGCCCACTGAGAGGAAATAAGCTCTTGGATGGAGTCATGCAAAGGAAAGGCTCGAGCAGGCCTTTTGGTACTAGCCATCCTAGGATTCACAGAGGAGGCCGTGCCACTGTCAGGCTCTTCAACAGAAAGGACCTGTAGGGCATCTGAAATAAGCGCTGGCAGCTCATCACGGTGGAAAATCCTCACCGCGGAGGGATCATCCAGATCCTGTGGTAATTCTGCACCTGACTCTGGCTCCTCAGACCACGAAGGCCTGCCAGAACTCTCCGAATCCTCACAGCCCGACCACGGGGGGGGGGGGGGGGGGGGGGGGGGGGGGGGGAAGGAGGTGCACCACAATCTGAAGGGGAATTAGCCCTTCTACGCTTTTCTTTATGCCAATTATCAGGGAAAATAGCCTCAGCGGGCAGTCCCAGGCCAGAATCCACCGGGGAGGACAATAGAAGGGGCCTCAGACGACCCTTGAGGAAGAGCTCTTTTCAGCATGTATGCTTTATGCAATAATAACACAAAATCAGGGGAGAAAAACTCTCCCTGGGTACCCAGATCCCGTCCGGGGCTAGCCGCTCCCTGAATAGCCTCAATTTGAGGTCCCCTCCCCCCCCCCCCCCCCGGGCTCAGGGCTCTCCGTCTCTACGGAGGCCGCGCCATGCGGAGAATTCAAAATGGCGTCCACTGCCAGCTCTGAGCGGGAAGAATCATCGCTCGCCATGCTCGGGCCAGCTCTTACACCTATACAGCATGATTTACAAAGCTCCGCTGCTGATTTGCGCTTGCCACACCGGGAACAGCGCTTTACATTCTCTGCAGCCATCACAGAAAATGGCGGGAAAATTCAAAATGGCGGTTTCGCGCCAAAAACGCCCCCATCGTGGGCCCACCCCGGAGGAGTTAGAAAACACTCTTACCTCACCGGACCGAGTATCACAGCTCCGGTCCCATAGAAGAATCAAAGGAAAACCTCTGTTCCATTTTTTTTTTTTTTTTTAACGCTGTGAGGAAAGCAGAGGTAATAAGAACTCCAGAGGCTCAGATGAGTGGGAAAGGCAGGGAAAGGCGAACCAATGTGCCTGCATCCACTGAGTGGGAAAGAACAGGGAAAAGCAAGCTAATATGTCCACATCCACGGGGGCACGGGTAAGGCAGGGAAAGGGCTAACCTATGTGCCTTCAAAGTGAAGCTGCTATAGCCTCTAACAGCCCGGCTAACAACTGGCAAGCCAGGAGCCACCCCCAGGCAGATTTTCGATGGAGCTCGAAGAAGCTGCAGCCACCCTGCTTGGGGAGATAGAGAATACTGAAGAGGCAGTGGAGCTGGCTGGCCATGAGGCACTATGAAAAGTTGAGTGCTCTCTATCTCCCCCTGCTGGCTGATGGACACAACCCATACATAATGGCTTCATCTGCTTGATGACGAGGAAGCTCCCTTTAGAAGATTTTCTAGTTTTGGCCACCACTGGAGCTGTGGGGTCTGGAGCTTCAGGAAGTGGATTAAAAGGTAAGAGAAAGCTCATGTATTTGATTGTATGATCTACCGCCTGCTACCCAAACTGGGCCTAAATATGCTCCCTTTTTAAAAATTCACCAGGCTGTATGCAATAAATAAATAAAAATACTGGGCAAGACTGTAGACTCTGCACGTCTCTTGTGGGAGCCTGGAGCTTCAGGCTCACCCTCTGACCCACCGTTTTCTTCTTGGGCAAAGAGATATCTCTGAGCAGCACAGCAATCTAATTAACAAGTAATTCAATAATTCAGCGAAATGCTGATTCCATTCAGAGTTGTCCTACTAAAGCTGTCCCTCCCTGAATTCCCATCTGGTTCGTTTCATTCCTATCATGCCCTGGATATCAGAGAACTCTTATTTGCGTTGCTCTCTGTGTGTCTGATCTGTCTTGACCAGACTAAGCTCCAGAGACTGTGAACTGTCCATTGTGCGTATCTGTACAGAGCTGCATACATCTAATATCTAAACGATGAATATTAATAAGTGTCATTCTTCAAAAAGGCTCTATGGTACACTGTGGGAGAACACCCCCTTACTGCCTGGACTCAGCAGTGCATGACCTTTGTCTTTCCGCACCACACTGATCCTCAAAGAACCATATTCAAATGTCATCTTATTTTAAGTACCAAACAGGAAGTGTTAACTTTCAGAGAGAGAGAGAGAGAGAGAGAAAGTCAGTGAACAGATTGCACCCGTTTATTGACTCCTGGTCTTTCAAACCAGCATAGCATTTGGCACAGAAGGCAGCTTAGCAAAAACAAGCTTATGAAAAAGAAGATGGGTCAAAAATGATAGGAAAGGAAATTGGGTAGGGTCTGGGGAGAAGCGAGTGTTGGGGGAATAACCTTCCACGAAATTTAAGCTGATTGGAGAAATCAACCTCATGACTGGATTTATGACATGGATGTGCAGCTCCTCCTTCCCCGTCCTTTTTTTTTTTTCTTTATGACAGGTTACGTTTCATCCTCAAGTAAGCATTTTCTTCAAGATTTAAAAGGGTTGGGCCAGATATCCAAAAAAAAAAAAAAAATGAAAAGGCTGAGGGTCAATATTAAAATCCAGTTAAGCAGGTAGGAGAGCCTCTTACCAGTTAACTAGCACTGAATGGGCCCTGAGGAAATATTCAGCGCCACTTACCTGGATTGTGCCACTTTATATCCCCTCTTAACCCAAATCGGCTATTATAAGGGCAGTCTGGGGGTTCAGTCAGGCCAGAGCTAGCAGATAGGTAAACTGGACAAACGTGACCACACAAAAAGCAGTCAACTTTGTCCTGCCAAACCTATATGGAAGGCTGCCCAACACCCCCCCCCCACACACACACACACAGAGTAGTACTGCAAGACCACCACTAGAGGTCACTGTGGCCATTTTGCACCCAGAGGAAGACAAGGTGGGAGTAGGAGCTTCATGCCATTAGGCTACCAGGGATCCCCTCTGGGTAAGTGAAAGGGGATGGGGATTGGAGCAGGGGGTTGCTTTAAAGCATCTTGGGGAGGGGTAGATCGCAGGACCTGTCAAATGAGCTGCTTTAAGGAACCTCATGTGACAAGCACCTTTATCTGAGTTCCAGCTAATATTCAGCTGGGCTGGATAAGTGTCATATCCGGTCCTGTTGAATACTGGTTGAGATCCAGATAAATGCTGGCACCTAAGCACACCTGGATATGCTCAGATAGTCAGTGCTGGTGCCTCGACATGGCCCGGCATTGACTATCCCGGCCTAATTCACCCCACAGCTGTCAGCATTTAAAAACATACTGACCGCAACTGGCTGAATATGGACCAGTGAGAGCTTATATTCAAGCTTCCAAGTTAGACACCTGAATTTCTGCTCGGTTTAAGCCAAACTTAGGATCCTAAGTTTTCAGCTGAAAATTCATCTCGATTTATGAACTTAATTATGCTTCTACATTTAAACCTGCCATTCATTTACCGAGATTTAAGCGTAGTGCTGAAATCAGTGCTAAGCTCCAAACATTTTTCCCCACCACTTTTTTGCTCTTAAATTAAGGAGTTCAGTGAAATTCTTAAATATAAATTTAGACACCCAACCCTACTAAATTTTCAAAGAAACCAAGCCAATTTATAAGAACGACTCTTAAAGATTAGGAGCATAAATCCTTCAAATGTCAAGCCTTCGTAAAGCGAATGCTACATATCTGTAGAAGGTATTCTCCGAGGACAGCAGGCTGATTGTTCTCACTGATGGTGACGTCCACGGCAGCCCCTCCAATCAGAAACTTCACTAGCAAAGGCCTTTGCTAGTTCTCGCGCGCCCATGCGCACCGCGCATGCGCTGCCATCTTCCCGCCTGAACCGGCTCGTGTTCGTCAGTCCCGTATGTAGCAAGACACAACTCCAAAGGGGAGGCGGGCAGGTTTGTGAGAACAATCAGCCTGCTATCCTTGGAGAATACCTTCTACAGGTATGTAAGCATTCGCTTTCTCCGAGGACAAGCAGGCTGCTTGTTCTCACTGATGGGGTATCCCTAGCCCCCAGGCTCACTCAAAACAACAAACATGGTCAATTGGGCCTCGCAACGGCAAGGACAGAACTGAGATTGACCTAACAACTTATCCAACTAACAGAGAGTGTAGCCTGGAACAGAATAAAACATGGGCCTAGTGGGGTGGAGTTGGATTCTAAACCCCGAACAGATTCTGAAGCACTGACTGCCCGAACCGACTGTCGCGTCGGGTATCCTGCTGCAGGCAGTAATGAGATGTGAATGTGTGGACAGATGACCACGTCGCAGCTTTGCAGATCTCTTCAATAGTGGCTGACTTCAAGTGGGCCACTGACGCAGCCATGGCTCTGACATTGTGAGCCGTGACATGACCCTCAAGAGCCAGCCCACCCTGGGCGTAAGTGAAGGAAATGCAATCTGCTAGCCAATTGGATATGGTGCGTTTCCCCACAGCCACTCCCCTCCTGTTGGGATCAAAAGAAACAAACAATTGGGCGGACTGTCTGTTGGGCTGTGTCGGCTCCAGATAGAAGGCCAATGCTCTTTTGCAGTCCAATGTGTGCAGCTGACGTTCAGCAGGGCAGGAATGAGGACGGGGAAAAAATGTTGGCAAGACAATTGACTGGTTCAGATGGAACTCCGACACCACCTTCGGCAAGAACTTAGGGTGAGTGCGGAGGACTACTCTATTATGATGAAACTTGGTGTAAGGGGCCTGGGCTACCAGGGCCTGCAGCTCACTGACTCTATGAGCTGAAGTAACTGCCACCAAGAAAATGACCTTCCAGGTCAAGTACTTCAGATGGCAGGAGTTCAGTGGCTCAAAAGGAGGTTTCATCAGCTGGGTGAGAACGACATTGAGATTTCCATGACACTGTAGGAGGTTTGACGGGGGGCTTTGACAAAATCAAACCTCTCATGAAGCGAACAACTAAAGGCTGTCCTGAGATCGGCTTACCTTCCACACGGTAATGATATGCACTGATTGCGCTAAGGTGAACCCTTACAGAGTTGGTCTTGAGACTAGACTCAGACAAGTGCAGAAGGTATTCAAGCAGGGTCTGTGTAGGACAGGAGCGAGGATCTAAGGCCTTGCTGTCACACCAGATGGCAAACCTCCTCCATAAAAAGAAGTAACTCCTCTTAGTGGAATCTTTCCTGGAAGCAAGCAAGACACGGGATACACCCTCCGACAGACCCAAAGAGGCAAAGTCTACGCTCTCAACATCCAGGCCGTGAGAGCCAGAGACTGGAGGTTGGGATGCAGAAGCGCCCCTTCGTCCTGTGTGATGAGGGTCGGAAAACACTCCAATCTCCAGGGTTCTTCGGAGGACAACTCCAGAAGAAGAGGGAACCAGATCTGACGCGGCCAAAAGGGAGCAATCAGAATCATGGTGTCCCGGTCTTGCTTGAGTTTCAACAAAGTCTTCCCCACCAGAAGTATGGGAGGATAAGCATACAGCAGACCTTCCCCCCAGTCCAGGAGGAAGGCATCCGATGCCAGTCGACCATGGGTCTGAAGTCTGGAACAGAACTAAGGGAACTTGTGGTTGGCTCGAGATGCGAAGAGATCTACCAAGGGGGTGCCCCACACTTGGAAGATCTATCGCACCACTCTGGAGTTGAGCGACCACTAGTGAGGTTGCATAATCCTGCTCAACCTGTCGGCCAGACTGTTGTTTACGCCTGCCAGATATGTGGCTTGGAGCCACATGCCGTAACGGCGAGCCCAGAGCCACATGCTGACGGCTTCCTGACACAGGGGGCGAGATCCGGTGCCCCCCTGCTTGTTGACGTAATACATGGCAACCTGGTTGTCTGTCTGAATTTGGATAATTTGATGGGACAGCCGATCTCTGAAAGCCTTCAGAGCGTTCCAGACCGCTCGTAACTCGAGGAGATTGATCTGCAGATCGCGTTCCTGGAGGGACCAGCTTCCTTGGGTGTGAAGTCCATCAACATGAGCTCCCCACCCCAGGAGAGACGCATCCGTAGTCAGCACCTTTTGTGGCTGAGGAATTTGGAAGGGGCGTCCCAGAGTCAAATTGGTCCAAACCGTCCACCAATACAGGGATTTGAGAAAATTCGTGGACAGGTGGATCACGTCCTCTAGATCCCCAGCAGCCTGAAACCACTGGGAAGCTAGGGTCCATTGAGCAGATCGCATGTGAAGGCGTGCCATGGGAGTCACATGGACTGTGGAGGCCAAGTGGCCAAGCAATCTGAACATCTGCCGAGCTGTGATCTGCTGGGATGCTCGTACCCGGGAGACGAGGGACAGCAGATTGTTGGCCCTCGTCTCCAGGAGATAGGCCTGAGCCGTCCGAGAATCCAGCAGAGCTCCTATGAATTCGAGTCTCTGTACTGGGAGAAGGTGGGACTTTGGATAATTTATCACAAACCCTAGAAGCTCCAGGAGTCGAATACTCATCTGCATGGACTGTAGAGCTCCTGCCTCGGAAGTGTTCTTTACCAGCCAATCGTCGAGATAAGGGAACACGTGCACTCCGAGCCTGCGAAGCGCTGCTGCCACCACAGCTAGGCACTTCGTGAACATTCTGGGCGCAGAGGCGAGCCCAAAGGGTAGCACACAGTACTGGAAGTGACGTGATCCCAGACGAAATCGAAGATACTGTCTGTGAGCTGGCAGTATCAGGATGTGTGTATAAGCATCCTTTAAGTCCAGAGAGCATAGCCAATCGTTTTCCTGAATCATGGGAAGAAGGGTGCCCAGGGAAAGCATCCTGAACTTTTCCTTGACCAGATATTTGTTCAGGGCAATTTGGAGGTTGAGGCCAAATTGAGGGTGTATCCTTGCCGGACTATTTGGAGGACCCACTGGTCGGAGGTTATGAGAGGCCACCTTTGGTGAAAAACTTTCAACCTCCCCCCAACCGGCAGACCGCCTGGCACAGACACTTTGACATCGGCTATGCTCTTCTGGAGCCAGTCAAAAGCTCGCCCCCTGCTTTTGCTGGGGAGCCGCAGGGCCTTGCTGAGGCGCACGCTGCTGACGAGAGCGAGCGCGCTGGGGCTTAGCCTGGGCCGCAGGCTGTCGAGAGGGAGGATTGTACCTACGCTTACCAGAAGAGTAGGGAACAGTCCTCCTTCCCCCATAAAAACGTCTACCTGAAGAGGTAGATGCTGAAGGCTGCCGGCGGGAGAATTTGTCGAAAGCGTTATCCCGCTGGTGGAGCTGCTCTACCACCTGTTCGACTTTTTCTCCAAAAATGTTGTCCGCTCGGCAAGGGGAGTCCGCAATCCGCTGCTGGATTCTATTCTCCAGGTCGGAGGCACGCAGCCATGAGAGTCTGCGCATCACCACACCTTGAGCAGCGGCCCTGGACGCAACATCAAAGGTATCATATACCCCTCTGGCCAGGAATTTTCTGCACGCCTTCAGCTGCCTGACCACCTCCTGAAACTGCTTGGCTTGCTCAGAAGGGAGCTTGTCCACCAAGCCCGCCAACTGCCGCACATTGTTCCGCATGTGAATGCTCGTGTAGAGCTGGTAGGACTGAATCTTGGCCACGAGCATAGAAGAATGGTAGGCCTTCCTCCCAAAGGAGTCTAAGGTTCTAGAGTCCTTGCCCGGGGGCGCCGAAGCGTGCTCCCTAGAACTCTTAGCCTTCTTTAGGGCCAGATCCACCAAACCAGAGTCGTGAGGCAACTGAATGCGCATCAGCTCTGGATCCCCATGGATCCGGTACTGGGACTCGATCTTCTTGGGAATGTGGGGATTTTTTTTTTTTTGTTACATTTGTACCCCGCGCTTTCCCACTCATGGCAGGCTCAATGCGGCTTACATATTGTATACATATAGTTAGAGGCTTGGTCCAGTTCGCCAGTTTTTTAGGACATGATGCATGGGTACTGTGGACGCTTCCTTAGGTGGAGAAGGATAGTCCAAGAGCTCAAACATCTCAGCCTGGGCTCATCCTCCATGACCACCGGGAAGGGGATGGCCGTAAACATCTCCCGGACAAAGGCCGTGAAAGACAGACTCTCGGGAGGAGAAAGCTGCCTTTCAGGAGAGGGAGTGGGATCAGAAGGAAGGCCATCAGACTCCTCGTCAGAGAAATATCTGATGTCCTCCTCCTCCTCCCACGAGGCCTCACCATCGGTATCAGACACAAGTTCATGAACCTGTGTCTGAAGCCGTGCCCGACTCGACTCCGTGGAAACACAGCCACGGTGGGAGCGCTGAGAGGTAGACTCCCTCGCCAGCACCGGCGAAGCTCCCTCCACCGACATCGTCGGGGAGTCTTCCTGGGAGGCAGCCGCAAGTGGTACCGATGTCGGAGACCTCAACCCGGGCAAAGGGCCAGCCGGCGCCTCACTCGACGGTACCGGTGGCACAGGCACCCCCGGTACCGGAGGGGAAGGGCGCAACAGCTCTCCCAGGATCTCTGGGAGAACGGCCCGGAGACTCTTGTGCAGAGCGGCTGTGGAGAAAGACATGGAAGCCGATGCAGGAGTCTAAGTCAGAGTCTGTTCCGGGCATGGAGGCGGTTCCGGGCTGTCCAAGGTGGAGCGCATCGACACCTCCTGAACAGAGGGTGAGCGATCCTCCCGGTGCCGATGCCTACTGGGTGCCGACTCCCTCGGCGACCCAGAGCTCTCGGTACCGATGCGGGAAGGAGACCGGTGTCGATGCTTCTTTTATTTCTTCAAACGAAGCATGTCACCAGAGCTTCCCAGTACCGACAAGGAGGACGTAGAATCCAACCGTCTCTTCCTCGGGGCCGAGGCCGAAGAAGGTCGGTCTCGGGGGGGCTGTACCGCAGGAGCCCTCAGGGCACGAGGAGACCCACCCGAAGGCTCACCGCCACCAGCAGGGGAATGGACAGCCCTCACCTGCACTCCAGTCGAAGCACCACCGTCCGACGACATCAGCAACAGCGGAGGTCCCGGTACCACCGACGCAGCCTTCCGATGTCTCGGTACCGACGATGCAGAGGGTCGAAACCTCGATATGTCGATGCAGTCGATGCCGAGGTCGAAGACTTCGATGCTGTCGACGTCGATGCACTTGATGCCTCCGGTGCTGTTGTCAACGAAGAGCCCGAGAACAACACGTTCCACTGGGCCAATCTCACTACCTGAGTCCTCTTCTGTAAAAGAGCACAAAGACTACAGGCCTGCGGGCGGTGCCCAGCCCCCAGACACTGAAGACACGAAGCGTGCCTATCAGTGAGCGAGATTACCCGGGTGCACTGGGTGCACTTCTTGAAGCCGCTGGGAGACTTCGATGACATGGACGGAAAAATCACGCCAGCGAAATCAAAATTCGCGATGGTGATGAAGGGCACCAAAAATAAGGGAGAAAGAAAAAACCCGTACCGAGGCCACAAAAAAAGGCCTACCCCGAAAGCGAAAGGAAACTTACGCCGGGGAAACAAACTGTACACACGGGAAGGGACAAAGACCAAAGGTCTCTTTTTTTTTTTTTTTTTTTAGTGAAATCGCGAAGACACGCGAGGGTCAACTTGAGGGGCACGAAACGGCGGCAAAACACGACCGTCCCGCACGCGAACAAAAGAAGACTGACGAACACGAGCCGGTTCGGGCGGGAAGACGGCCGCGCATGCGCACGCGAGAACTAGCAAAGGCCTTTGCTAGTGAAGTTTCCGATTGGAGGGGCTGCCGTGGACGTCACCATCAGTGAGAACAAGCAGCCTGCTTGTCCTCAGAGAATGTTATTAAGCATTTTAGCTTGTAAAGCATGCTTTACATGGGAAAATGGTTCTTATAAAGTTGCACCCAGGTATACACACCCAAAAACAGGCACAGTGCAAGATCAGCACATATGTGTTCCCCTGGGGTGGTTTGGCCAGAGCCAAGATATATGCATGTATTTTGTAAAGTACACATCAGCGCACACATACACCTTCTTCAGAACAGGTATGCATTTGTGCAAGTTAACGGGTGTACTGTCTAGGATAGTCTTGAGATCCCATTTCATAATGTTATAATGCTTTTGAATCACTCTATGATGCGACCGCACCTCAAATACTGTGTGCAATTCTTGTCACCGCATCTCAAAAATGATGTAGCAGAATTAGAAAAGGTACAGAGAAGGGTGATGAAAATGATAAAAGGGAATGGGAGATATGATAAAGGTCTATAAAATAGTGAGTGGAGTGGAATAGGTAGATGTGAATTGCTTGTTTACTCTTTCTGAAAATACTAGGACTAGGGGGTACACAAAGAAGCTACCAAGTACTAAATTTAAAACAAACTGGAGAAAATATTTTTTCACTCAGCATGTAATTAAACTCTGGAATTCACCAGAGAATGTGGTAAAAGCAGTTAGCTTAGCAGGGCTTTAAAAAGGTTTGAATTATTTCTTATAAAGGAAAGTCCATAAACTATTATTAAGACAGACTTGGGAAAATCCACTGCTTATTTCTAGGATAACAAAAAATGTGCACAGAGTGTATGAATGAAAATATAATAACCCTAAGGGCTATTTAACTAAGGTGAGAAAGAGTCTCATATGTAATACTGTGATAAATAAGAGGCTGTCCTAGCCGGGGCAGGCCACTAGATGGCGCTGTTCCCCTAAAATGTCCAGGATGTCCGGGTGAGCCACTAGAGGGAGCCATTAGGGGCCGGGATGTGGAGGTTGCTAGGACCGGGGAGAGTCCTGGGATGGCTATAGGTGCAGGCGGTTATGGGCTGGGTCCTGTTTAGCTATTAACCACTTTATACCCCACCTGAGATGTGAAAGAAAAAGAGGAGAGCTGGTAACTGAAGGAAGAGAATCCTCGTGGAAAGAACTAGCTAAACCCTATGGACTTGTGGTGGACTGTGTGCTCAAGGAAGAAAAACAGGCTGGGGTAAGAAGTCCCTAAAACATTAGTGTTGGACTGTGTAGCCTCAGTACTTAGAGGAACTGTGTGTTCAAAGAAGGAAGGACTGGGTGTCCAAAGAAGAAGTAGGGCTGTGTGTCCCAGTACTGAGAAGCAGGCTGCAAAGCCTGGGGTTAGAAGTCCCCAAAGTATTGAGGTTGGTGCTGAGCCCAGGAATCTGTGTGGGGAGAATCAGTGTGAAGATATGTAAATATATAAAGTATTTAAGCTAGAAGAACTGTGCCCAGGGGCTGGAATAAAGAATTTGCCTGAATATGCTGTTGGTAAGACCTGTTTAATTTTGCCTCTGGAGAACCAGGTCACCTTGAGCGTGAAAGGATAACATGCTAATCTGCATACAATTTGCATACTGAGAACCAGCTCACCCTGAGTGTAAAAGGGGCTCAGGAGCTTGAGGTTGGATTGCTCAGGATGCTGAGAAAAGACTGTTTGGAGTCCGGTTCAGAGGCCACAGGCCAGTGAGGCCTGCTGGACAGTGGGAGCAGAAGTCTCATCTTCACAATACATGATAATATTTCTTTCACTCAACAGGTGAATCGCTTATTCGTGTTCATATCTTAATCATGGGCTCAGCCTCCACCATCCTAATTCTACTAACAAAAAAGTGACTTGCACAAAATTCTCAATACGCTAATGCACACTGCACTTATCTTAGGCAGGTTGGTGCGCTCTTAGACCCCGACAGGTCCCCGTTTCGTGTTCACTTTGTCAAGGGGGAGTGCCACCAATTCTACTAACAAAAAAGTGACTTGCACAAAATTCTCAATACGCTAATGCACACATAGATGCCTGGGGCAGTAATCGGAATTGGTGGCACTCCCCCTTGACAAAGTGAACACGAAACGGGGACCTGTTGGGGTCTAAGAGCGCACCAACCTGCCTAAGATAAGTGCAGTGTGCATTAGCGTATTGAGAATTTTGTGCAAGTCACTTTTTTGTTAGTAGAATTAAGATGGTGGAGGCTGAGTCAATGATTAAGATATGAACACGAATAAGCAATTCACCTGTTGAGTGAAAGAAATATTATCATGTATTACATATGAGACTCTTCCTCACCTTAGTTAAATAGCCCTTAGGGTTATTATATTTGCATTCATACACTCTGTGCACATTTTTTGTTATTTTTCGTCACGGGACAGAGTGATGGTCCACAATTATTTAACAGTTATTTCTAGGATAAGCAGCACAAAATCAGTTTTACTGTTTTGGGATCTTGCCAGGTACTTGTGGCCTGGATTAGCCACTGTTGGAAAGAGGAAATTGGGTTTGATGGACCTTCGGTCTGTCCCAGTATGGCAACGCTTATGTTCTTAAAAACTGGACACCATTTTTGGACTTTATTTTTATTATTATTATTACTAACTAGAACATTAAGGGGTCCTTTTACTAAGCTGTGGTAAGTGCCAAAATGGTTTTATCATGGAACGAGCTCAGGCATCCTAAAGTAAGTTTGAAATCAGCACACACTAACCATGCACGAAAGAATTAATTTTTGTGTGATGGGGAGTCTCTGGGAGCAGGAGTGGGAATTTCCGTGTTAATCAGTTAGCGCAATACATTATCGAAAAATGATTAGCACAGGATTACCGCGTGAGCCCCTATCGCCTACAAAATAGATGTTGGTAAATGCTAACACTATAACTTTCTTTTTTAATGGTGACATTAGCAAATGGCCATTAATGCAAAATAAGGAAAATTGGCCACTTTACTGCCTTGGAAAAATGGCCTTAGTCCATGGGAAACACCTGTGCAAGGCCACATTTACTGCAGCTTAGTAAGGGAAAATTAGGTTCTTACCTTGGTAATTTTCTTTCCTTTAGTCACAGTAGATAAATCCATTACGAATGGGTTGTGTCCACCTACCAGCAGGGGGAGATAGAGAACACTGAAAACCATAGTGCCTCCTGGACGGCTAGCTCCATCTGCCTCTCAGTATTTGAAGCTTCCAAAGCAGTGTTAAACGGCAAAGTAGCATAACATGAACTTTCCTCACAGCAAACAAACGCCCCAGAAAAGGAGCAATAACACAAAGGAGGGCCAAACTCAACCTCCTGTAGTAGAATAGAAATCCTGAAGACTGTTTTCCAACTTCTCCCAATGAGGGAACATGTCTGCAGGAAAAAACTGAACACAAAACAGAGTCAATCAGGGACGGATCATGGATTCATCTGCTGTGACTAAAGGAAAAAAAATTACCAAGATAATGAACCTAATTTTTCCTTCCTTGTCATCAGTAGCAGATGAATCCATTACAAATGGGATGTATCAAAGCAATCCCTAGATAGGGCGGGAGCAAGCCACACCACGCGCCAGTACTTGTGCTCTAAAAAGCGCGCCCCTCCTGGCAGCCACATCCAGCCTGTAATGACGGGCAAAAGAGAGCTTAGAAGCCCAAGTAGCAGCACTACATCTTGAAAAGAGAGTGCTCCCGTCTCAGCCCAAGAGGAAGAAATCGCTCTTGTGGAATGTGCCTTAAAGGCGTTAGGCGGAGGCCGGCCAGATAGCAGATATGCAGAAAAAAATGGCTTCCTTAAGCCAACGGGCTATAATGGCTTTAGACGCTGGAGACCCTCTGCGAGGACCTGACAACAATACAAAAAGGTGAGCAGCGGTCCTGAAAGCATTTGACATCTGCAGATACTGCAACAGAGCCCTGCGCACATCCAGAAGGTGCAACTGCCCAAAAGATTCCGGAAACTCCTCCCTAGTAAAGGAGGGCAGAAAAATAGGCTTTAGGTGAAATGCTGAAAGCACCTTAGGCAGGAAGGAAGGCACAGTACGTACCATAACTCCGGACTCTGAGAATTGCAGAAATGGGTCTCGACAGGACAGAGCCTGGAGCTCAGACACCCGTCTCACAGATGTAATGGCCACCAAAAAGACTGTCTTTAGAGTCACATCCTTCTCCGAAGCTCGCCTCAGCAGCTTGAAGGGCGAACACTGAAGAGCCCCAGGTTCCAAGCTGGACAAGGTGCCCACACGGGAGGACAGAGCCGAAACACCCCTCTAAGAAACCGTGCAATGTCTGGATGCGCAGCTAAGGAGAGGCCAGCGACCTTCCCTCGAAAGCATGCCAATGCTGCCACTTGCACCCGCAGGGAATTATAGGCCAAGCCTTTTTGTACACCATCCTGCAAAAAGTCAAGAATCGGCGAGACAGAAGCCCGCAAGGTGTGATCGTCTTTGGAACACACCAGGCCTCAAACTGGCGCCAAATCCGCCACTTGCAGGCCTGCAAGGGAGTGGAGATGACCTAGTTAGAATAGCCCTTGTCTCGCAATTGCGCCCTCTCAATAGCCATGCTGTAAGACCAAAGCGTCAGGGATCCTCCATGGTTACCGGGCCCTGCGTAAACAGGTTCGGTACCAGAGGCAAAGGAAGAGGAGCCTCCACCAGCATCCGCCGGAGGTCCGCATACCACGGCCGCCTGGGCCAATCTGGGGCAATGAGAATCACCACTCCCTGGTGCAGCCAAATTCGCAGGAGTACTCGCCCTATCAAGGGCCAAGGCGGGAACACATATAGGAGGCCCAGAGGCCAGGGTTGAGCCAAGGCATCCAACCCCACCAAACGAGGATCTCTGCGTCTGCTGTAAAAGCACAGGACTTTGGCATTTGTGCTTGACGCCATCAGATCCGCTACTGGCGTTCCCCATTTGGCACAGAGTTGAAGGAACACTTCGTCTTCCAACTCCCACTCTGCTGGGTCGATGTGGTGTCTGCTTAGATAATTGGCTTGCATGTTGCTCTGACCTGCAATGTGAGCTGCTGACAGGAACTGTAGATGCAGCTCGGCCCTGTGGCAAATCTGAGCGGCCTGCGGGGCCAGTGCTCTGCACTGCATTCCGCCTTGACGATTTATGAAGGCCACTGCCGTCATATTGTCCGACAGCACTCTGACAGCCAATCCCTCCAAGATCGATTGAAAGGCCAGCAACGCCTGGAAAATTGCTTTTTAACTCCAAGCGATTGATGGACCTCTTCGATTCTTTGAGTGTCCACAGACCCTGGGCATGCCTCTCCTGGCAATGAGCTCCCCCAGCCCTTCAGGCTGGCATCGGTTACCACCAGGCACAAGTCGGGGAGCGCTAACGGCATTCCTCGCTGCAGCTTGCTGTCTGAGAGCCACCACTCCATGCTGAGTCGGGCCGCAGGGAGCCAACTGAGTCTGCACTGATAATCCTGGGAAATGGGAGACCAACGTTGTAGCAGGGAACACTGCAGCGGTCTCATGTGCGCTCTCGCCCAAGGCACCACTTCTAGGGTGGCCGTCGTCGACCCCAAGAGCTGGACAATGTCCCAAGCTTGAGGGCGAGGCATCCTCAGGAGCAGACGGACCTTGGTCTGAAGCTTGCACCGCCTTTGCTCAGGTAAAAAACCCAACCCCGAGGCCGTGTCGAACCGAACCTCCAAATACTCTAGAGATTGAGAGGGGGGTCAGGTGACTTTTGGGTATATTGACGACCCAGCCCAGAGATTGCAGTACTGAGACCACTCTGGCTGTTACATGATGACTCTCTTCTGCAGAGTCTGCTCTGATGAGCCAGTTGTCGAGGTACGGGTGAACCCGGATACCCTCTCTCCTGAGAAAGAGAGCTACTACCACCATTACCTTGGAAAAGGTTCGGGGAGCTGTGGCGAGACCAAAAGGCAAGGCCCGAAACTGAAAGTATTTTCCCAACACCGCAAACCGGAGAAACCATTGGTGCGGGGACCAAATAGGGATGTACAAGTAAGCTTCTCTCAGATCTAGAGACGTGAGAAACTCTCCTGGCTGAACCGCCGCAATGACGGAGCGCAGGGTTTCCATGTGGAAATGCCGTACTTTGAGTGACTCGTTGACTTTCTTCTAGAATGGGCCGAAAAAAGACCCGCCTTTTCGCAGCACCACAAAGTAAATGGAGTAACGGCCGCGTTCGGCAGGAGGCACGGGGATCACCGCTCCCAGGTGCAACAAGCCTTGCAAGGTCTCCTCTACCACCGCGAGAGGAAAGTTAGAGGCAACAGCTACAGAGGCACTCCGGAGGTCCAGAAGAGTGGGAAAGGCAGGGAAAGGACGAACCAATGTGCCTGCATCCACATAGAAGAGTGTGGGAAAGGCAGAGGCAGGGCAAACCTATATGCCTGCATCCACATAGGGGGAAGGGTAAGGCAGGGAAAGGGCTAACCTATGTGCCTTTAAGTGGAGCTGCAATAGCCACAACACCCCTGCTACAACAGGCAAAAGCACAGGAGCCACCCCAGGCAGATTCTTGAAGGAGCTGAATAAGCTGCGTCCAACCCTGCTGGGAGATAGAGAATACAGAGGCAGATGGAGCTAGCCGTCCAGGAGGCACTATGGTTTTCAGTGTTCTCTATCTCCCCCTGCTGGTAGATGGACACAACCCATTCGTAATGGATTCATCTGCTGCTGATGACAAGGAAAAAGACCCCAAAGTTTCCTCTATGCACAAAGCTCCCACAGACCCATGAAGATTGCAGGTGACTTAGTAGAACAAAGGCCGAAATATATTTAGTAAACTTAGGCACCAGTCCAAAACTTTTAGGAGCCAGGGAATGGTTCTGTTACTCTTTTTTGCTCTTTTTATTCTTACTGTTTTGCTTACATATAAAACTGAACCAAAAACAAAATATTTTGCCTTTCAGAACTGTACGTGTCAAATTGCTGAGTGATCTGGGTTCGTGGGATTTTTCCAGCCTTGCACTGGATGGATTGGTTTTGGCTGCCAAAAGAAGTGTGTACAATGAACATCTCTGGTTCCCATCAGCTGTGTATTTTATTTTGGGAATATCAAGCTGAATTTGAAATGTAGTTATCTGTTGGGATCATCCACTCTACAAGGAAAACTGCCGATATAGTCGGAGCTAAGCAACCAGCCAGCAAGAATCAGTGGGAGGGGGGGAGGCGTGCGCCCAAGACAGGGGCCAAGCAGAAAACAATCTTTAAAAGCTTCTGGTCCTGGATATTGTTCTTAATTGTAGGTAGACTAGGGAACCCTCACTGCAGCTCTAACTCTTGCTGACCCTCTCTTAAGGCTTGCTGCCCATTTCCTTCTGATACTGCATGACTAAGCATTTGAGCTACCTGTTCTCATGAGACTGCATCCGTGTGGCTCAAATATACCAGGCAAAAATATGGCAATTTAAATTACTATTTTTCATATTCTGGACTATCAGTTAATCCAATGAAGTGTTAATCCACTAATCAATACAAACTCCAAGGAGTGGATGAAATGACCTCAGAAGTGTCATGCTGTGATACTATACTTTAATCACGGTGAATTACACTACACACCAGAATCGTCACTGGTCTCACACCACCTCCCATCCCAAGAGAAGTGTGATGTCAGAAGGCGGTGTGCCCAGCAATAAGCCTCCAAGGAAAATGTGAGGGAATTGGCAAACTGGGGAAAGAGCAAGTGGGAAGGGGCTGAGGACAGGGACAAGATGATCGAGGCTGATGACATGGGATGGTGTTTGAGAACAGCATTTATTGGGTAAACAGAGCGTGAAGGGAGATGAAACAAAATGAATGGTTCCAGCTTCTCTCTCAAGTAATGGACCCGGCTCTCTCACTGAAGTTTCTGAGGTTTTTCAGGGGGGGAGGGGGAGGCTTGTTTGTTTGTTCCTTGAGCATAGCCAAGAACAAGGTCTCAATCCCCGGTATTGCAGTGCATAGGGAATGTGGTAATGCCAGCAGAACAAAGTCTAGGTTTCAGGTCACTGCTCTGGGTAACTTCTTCAACCAAATCAGAGGTTTTGTTTACCACACACAGTATTAAAACCTCCCAAGATCTCCACTAGACAATCTGCCAGGGACTCCTTGGGTGACCTTCAGTCTTCCAAAAGTCAGTATTTCTAAATGTAATGAATTAATTCCTAACACTTAAATTAACAATGGTTATTTCTCTGTTGGAAGCTCAAAGCCAAACACTACCCCTCTGAAATAACTGCTAAAAGCTAGGTTTTTAAAAGCTTGACATAACCTTACTTGTGAATGAAAAGTACAAGAGAAAATATCCAGAACTTTTGTTACTACTTGGAAGACAGTGTCCATCCAAATCTTACAGCAAGTCACACATGAAAGATCACATGTGCCTGAAGAGATATTTGTAGGGGGCTCCACAGCCATGGCTTATGATGTACAAATAATTTTTACCACCAATAAAGAGCCCTAGAGACTCAAGTCCTTCTTTTGTCTGAAACTCACAAATCCTGTCTGGCAGGATTTTATAAGTTTGCAAAGTCCGCACTGGAAGGGTAAGCCCTTTGGGGATTCATTTCTCATTTTAAAATATCACAATTAGGTTAAACCCCATGGGAACGCATACAGAGAGGCATTTATTAGTTTTGGTAATGCAAGAAGGACTGGATTTTGGAATCTCCCTTTCTTGCTGTTATCCATGCCCCCCCCCCCCCCCCCCCCACCACACACACACACACACAATCTTTGCTGTCTGGTATCTCCAAACCATAAAATAGAAGATGATTGTATTGGACTTGGACCAGGCAGCCCATATATGGTGGGGTACGGTAACTGTTTTCAATCAAAGAATATTAACCTTAATATGGAGAGGCAAAACTCCCTACTTTCTAAGTACCAGGAAATGAAAAAGGAAAAAAAATAGTCAATTTCATCTTTCATTAACATCTTTAAAAAAAAAAAAAAAACAGGATATAGCTGTTCATCAGACCTCCTAAACCACAGCAACTGGCACAGATGTAAATATTTGCCATTCTTTTATTTTTGTTAAAGTTAATCTAACCGTGGATTAGAAGTTTAGTGGTTAAAGTAGAGGGCTGAGAAACAGGGAAGCCAAGATTCAAAATCCTGCATCTCCCACTGACACTCCCTGTGACCTCAGGCAAATCACTTAACACTCCATTGGGTCAAGTATACATTTTTAATATGTATTTTTGTAATTTGTAATATTATTTCAATTTTACATTCAAGCAAAAATACTTGTACAGAAAAAAAAACTGCTCACAGAGAAAATACATAAGGCAAAAAAAAAGGAAAAACAAAAACTGTACAGCAGTACAAATCAACAACAGAACCAATTATGAAATGGGACAACAAGAAAATTTTTGAAAGAAAAAGAAAAACTACAGATGAGATAGAGTACAACCTATATTTACAAGAACTCCTCAGGGGCAGGAGTCAATGTAAATCGATCTCTCCTTGAAGCCAAAATACTGTTACATGAGAGGGCTCAAAGAAAACATACTTTGTAGCAGTAGCGTAGCCAGACCTCAATTTTTGGGTGGGCCTGGGGGTGGACTGGGTGGACATGACCCACATATTTCCTCTCTGTCCATCCCCCTCCCGTAAAGGTAAATACCTAGGCTGGCGGGGGATCTCCGGGCCTTGCCAGCTGAAGAATCTTCTGGATGCCCCCACGGCTTGAGAAGTCCCATCCTTGCGCCAGCTGGTGGCGGGAAGCAGCGTTCAGCAGCGTTGCCTGCGTGCCTGCCTTTTGAAATAATTCGTCTACCCAGGCTCTGCTGCATTTACTTCTTCGCCCGTCGCGAAGCGCTGCCGTTCGCACAGGCAGCTCCGCTCCCCTTTGCCGCGTCCATCTGGCCCTACGTATCCAATACAGGAAGTGGATCAGAGAGGGCCAGATGGACGCGGCAAAGGAGCTGCCTGTGCGAACGGCAGCGCTTTGCGACGGGCGAAGAAGTAAATGCAGGGGAGCCTGGGGAGACTAATTATTTTAAAAGGCAGGCAACGCTGCTGAACGCTGCTTCCTGGACCCAGCGGAGCCGCGGGAGAAAAGGCAGCGACAGCAGCAGGATGTTGGATGGGCGGGCCTGCAGGGAAAGTGGCTGGGCCCCGTGGCTACGCCCCTGCTTTGTAGACTAAATAATTTCCCAAACATTTCCATGGAAATGTCAGAAAAAAAAATTCTCAGGTACAAACTTAGGGGCCCTTTTACTAAGCTGCAGTCAGCACTAACGCGTGGTTACTGCAGATTAAAAACCACTATTGTGGGCAAGCTCAGACATCCCACAGTAGTTTTGGCATCTGTGCACGCTTCCTCATGCTAAAAAATATATTTCATTGTTTCGCGCTGGAGCCATAACTGGGGGTGGGGGGGGGGGGGATGGGGAGAGAGCAGGCTTGCACTGCGCTAATTGGTTAGTGCAGCTGCAACACTGTGTGCTAACCGATTAGCATGTGAGCCTCAACCACCTAGAAAATAGTTGTCCATATTTTTTCACAAAGGCACGCTAGTGCTTTTAGCGCATGCAAAAAATAAGCATGCGCTAAATGTTAGAGTCGCCCATATATTTCTATGGGCATCGCTAGCATTTATAGCATGTGCTAATGATTAGCGTGCCCTAAAACCGCTTGCATGCCTTTGTAAAAGGAACCCTTAGATTTTAAACCCTGTGGGGACAGAAAAATTGCTAAGGTACCTCAATGCAACCCGCCTTGAGCTGTCAATGAAAAGGTGCGACCTAAATCCAAAATAAATAGCTGAGGGATCTCTTATTTCCTCCACCTCTGGGATTTAAAATAAGAAAAGATGACGAAATCCTATGCAATGACGGATCTGGTCAAACATTCTATTTCTCTACTGGCATTATACTGTTACAATTACAAATTCATAGGAACGTTATTTTCAAAGCTACTTATCCAGCTAAATCGCAATTTACCTGAACAGAACTGACAGCTCACAAAGGCACAAACGTTGTTCTTGAGGGCACTTTCGTGAGAAAATAATGCCAGTAGATTACATTTTCAAGTTTGCAGACATTATTTTCATAGAAAACCATGTGCAAATGGCCCTAGGTCCTTTGTATCCATGGCAAATTTCAGAGCACAAGCATACCTTTCGCTTTCTCTTTTAAAGCAGTAAAAATGTACATGGTCTTTGTCCCAACATGGGTAGATAGAACATAAGCTCTCCTCTCAGTCTAACAGTTCTGAGACAAACTAGGTAATGCTCTGGGTTGCACCATCCTTATTTAAAAAGAAAAAAAGAAAAAAAACTTTCCACAATAAAATTAAAAATAACTCACAAGAAATGAGTTCTTATGATTTTTAACTCTGCAATTCTTCAGGCACCTATTATGTAGCATGCATGAGAAAAAGAACACCTCCTTCTGATCTCTTCTGCTAGCTCAAAACAACCCTTCCCCAAGTCCTCATGGGACTATTCTAGGACAGAAAGGAGGAAACAGGAAGCACCAAGACACAACAGAACTCAGAATACTAAGGTTATGATACTCCTATAACAGTGAGTCCTCCATCATCCCAGTGGCATATACTGTGTCCTACTATGTTACGTCCCAGTTCATGCTCCATGTCAAGCCTTCTGTTCCCTAGTAACACCTAGCAACCCACAATTTCAGGGTTCTGGAAAGCACTGCAATGACCACACTGGATGGTGGGAATGGAAGTGAAGCAGGGATTAAAAAAAAAAAAGAGGAAAGACACCCAGGATGTTGAGCACAAAGACACATAAGTGCTGGATCCCAATGAACTGGAGGAAACGGACAACTCAAAATTTCACTCCCCCCCCCCCCCATTAAAAAAAAAACGTCACAAAGTCACACAGCACTATACACAGGCATTTCATGGCTGTCAGTAGCCCATTCCCAGACACAATATAAAGAACTGCACTCCTTCCCACTTACCCAGACTCTTTCGCAGTTCCTCACATTGGCTGACGTGAGGGAACTTGAGGATTTCCTTCCACTTTTTACTCCTCCCTTTCCGCTTCCCTCCACCGCCTGCAACAATGCAAGAGAAAAGAATGAACTGAGGTAATCACTTCTGAGAAAAGAAAAGGTAAGAAAAGAGAGAATGTAATGGTTACACAGTAATATGTAGATGAATTAAAGAATGAAACAACCCCCAGCCCACAAAACAAGGCTTGCCAATCAGTCCCCTTCACCTTTCCATTCTTAACAGACACAGAATCTATATGCTAATATTAATATATAGATGCATCATCAGTATTCTGGAAAAATTAGGCTGATCCTTAATGGGTTGACACCTTCTACCAGATCTATGTATGAACTGCCCAAAAACCCATTCAGTACAATCCCTGTACAGTCCTAAAATGTTGAGAATAGCATCTTTGGCCAATTCTCAGCTTGACTCCAAAATAGGTAGCACAGCCAGTATGGTTCCTAGCACTTTGCAGTATTCCCTTGACAGTCCAGTGGGCTTGTACATGCAAGCTTGTTAGGTGGATTGAACAGTCACTTAAATAGATTCACAGTATGTTTGATACCATCATGCCTTTTTATAGAAACATTATGTCTTACCTTATCATTTTCTTTCCTTTAGTAACAGCAGATGGATCCAGGAACAAATGGTTATGACCATCTACCAGCAGAAAGAGACAGAGGAAAGCATACTGAAATCTGCTATATAGGATGGAGTGCATCTTGGCCAGTCAGTATTTCTCATAACAAAGCAGAAAGTGACAGTGCGGCGGCCATTCTCCTTCCTCACAATGAGTCCAAAACACCATCCTCAAGGAACTAGCCCACTTAGCAACCTGAAATCAATAACCCTAAACAGAGAAACAACTGAGAATACCAGACAAGATGCAGAGAAAAGAAACTTATCAGGTAAGATCATTTTCCCCTCCTTTAGCATTAGCAACAGATGAAGACAGGAACAAATGGGATGTAGCAAAGCAGTCCTCAAACAGGGCAGGAAACAGAGACAGCTGCAGAAAGAACCAATGCTCCAAACGAAGCGTCTGCCCTCACCACAATATAAAAACAATAATGCTTGGAAAAGGTGTGCGAGGGCCAAGTCGCTGACCTACATATCTCTGAGAGAAAAGCATAAAAGGGGAGGTGTCTTACCAGCCAGCATATAGGCCAAAGCAATAGTTTCCTTAATCCAGCAAGCAACTGTTGCCTTAGAGGCTGCATTTCCCATATTAGGCCTTTTGAAAAGGACGAAAAGATGATCTGACCACTGGAATTTCGTTGGAAATTTGCAGATATCGGATGAGCGCCCGACATTCAAGGAATGTAACGATACAAAATCCTTCCCTACAAAAAGACAGGAGAAACAATGGCTGGTTTAGATGGAAGGCGGAAACCACATTCGGTAAAAAGGAAGGCACTGTGCGTAAGGTAAATCCTGTCTACGAGAGGATCCCTACACAACAAAGTCTGCAATTCTGAAACTGTGCAAGCAGAAGCTATAGCCACCAACAGCACAAATTTAAATGTCACCTTTCAAAGCAGTTCAAAAGACAGTTTCTGAAGAAAGCAGAGCACCAAATGTAGATTCTAGTCCAGACACAGTGGACAAAGAGGGGGCTTCAAGCAACTGACTCCTTTCAAAAAGTGGTTGATGTCAGGATGTGCAGACAAAGAAGAATTATGCAGGCGACCCTTATAACAGGCCAAGGCTGCCACCTGAAGCTTGAGAGAGTTATAGGTCAAACCCTTTCCAAGCCTGTCTTATAGAAAGGCCAACATTTGCAGTAAGGAAGAGCGAAGAGGGGATGATACACTTCAAACACGAGTATAGGCAAACAAAGTAGAGTGCTTTTTCACCTGCAGCAAAAGTAGCAAGGGCAGCATCCAAATACCCCCTCTTCCTCAGTTTGGCCCTCTCAAGAGCCAGGCCATAAGACCAAAGTGGGATGAATCCTCCAGCTGCAGTGGCCCCTGCTGGAGTAACCCACAACCTGAAGGGAGGTGGAATGGCTTGTCAATTAGTAGATGGATCACATCCACATACCAAGGCACCTAGGTGTAACAAGGATCACCCGACCCGAAGAAGGAGCATGTGGTGAAGCACACTCCTTATCATGGGCCAGTCCGGAAACACAGAGCAGGCCAGACCTCAACCAGGGCATCCATTCCCTCAAGCCAAACTCCCCCCTTCTTCTGAAGAATCTGGGAACTTTGGCATCTTGACGCCATGAATCCAGAACCAGGATCCTCCACGTGTCCGTGATCTGTCAAAAAATTTCCATTACAAGTTCCCACTTTCCAAGATCCAGGGAGGTCCTATCCAAATAATCCACCTGGACATTCAAGGTCCCCGCTATGTGAGCCGCCAAAATCAAAGGCACATACTTCTCTGCCCACTGAATCAGGAGACAATCCTCCAATGCCAGCTGAGCAGTTCAGGTGCCGCTCTGTTTATGTACACCACCAATGTGATGTTGTCTGAGAGTACCCAGACCAGGGTGCCCTAAAGGACATGCTGAAAGGTCAGCAGAGCCACCCTGAGCGCCAGATAATTAACAAGGCAGCTCGCTTCTGTTTTGCTCCACAGGCCCTGAACATTGAGATGGAGGCAATGGGCCCTGCCACCAGTCAAACTGGTATCCGTCACCACCATCACCCACGCTGAGGTAGCGAGTAAGAACCCTTAGAGAAGATTGCGAGACCAGAGCTACTAGGACATGCTGATAATTGCAAGCGGAGACCAAAACAGCCAAAGGGAATATTCCTGCAACATGGGAGACCAGTGGAACAATAGAGACAGCTAAAGAGGGTATTTGTGAGCTCTGCCCCAAGGGGCCACATCGGGGGTTGCTGCCATGGACCAGAAGACCCGAACATAATCCCCAGGCACGAGAGTTCAGAACCTGCAACAAAAGGTAAATCTGAGACTGAATTTGGTCTTTCCTGTGGTCTAGGAGGAACATCTTACTCCACAGGGTACTGAAGTGCACCCCCAAATATTCCAGACTCTGCAACAGAGACAAACAGTTCTTGGGGAAGTAATCACCCAACCTGACAATTGAAAAAGTGAGATCACCCTGGATGTGGCCTGAACACTGTCTTGCATGGACAAGGCTCTGATCAGCCAATCATCCAGATACCATCTGGATCTCCCTCCTTCTGCAGAAATGCCACCATGACCTTGGAAAAAGTTCCAGGAGCTGTAGTGAGACCGAAAGGCATTGCTCAGAACTGAAAATGCTCCTCCAGCACCATAAACCGAAGGAAGCGCTGGTGCGGTGGGCAAATTGGAATATAGAGAGGCAAGCCTCCTTGAGATCCAGCAAAGTGAGGAACTCCCCTGGCTTGACAACCACCACCATTGAGCGTAAGGTCTCCATGCAAAGTGCTTGACCTGCAGGGCCCTGTTGATGAGCTTGAGATACAGGACTAGACGAAAGGAACCTCCTTTCTTCGGAACCACAAAATAGATGAAGTACCAGCCCTGACCCCCATTCACCCACGGCACCAGCTGGAGTGCCCCTAAGACTAGTAGGGTCTGCAGTGTGGACCGAACCCCCCCTCTCACTTGTGGGCACCCTTGCATGGGGATTACAAGAAACAAATCTCCGATTGGAGAGGAGAACTCTAATTTCTAATCATCACTGATAAGATCCAGAACCCACTGATGTGATGTAATTCTGGTCCACTCCTTGACAAATTCAGATAGGCACCCCACTATGGCTGCCTGTGGACAGATGCCCCACCATTGTGACGGACAACAGGTGGAAGCAGACTTGGTAGACTGGGAAGGATCTCTTTTGTCCAAACAAAAGGACTGCTTCTGCTGATATCTGAGTCTCTGGTAGAAAGGAACCCTTCCAGGTCTATAGCGCTTCAAGTCCCTAAGGTGAAGCCAAAACTGACCAAACCTAATTGAGCCCTTTGGCTTGTCCTCAGGCAACCACTGCATCTTAGAGTCCTCCAAGTCCTTCATCAACCTCTCCAGATGCTCTCCAAAAAGAAGCCCACCCTGAAAGGGTAATCTTGTAAGATGTTGATTGGATGTGGCATCTGCTACCCAATGCCTCAGCCAGAGTAAATGCCTGGCAGTAACTGCCAAGCCACCTGCTTGGCCTAGGCTCTAATTAGATCATACAACTCATCCACTAAGTAAGCAAAGCCCAACTCCACAGCAGGGAAATCAAGAGTTATTGAACCATCAGAACAAGAGGCAGAGTCCACCCTCTGCTGTATACAAGCAAGGAATGCCCTGGCGGCATATGAACTACTGCCAGCCACTTGTAAGGAAAGAGCCGAATCCTCGAAGGAAAGCTTCAAGCCGATTCCAGCTTCCTATCTCGGAAATCCTTAAGAGCAATGCTGTCCTTCACCGGGAAAGCAGTCTTCTTAGTCACAGTGGCCACAAAGGCATCCACTTTGGGCAACTTCAGTTTGTCTAGCTCCTCTGCCGCAATGGGGTATAGACATGACAATGCCCTAGCCACCTTGAGGCTGGAATCAGGGGTAGACCATTGGGCAGAAATCAATTCTTGCATGGCTCATCTATAGGAGAAGACTTGGGAGGCTCAATACTGGCCAAAGGATTGGATGTGGCCACTAAGTGAGTGGCAGGAGGCAAGGTGTGCAGCACCTCCAAGGGTTTAGTGATAAAGGAAAGAAATTCCTTCCTATGAAACATGCAGACCACCATGGGATCAACAGGGTCCAGCATCTCCAGGACCCCTGACTGCAACAAAGCTGCAGAACTTCTACCCTCCAAGATCCCAGGGGAAGGAGGAGAGACAGAATTCAATTCAGAGGCTGTATCCAAATATCTCCATATGGTCAGTGTCCTGTTACAGCTGCTGAAGTCACAGGAAGGGCTTCATCAAAAATGTCTGATGCATCAGCAGGTTGAACTCGGGGAAGAAGGTCTCCTGAGCAGAAGACTCAACACCAACCAGACCCGAAACCATAGCCCCTGCTGCCCCCTTCCAAAGACTGAGGAACTCAGACACATCCTGACCTGCAGCAGCCAAATCCAACATGATTGCTGCCAATGACGAGAGGCACTGCAGCATGGGAAGGCAGAAGTGAGTGCAACAAAAATTCACCCACACGAGGACCACACACCATCTCCTCTGAGAATTCCAAGACTGCCTGTGCCGGCAAACAAACCGTGCACTGCCCTGAAGCTGTTCTGCGTGCCCGACAGCACAGGCAGCGCTTCACAGTCTCTGCTACCATGCACTCGCAGGGAACCCTGCAAAAAGTCCAATGGCCCCACAGAGGGAGAAAATTAAAGTCGTACTCACCCCAATACCAGCCCTACCAGCATCCTCAGCACAAGGGCACTCTGAGCTGTCGATTTCAGGCAGCAATAACTGTGCTGGAATTCCTCACTGCAAACCCACCACAAGCAAAAACATTTTTTTTTTAATAGAGGAAGGAGAATAAAGGAAAGACGCGGCACAAGGGTGGGGGGAGGCACCACTAGGTGTACCCCCAAGGCTGGTCCCAAGATTAGCCTAGCATCCCCAGGCTCAACTGAACCAGGCAACTAGGAAGACCAGGAGCACCAGAGAGACTGTCCATCTGCTGAAGACAGAGGAAAATAATGACTGGCCAGGATGCACTCCGTCCTATATAGCCGAGTTCAGGACGCTTTCCTCTAGGTAACAGGGCACAATCAGAAGCAGCAAGGGAACAGATTTCAGGGTGCGGAAGAATAATTTTATTTTATTTTTGTTACATTTGTACCCCGCGCTTTCCCACTCATGGCAGGCTCAATGTGACTTACATGGGGCAATGGAGGGTTAATTTACTTGCCCAGAGTCACAAGGAGCTGCCTGTGCCTGAAATGGGAATCGAACTCAGTTCCTCAGTTCCCCAGGACCAAAGTCCACCACCCTAACCACTAGGCCACTACTCCACTCCACTTTTATGGTCATAGCAATCCTGATCACGTATTCAATACTGATAACACAGAAAAGACTCTGATTTAACACAGGAATATGCATCAGTTACCAGGACACAGCAACTGAGTTACTACTACTACTACTATTTAACATTTCTAAAGCGCTACCAGGGTTATGCAGCACTGTACAATCTAACAAAGAAGGACAGTCCCTGCTCAAATGAGCTTATAATCTAAAGGACAAAAAAGTGCAGTCAATCAAATTGGGGGCAATCTAGATTTCCTGGATAGAGGTACAATGGTTAGGTGCCAAAAGCGACATTGAAGAGGTGGGCTTTGAGCAAGGTTTTGAAGATGGGCAGGGAGGGGGCTTGGAGTATGGGCTCAGGGAGTTTATTCCAAGCATAGGGTGAGGCGAGGCAGAAAGGGCGGAGCCTGGAGTTGGCGGTGGTGGAGAAGGGTACTGAGGAGGGATTTGTCCTGTGAGCAGAGGTTACAGGTAGGAGCGTAAGGGGAGATGAGGGTAGAGAGGTAATGAGGGGCTGCAGATTGAGTGCATTTGTAGGTTAGTAGGAGAAGCTTGAACTGTATGCAGTATCTGATCGGAAGCCAGCGAAATGACTTGAGGAGAGGGGTGAGGTCTAGGCAGAAGATAAGACGAGCAGCAGAGTTCTGAACGGATTGAAGGGGGGATAGATGGTTAAGTGTGAGGCCAGTGAGGAGTAGGTTGCAGTAGTCAAGGCAAGAGGTGATGAGAGAGTGGATGAGAGTTCGGGTGGTGTGCTCGGAGAGGAAGGGGCGAATTTTGCTGATGTTATAGAGAAAGAAGCGACAGGTCTTGGCTGTCTGCTGGATATGGGCAGAGAAGGAGAGGGAGGAGTTGAAGATGACTCCGAGGTTGTGGGCAGATGAGACAGAGAGGGAGAGGAGAAGTGGGTTTGGGTGAAAGACAATGAGCTCGGTCTTGGCCATGTTCAGGCAGCAATGTCGGATAATCAGGCAGATACTTTGGCCTGGGTTTCCGCAGTGAATTCTGGTGTGGAGAGGTAAAGCTGGGTGTCGTCAGCATAAAGATGGTATTGGAAACCATGAGATGAGATCAGCGAGCCCAGGAAAGAGGTGTAGATTGAAAAAAGAAGGGGTCCAAGGACAGATCCCTGAGGAACTCCAACAGAGAGCGGGATGGGGGTGGAGGAAGATCCATGAGAATATACTCTGAAGGTACGGTGGGAGAGATAAGAGGAGAACCAGGAGAGGACAGAGCCCTAGAACCCAAATGAGGATAGTGCAGCAAGAAGTAAATTATGATTGACAGTGTCAAAAGCGGCGGATAGGTCGAGGAGGATGAGGATGGAGTAGTGACCTTTGGATTTGGCAAGGAACAGATTACAGATTTTAGTGAGTGCCGTTTCTGTCGCGTGTAGAGGGTGAAAACCGGATTGAGGATGGCATGAAAGGAGAGGAAAATCAAGGCAGCGGCTGTGAACGGCGGCGCGTTCAAGTATCTTGGAGAGGAAGGGTAGGAGGGAGATGGGGATGGGGAGTTTATGTCAGACATACAGTGAGGTCTTGGCTTTTAGCACTGGCACCAAAAGGACTGGGCAGGACCTGGCAAATACACCTCTACCCTGGTCTCTGGCTCATTCCAGGCTCTCTGTAGCACCTGTTTGCTTTCCTGGCTGGCTTCTGCCACCGGCTCATTTGTGTAGGTAAATCAGTTGTCCTGCAAGCTTGCCTTGTTTCTGTGGTTTCTCCATACAATGCCGTTTGACTTGTACTAGGTTTAGTCCTGCAAACAAATGGTTTAACAAGGGCGGAACAGCGCAAGTAGAGCCATGCATGCTTAACTTGGACTGCCAGGGAATCTCAAAGCACTAACCCTTGCTCTTGGTGACAAAGGTATAGAAAGCACTTCACTTTCTCTAGGACAAGCTTCAACATAGCACGGTCCAATGGAAAGGTTCCTCACTTCGTGCTCCAAGGTCCTTCATACAAAGCTACTGTTGGAGATACTGAATGCGCTCTTTGTATTTAGTTTCATCATTCATTTTTTTTATTTTTATACAACAGTTTCATACAGATGTATCCACAAATTAAATACAAACATTCAGGGAGACCCAATGGCATTAGGGCGAGTGAGGACTGGATCCAGTCTTCAGCTGCATACAGAAGACCCACTGTTAGTGTTGAGCAAGGACTTAATTCCATTTGTTTTCATTTATTTCCATAACGTTACTCACCAAAACAATGCAGCACCCACAGCAAGACAAAAAGAACAAGGTATGTTAGCACAATGGCTGACACAGTCCCCATTCCTACGGGGGGGGGGGGGGGGGGAGAACACATTCTCTGGTCACCTACAGATTTTTTTTTGTTAATAATTTTTTTATTGTCAAGAAGTAGAGGAGTGTGGTAGCCGTGTTAGTCCACTCTTAAGGTTATCAATAGAAATCAAACAAATAAAACATGGAAAACAAAATAAGATGATACCTTTTTTATTGGACATAACTTAATACATTTCTTGATTAGCTTTCGAAGGTTGCCCTTCTTCGTCAGATCGAAAATAAGCAAATGTGCTAGCTGACAGTGTATATAAGTGAAAACATTCAACCATTACTATGACAGTCTGACAGGGTGGGAGGTATGCATGGGAACATCAAAGCATATCATTGATATTCTAACAGGATGGGTGTGGATAATTGAGGGGTGGGGTGATCAACAGAGAAATACAGCTTTATGGTTTATAATGGGCTAGGAACCTCAGATCCTTGTTAAGTCCTTTCTGTTGGGTGTTAAAATATTCAATCATATTTATTGTCAAGAGAAATGCACGAAACATCAAATAGAAAAAGCCTGTGTCATACAGTGTCATATGTAAACACGCAACATTACACTTCATACGTGGTACGACATACATCAGGTATGTTTGTGCAGCGCTGCGTACGCCTTGCAGCGCTATAGAAATGCTAAATAGTAGTAGTAGTAGTAGTACAATAACACGTTAGGGAGTAATATCTGCTGCCTCACTAATCACAAGTAAGCTATATAAAACACCTCAACCACCAGTTTCAACCAAATTGTGACAATCCCTCTTGCACGTATTTTCCTTTATCCCCCTCCCCCGCCCTATAAGACCGACCTCTCCCTCCCCCCCCCCCCCCCCCCCCCCCCTCTGTGAGACTGAATTCTTACATTTTGCCTGTTCAGACGCCCTTGTTCACCGCGCGGCACCCCTCGAACAGGACAACTGCGATAGGCACTCATAGCTACTTCTCCATACAAGGCGACCCGGGGCAAACGCTCGCATTCACACTCAAGCTGCCCTCCCCCTTCCCATCCCGCCATCTGCCTCATAGCAGCATACCATTTAGCCAGAGGAGGGGGGGGACTTATCCACCCAATGTTGTAAAATGACTTTTTCGGCCAACACCAGGGACAAAAGGACAAACCGGCAGTGTAGAACAGACAGCCCATGGGCAGCCAAATCTGAATCTAAGCCCAGTAGTAATATCCTATATTTCCATTCTACCGGGTAACCCACCACCTCCTCCAAGTGAGCCAGAACCCCTCTCCAAAATGACTTCAGCACTTCGCATTCCAGAAAATGATGCACTATGGTGCCCTTGTGATTCACGCATTTGTCACATTCCTCTGAATCCCATACACGGGAAAATTAGGTTCTTACCTTGGTAATTTTCTTTCCTTTAGTCATAGCAGATGAATCCATTACGAGTGGGTTGTGTCCATCAACCAGCAGGGGGAGATAGAGAGCACTGAAAAACCACAGTGCCTCATGGCCAGCTAGCTCCATCTGCCTCTTCAGTATTTGAAGCTTCCAAAGCAGTGTTACACTGCAAAGCATAATAACATGAACTTTCCTCACAGCGGATGAACGCCCCAAAACTGGAGCTGTAATTCAAAGGAGGGAATGAACTCATCCTACTGAAGGGAATGAACTCATCCTCCTGTAACTGAACAGAAATCCTGAAGACTGTTTTCCAACTTCTCCCAATGAGGGACCATATCTACAGGAAAAACTGAACATAAAAGTAACATAAATCACATAATGAACCACTGAGGGAGGGCTCATGCATTCATCTGCTATGACTAAAGGAAAGAAAATTACCAAGGTAAGAACCTAATTTTCCCTTCCTTGTCATCAAGCAGATGAATCCATTACGAGTGGGATGTATCAAAGCAATCCCTAGATAGGGCGGGAACACCACCACGCGCCAGCACTTGTGCTCCAAAATGCGCGTCTCTCCTGGCAGCCCCATCCAGCCTGTAATGTCGGGCAAACGAGAGCTTAGAAGCCCAAGTAGCTGCACTACATATCTCTTGAAGAGAGAGTGCTCCAGTTTCAGCCCAAGAAGAGGAAATCACTCTTGTGGAATGTGCCTTAAAGGCTTCAGGCGGAGGCCGGCCAGATAGCAGATATGCTGAAAAGATAGCTTCTTTGAGCCAACGGGCTATAGTGGCCTTAGACACTGGATACCCTCTGCGCAGACCTGACAAAAGAACAAAAAGATGGTCAGAGGTCCTGAAGGCATTTGACATGCGCAGATATTGCAACAGCGCCCTTCGCACATCCAGAAGGTGCAACTGCCCTTAAGACTTCTGGAAACTCCTCTTTAGAAAAGGAGGGCAGGAAAATAGGCTGGTTTAGGTGAAATGCTGAAACCACCTTAGGCATGAAGGAAGGCACCGTATGTACCATTACTCTGAGAATTGCAGAAATGGGTCTCGACAGAACAGCGCCTGGAGCTGATACCCATTTCGCCAATGTCAAGGCCACCAAAAGACCGTCTTTAAGGTCACATCCTTCTCCGATGCTCGCCTAAGCAGCTCGAAGGGCGAACACTGAAGGGCCTTTAAAACTAACCCCATGTTCCAGGCCGGACACGGTACCGGCACGGGAGCTGAAGCACCCCTCTAAGCAACCGTGTCACATCCGGGCAAACAGCCAGAGAGAGGCCAGCGACCTTCCCTCGAAAACATGCTAAGGCTGCCACTTGAACACGCAGGGAATTATAGGCCAAGCCTTTTTGTAAACCATCCTGCAAAAAGTATCGGCGAGACAGAAGCCCGCATGGGTGTAATCGCTTTAGAAGCACACCAAGCCTCAAACTGGCGCCAAATCCTGGCATAAGCCACGGAAGTGGAACGCTTGCGGGCCTGTAGGAGAGTGGAAATGACTTTACTGGAATATCCCTTGTCTCTCAATTGCGCCCTCTCAATAGCCATGCCGTAAGACCAAAGCGGCAGGCGTCCTCCATGGTCACCGGGCCCTGTGACAACAGGTTCGGTACCAGAGGTAACGGCAGGGGATCCTCTACTAGCATCCGCCGGAGGTTCGCATACCACGGCCTCCTGGGCCAATCCGGGGCAATGAGAACCACCTCTCCTTGGTGAAGCCGAATCCACAGGAGTACTTGCCCTATCAAGGGCCACAAAGGGAACACATACAGGAGGCCCTGAAGCCAGGGTTGAGCCAAGGCATCCAACCCTGCCGAGCGAGGATCTCTCCATCTGCTGTAGAAGCACGGGACTTTGGCATTTGTGCTTGACACCATAAGATCCATTACAGGCTTTCCCCGTTTGGCACATATCTGCAGGAATACTTCGTCTGCAAGTTCCCACTCCGCTGGGTCGATCTGATTCCTGCTCAGATAATCGGCTTGCACGTAGCTCTGACCTGCAATATGAGCTGCTCACAGAAACTGCAAATGAAGCTCAGCCCAGTGGCAAATCTGCGCAGCCTGCGTTGCTAGTGCTCTGCACTGAGTGCCTCCTTGGTGATTTATGTAGGCCACTGCTGTCATGTTGTCCGACAGAACTCTGACAGCCAATCCTTCCAGGGTCAATTGAAAGGCCAGAAGCGCCTGGAAAATCGCTTTCAACTCCAAGCGATAGATGGACCACTCCGACTCCTCGGGTGTCCAAAGACCCTGGGCATGCCTTCCCCGGCAATGTGCACCCCAGCCCTTCAGGCTGGCATCTGTTACCACCAGGCACCAATTGGGGAGCGTCAGCGGCATTCCTCGCCACAGCATGCTGTCTGAGAGCCACCGCTCCATACTGAGCCGGGCCGCAGGGAGCCACGTGAGTCTGCATTGATAATCCTGAGATATTGGAGAACACTGTTGAAGCAGGGAATACTGCAAAGGTCTCAGGTGCGCTCTTGCCCAAGGCACCACTTCCAAAGTGGCCATCATCGACCCCAACAGCTGGACTATGTCCCAAGCTCGCGGGCGAGGCATCCTCAGGAGCAGATGGACCTGGTTCTGAAGTTTGCACCCCTTTGCTCGGGTAGGAAGACCATCCCCGAGGCTGTGTCGAACCAGACCCCCAAATATTCTAGAGATTAAGAGGGGGTCAGGTGACTTTTGGCTATATTGACGACCCAGCCCAGAGATTGCAGTACTGAGACCACTCTGGCTGTAATCTGATGACTTTCTTCTACAGAGTCTGCTCTGATGAGCCAGTCGTCTAGGTACGGGTGAACCCGGATACCCTCTCGCCTGAGAAAAGCAGCTACTACCACCATTACCTTGGAAAAGGTTTGGGGAGCTGTGGCGAGGCCAAAAGGCAAGGCCTGAAACTGGAAATGTTTTCCCATCACCGCAAAATGCAGAAACCTCTTGTGCGGGGGCCAAATTGGTATGTGCAAGTAAGCTTCTTTCAGGTCCAGAGACGTGAGAAACTCTCCTGGCTGTACCGCCGCTATGACGGAGTGCAGGGTTTCCATGTGAAAATGCCGCACGTTCAGAGACTTGTTGACTTCTTTTAAGTCTAGGATAGGCCGAAAAGACCCTCCTTTTCGCAGCACAACAAAGTAAATGGAGTAACGGCCAGAGCCGCATTCAGCGGAAGGCACGGGGGAAACCGTCCCTATATGAATCAAGCTTTGCAAGGTCTCCTCTACAGCCGCCCGTTTGGCGGCAGAACCGCATCGGGACTCCACAAACACGTCTCTTATCAGGGCATTGAATTCTATTCTGTATCCTTCTCTGATCAGGTCCAAGACCCACTGATCTGAGGTAATCTTGGCCCACTCCTCGAGAAAGAGGGAAAGTCGTCCTCCTATCACAGGAATCGAGGAGGGGGCCGGTGCACCATCACTGAGAGGGTCGCCCTTGAACTCCAGGTCTTGAGCCTGCTGCTGCGGAACGTTTGTCCGAGCGAAAGGAGTTCCTCTGCTGAAAACGGGCACGCGAAGTGAACCCAGCAGAACGCCCCGGGCGGTACCTTCTAGCTTCACGGATGCAAGGTCTGTAAGAGGAGGGAACCGCATGACCCTTGGGAGAAGGCCTCGGCCTATCCTCGGGTAAGCGCTGGGGTTTGGCATCCCCCAGGCCTTTCACAATGTTCTCCAACTCCTCACCAAACATGAGAAGGCCTTGAAAGGGCAACTTCACCAACCTTTGCTTAGAGGCCATGTCAGCTGCCCCAATGCCATAGCCACAGAAGACGGCGAGCCGCCACAGCCATCTGCTTCGCTGAAGCTCTGACCAGATCATAAAGGGCATCAGCCAAAAATGACAAGGCCGACTCCATCCGCGGTGCCACCTCCGAAAGGGGCTCCGCTCCATCTCCGGGCTGTTCTACTGCCTGTTGTAACCAAGCAAGGCAGGCTCGGGCAGCGTAGCAGCTGCATGAAGACGCCCGTAAGGGTAGGCCTGAAATTTCAAAGGACCGTTTCATAGCTGCCTCCAGGCGACGGTCCTGCATGTCCTTCAGGGCAACTCCTCCTTCCACTGGAAGGGTAGTTTTCTTTGTCACAGCCGTGACCAGGGCATCCACTTTAGGCACTGCTAGGTGCGCCAAATGCTCCTCACTTAGAGGGTATAATTGCCCCATAGCCCTGGCGACTTTCAAAGGCCCCTCGGGGTCAGCCCATTGAGCCGTGATACCCTCTTGGATGGAGTCATGCAAAGGAAAGGCTCGAGCAGGCTTCTTAGTACTTGCCATCCTCGGATTACCGGAGGCGGCCTCAGTACTCCCAGGGTCTTCTACAGAGAGGAGCTGCAAGGCATCAGTAATAAGCGCTGGCAGCTCATCGCGGTGGAAAATCCTCACCGCGGAAGGATCATCTGGATCCAGTGGCAATCCTGCACCTTCTTCTAGCTCTCCAGACCACGAAGGCCTGCCAGACCCCTCAGAGTCCTCACATCCTGACCACGGGGGGGGGGGGGGGGGGGCGCCACTCTCTGAAGGGGAATTCACCCTTCTGCGCTTGTCTTGCGGCCATCTGTCAGGGGAAAACGTGCCTGATGGTAATCCAAGGCCAGACTCCACTGGAGGGGATACATAAAGCAGGGCCGCAGGGGACCCCTGCGGAAGAGCTCTTTTTAACAGGTATGCATTATGCAGCAATAAAACAAATTCAGGGGAAAATGGCTCACCCTGGCCTCCCGGGGGAAACAGCTCTTTTATTAGGCTCCACACGAGGCACCCCTCCAGGCTCAAACCCCTCCGCCTCAGCGGGGGTCACGCCATGCTGTTCCAAAATGGTGCCTGCTGTCAGTTCCACGGAGCGGGAAGGAACATCGCTCGCCATGCTTGGGCCGGCTCTACCACCTGAAAAGCACGCCTTACAGAGCCCCGCTGCAGATTTGCACTTGCCACAAACGGAACAGCGCTTTACTTTCTCAGCAGCCATCGCCGAAAGCAGCAGAAACTCAAAATGGCGGATTTGCGCCAAAATCGTCCCAAACGCGGGCCCTCCCCGGAGGAGCTACAAAATGCTCTTACCTCACTAGACCGAGTCTCCAAGCTCCAGTCATGCTGCACAATCAGAAGAAAACCTCTTTTCTGGGATCGCAGCACCAAAGCACGATGCGACTTTTTTTTTTTTTTTTAACGCTGTGAGGAAAGTTTGAGGCAAATTTCCAACTCCGGAGAATCAGCAGCGTGGGAAAGGCAGGGAAAGGGCGAACCTATGTGCCTGCATCCACAGCGTGGGCAAAGACAGGGACAAGGCTTGCCTATTTGTCTACTTCCACATCGGGGGCCGGGTAAGGCAGGGAAAGGGCTAACCTATTTGCCTTTAAAGTGGGCACCATCAGCCACAACACCCCTGCTACAACTGGCAAAAGCACAGGAGCCACCCCAGGCAGATTTTCTGAAGGAGCTTGAACAAGCTGCAACCACCCTGCTGGGGAGATAGAGAATACTGAAGAGGCATATGGAGCTAGCTGGCCATGAGGCACTACGGTTTTTCAGTGCTCTCTATCGCCCCCTGCTGGTTGATGGACACAACCCACTCGTAATGGATTCATCTGCTTGAAGACAAGGAAGAGAGGATTCTGAAACCTCTCGTGCACAAAACAAATAGCTTCATACAAGACACCATAGACTTTCTGAATAAATTGAAAAATATCAAGCAATTACCACCGAGTACCCTTCTGGTCACGATGAATGTAGAATCACTATACAGCAACATTCCTCATGCGGATGGCATAGCTGCATGTGATTAGCTCCTAAAAACATCCACACTGGACCATCAATACTCACCAGAAACTATTACAAAATTAATCAAATTTATTTTAACTTACAACTATTTCCACTTTAACAATGATATCTATCTACAAATAATGGGCACTGCGATAGGCACCAGGGCAGCACCCCAATATGCCAACCTCTTTATGGCTGAGCTGGAAGAGACATTTCTGAATACATACCAGACCAAACCCCTAAAATACTACCAGTACATCGATGACATTTTTATGATTTGGTCTGAGGGGGAAGAAACTCAAACAATTTTACAATTCCTTCAATACATTCCATCCTACAATCAGATTCAAAATTGACTACTCCCCAGAAAAAGTCAATTTTTTGGACACCACAGTCTCAATCAGTGATGGCTATATACAAACATCCATATACAAGAAACCCACAGACAAATGTAGCTACCTCAACTCCAGCTTCCACCCTCCACATACAAAAAGACCCATTATTTACAGCCAAGTCGCAAGGTACCACCGTATCTGCTCTGACCCAGGGGACAGAGACAGACACCTTGAAATTCTGACTGCATCCTTCAAACAGAAAGGCTACAACCCCAAAATAATCTCCAAGAATACTACCTCGTCCCTCAAAACACCCAGGGAAAATCTGCTACAGTACAAAGAAAAAAAAGCCACAGACAGAATCCCCGTTATAGTGACATACAACCCAGAGCTGGAAAAATCATAAAAGATCTACAGCCTCTACTCCAGGAGGATGAATTACTGAAAGAGATATTCCCATCCCCACCAGTGCTGGCCTTCCGACAGCCACCCAACTTAAAACAGAAGTAAGCTCCCAACAGAGACTCAAAAAGAAGAGAATGGCACACATCCTTGCAATATATCCAGCTGCAAAACTATGCCAAAACATTTCACAGGATCCCACGGTCATTCACAAAAGAAAAATGAATGATTGTCCTGATTTAGATTGTAAGCTCTTTTGAGCAGGGACTGTCTTCTTCATGTTCAATTGTAAAGCGCTGCGTACGACTGGTAGCGCTATAGAAGTGATTTATAGTAGTAGTAGTAAAAATATTCAACATTAAGGAATCTTTCACATGCTCATCTTCCAATGGGGTATATATCATTCAGTTTAAAAAATTGAACGAAGGCTGCTACACTTGAGAAACAGGTCAGATGCTAAAGAAGAGATTTAATTTACATAGACACCATATGAAAAATGCTAGTACCAATCAGGATGTCACCTCTGTGGGACAGCACTTTACAAAACCAGAACACTGTACCAGTGATTTCATGGTAAGAATCCTGAAAGGGAACTTTATTATTTTGACACCCACCAGACAGGACTTAAAGATCTGGGTTTTCTAGCCCATTATAAACCATAAAATTGTACTGCTTTGACACCCTCCTATCTCCATGCATATCTCCCCTGTCCCTCACCTATCCACCCTCATTCTGTTAGACTGTCACTGAAATGCTTTGATGTTTCACTTATATATACTGTCACCTACCAAAATTTGCTTATTTCCGATCTGACGAAGAAGGGCAACCTTCAAAAGCTAACCAAGAAATGTATTAAGTTATGTCCAATAAAAAAAGGTATCATCTTATTTTCTTTTCCATGGTTTGTTTTATTTCTATTGATTACCTTTAAAGATAAAAGATGAAACCAAGAAGCCAACATAAGGAGCAGGTGACCGGCTATTCACTGCAGGCAGAAGGGTTTCCTGGCCCTTCCACACCCTTCAGCTTCCCTCCCTTCCTTCCTGTACTCACAAACCATACATGGCATCCTTGGCTCTCCTTACACCATCGGGTTATAACTGGGGCTTCTAATTTTAGGTTTTCACTGATAAAGTGCCCCTAATGCAAAAAAATTAAACAGACATTTAACGATAGACACTGGAAAAACACCACTTCCCCTGGTACACTCTCACTCTTCTCCTGGTTTCTCTGTTATCCTCTATCCTCCACTCAGCGTTTGTGGCTTTTCTTTGCTACTTCTAAATGACACAAACACACATGATTCCACCAGAAAAGATATCCAGCAGTACCACCTGTGGCACAAAACTACCGATACCTTTAACCATCATTCACTGGAAAACAAACACCTATTTGATATTTATGATCTAGGGCCTCTAGACCTAGGTGTTATAACACACAACTCGCATATTTTCAAAGCACTTAGCCTTCCAAAGTTCCATAGGTTTCTATGGAACTTTGGAAGGCTAAGTGCTTTGAAAATATGCCTCTTCTAATTTTGTACTGTTCAATTGACCATCTGGATCCATGTCATCTAGAAATCCCAGGAGACTAACAGCTGATCTGACTCAGCCTATGGGCTTCCGTATCCTGTTTCTCACAGAACACTGCATGAGTACACTATCCACTATTTCTGCTTTCACAATTTTCGGGACTAAAGAAGGTGCCACCAGCAAATAGGGGGGACGCTGCTGCACTCCTTTTTAGAATGCCCGGCCCTGGCACTGTGGAATGAGGCCCTGCAGGTGCTTGATAGTGTTGTGCAAAGGACCCTGGAATGGGACTACGCAACTTTGCTGCTGGGAGAACAAACCCTTCTAATTCAACAGGGCCTAACACAACCATATAGAAGGCTGGTGTATGTTGTCCTTCTGTTGGTCAAGAAAACGATCTTACAGTTTTGGATTGCCGAAGAGGGGGCATTAGGAGAGGTATGGAAAGCTAAAATGAAGGAGGTTGGCACATTTGAAAGAAGACTTTACTCCAAGGCCAATAAACCAGAGACCCGGAAATATGCCATGCTGTGGGAGGAATGTTTACATGTGCTCGTTTGAAGACAGGAAGGGGGTTGGGAGAAGGAGTGTGTAGGGATGAGAGTGGGGGAGGGGGGACGGTGTGAAAGTTGAGAAGTGGACTGGTTTGCCTGTGGGAGTGCAAGGGTGTATGGCTGAAGGGGATTAATAAAATAAAATGCAATGCGGGTTGTGTTGGACACCTTGGATTGACAGGGTTGTAGATTAAAACCACAAATTGGAGCTTGTAGATTGTATATTGAGCATTACTATGTATACTTTGTGCATACAGCCTGTCATTGTATGAATAAAAATATATTTCAAAAAAAAAAAGAACACTGCATGAGGGCTGGGCCTGGTAGCTCAATGTTAGTGCTGTGTGCTGCCTTATGGCGGCACCTGGGTTGCATTCCCAGCACAGGTCATTCGGGGCCAGGTATGCTGTGGAAGAAGCGTTCACAGCTCCGGGGTGAGATAAGAGTCTGTCATGGTACAAATAGCAACACCTAGAGGATGAATTTAAGGTCGTGATTGTAGGGCTCCAGAAGGAGCTCCAGCAGAGGGCTGTCCCTGCAGCAAGTGGATGAAGTAAACTACAAGGGACTATTTGGGGGAGGAGGGGAGAAATCGGGGAATCCTCACAGATTTTTAAAGTGAAGTTTCATTGCAGCACATTAAACCAGGTCAAAGACACCCATACACATTAGAAGGAAGATACAGAAAACGTGCACAGACTTTGGCTCAGTTTTAGCAAGACATCTGTGCCTAGTTTTGTGGGTGCAAGATGCAAAAAAAGGGTTTTGTGCAGAATCTAACCTTGCACAAAGTTATGCATTAGATACAAGTGCAGGGCATATTCCAACCTGATGCAGAGAAGAATGTAGAAGAATAAGGTTGAGCACAGTTCAGCAGCTTTAAATGCCACATCTGAGGAGGTGGAGAAGGGTTAACTTGTTCTTCTATAGTAATGTCTATAAGGATTTAATGTGTCCCCCCCCCCCCCCCCCCCGGGTGAGCAGAACAGTACCCCTGACTTTTTCATGTCCTCCATGAAGAGCATGGGTTAATAAAGACAGAACAGGGAAGTGCCAATTTTGCGCATGAATACTGGTGCCGCCAACATTTTATGCACAAAATAGCATTTCAGCATGTGCACAGATGTGGGCCAGAACATTTACTAGCAGCAAAACTGTGTGCACATGCATCCAGTGTGCGCTCCATGAATAGCACACAAGTTTGGCACAGGCCTTATTTTCTTAGGACTTGTTTACTGCCTCAGGGTAAGATGCACTAAAGACTCGTTAAAGCCCTTTCCTTATTGATTCCCTTAGCGAATCGGTAAGGAACGGGCATGCATCAAGGAACAGGAATGCAAATGAGCTGCTCGTTGTAGCTCACCTGCATTCTCTATTCCATCGTTAAACAGTCAGCCAGTCAAGCACGCGCAGAGCAGCCAAGCATTATGCTGGCTGCTCTGCGCATGCCAAGGACGTCCTTTATGGACGCCCTTCACTATATATTAAAAAAAGACGAGCTGTGCCTATGGACGTCCTTGCCCACCCCACCCCCCGAGATTGCCGCTGCTCCCCCTCCCCCCTGCACTGAAATGACCGCTTCACGCAGCCCCGGCCTCCCCGCCATCCTCCGCACCCCCAAAGCCCCGCCCCAAGGTCGTCACCACCGCCGCTTCCCCCCCCCCCCCACCTGCCTCCCTCCGTCTGCCACCGGGCTGGGCCCTCACAGCGCCTCTCACCTCCGTGTGAAGGCGCTGCAGCAGGCAACAGCTGATCGCCTCTCTTCGGACTTCCCTCCTTTCCTCCCTGGCCCGCCCTCGTCTGACGTAAGTTAAGGAGGGAAATCCAAAGAGAGGTGATCAGCTGTTGCCTGCTGCAGCGCAATCACACGGAGGTGAGAGGCGCTGTGAGGGCCCAGCCCGGTGGCAGACGGAGGGGGGGGCGGGTGGAAGGGGAAGCGGAGGATGGCGGGGAGGCCAGGGCTGCGGGAAGCTGTCATTTCAATACAGGGGGGAGCGGCAGCGATCTCAGGGGAGGGGGGCGAAGGACGTCCATAGGCACAGCTCGTCTTTTTTTTTTTTTCAATATATAGTGAAGGACGTCCATAAAGGACGTCCCTGACAAGCACTTTTTTCCCCCGATTTGTAACATTTATAGACATTTTTCAATCCCGCGCAGCTCCAACGACAGGTACAGATCTCTCGTTAGATTTTCCATTATTAAGGCAATCCGAAAATGTTAGTGCATCTCATTACAATAGGGCTTCTACACAATTTGCTCATCTGCATTTCGTTTTCGTTAGCTGCTACCGTCCTCGGAAAAAGGCTCAGCGAAGTCTTTAGTGCATGCCAGGGTTTACTACTTGCTCATTAATGGCTCGTTAAAGGCTCGTTATGTTTAGTGTATCTGGCCCTCAGTGAGCAAAAATTGTCCTTTAAGCTTACATCAAAAGCCCTGTGCTAAGCGGATCAGTGCACAGCTCTAATGCAAGCTTTTCTGCATAGGAGCCTGCATGTCTAACCTTGTAGAAAGAACAGGGTAAAACCAGGCCTGGCTCACTCTGTGCAGCTGACATGGAGCCAAGATACCTTCTTAGATCTTGTCACCTTCACAACCCAGGAAGGGCTAATCTGTCTGCCTTTAAAGTGTAGGTGTCAGATCCTCCTAGTCACAGCTAGAAGCTGGAAGAGGGGGAAGAGGGGAAACACTGGACCCAGGCCAGGGCCAGAGTTCTGATTCCACTGGCTAATTTAGCCACTGTTATATTTATTGAAAATTCATGTTTTGTTACATTAAAAAATTTAAAAAAAAGATTTGAACTCAAAAATTCACACTATTCAGTCCTGGCTATGGGCACCAAGGGGAAGTTTCTCGCCCAGAGATCACAAAATATGGTCCTAAAGTAATGGTTCCCAAACCTGTACTGGGGGAACCCCAGCCAGTCAGGTTTCCAGGATATCCACAATGAATATTCATGAGTTAGATTCACATACACTGCCCTCCAGTGAAGGAGTAGCCTAGTGGTTTTTTCTGCAGACTTTGATCCTGGGGAACTGGCAGGGTTATGATCAAAAGCAAACGCCGGCGCTAGAGGCTGTTAGCACCATTCTAGCGCCGGCGTTTGCTAACGCCCCATGATCAGAGCCCTCGAGCGCGTGAAACAATGTGCTCAAGGGCTCTGAACGCAACTAGCCTGCAAATGCATGCTAAACAGGGCTAAACATATTCATCCCCAATGATCAGCGGCCAGCATGCTAAAGATTGGGTCGCTGGCTGCGGCAAACCCTATGCCAGCTCCAAGCTGGCGTTAGGGTTTGCAGATCATTGGGGAGGAATGGTGAGCCCTGTCCAGCATGCATTTGCATGCTGGTAGGCCCCCATTCCCCCCAACAGCAAACCTGCCAGCAACAGGACGATCCCCCCCCCCCCCAGGTTCAGGGAGGGCTGGAGATCCGGTGGGTCTCCAGCCCCCCCCAACTCCCCCAGCAAAAGGTCCCTGACCAACCAACCCCCTTCCCCCCAGCGACAGGGGGGCTGGAGGTCCGCTGGACCTCCGGTCCCCCCCCCCCCCCCCGACAATTCCTCCCCCCCCCCACCAGGTTCAGGGAGGGCTGGAGATCCGGTGGGTCTCAAGCCCCCCTAGTCCCCCAGCAAGGGGTCCCTAGTGGTCCTGTCCCCCCTACCTTGTGTGTTGGAGGGAGGGTAGCCTGCCTCCCTCCTCTTACTGTGCCGTCGCAAAATGGCGGCGCCCAGCCCTGCCCAGTGTATCTTGGGATGCGCTGGGCGCGGCTATACACCATATAAGGCTCCCCCTAACTCTCCCAGCAAAAGGTCCCTGATGAACCAACCAACCAAGGCTCCCTTATATGGTGTATTGCCCCACCCAGCGCATCCCAGGATACACTGGGCAGGGCTGGGCGCTGCCATTTTGCGGCGTCGCAGGAAGAGAAAAGGAGGCAGGCTACCCTCCCTCCTCCAACACACAAGGTAGGGGGGACTGGACCACCAGGGACCCCTTGATGGGGGACTAGGGGGGGCTGGAGACCCACCGGATCTCCAGCCCTCCCTGAACCTGGGGGGGGGAGGGGGGACCGGAGGTCCATCGGACCTCCAGCTACCGTTGCTCGGGGCAGGGGTAGTTGGGACCTGGTGGTCCCATGGACCTCCAGCCCCTGTGTTTGACAGGTTTGGGCTTTTGACAGCCCAGACCTGCCAAACAAGTGCAGGAGGATTGTACTGAGCGCATGCTCAGGAATAATTCTCCCGCACTTCTACCCCACGGTCAGATATAATTGCGTGCTTAAATTTGCATGCAATTATCTCTGATCATTGGTGCAGTAAAGCCCCGCACTGTTCCAGCGCTGTTTGGAACAGCACGGGGCTTTTGATCATCTGCTTGTGGGTTTGATTCCTACTGCAGCTCCTTGTGACTCTGGGCAAGTCACTTAATCCTCCATTGCCCCAGGTACAAAATAAGTACCTGTATATAATATGTAAACCGCTCTGATTGTAACCATAGAAAGGCTGTATATCAAGTCCCATTCTCCTTTCCTTTCCATTAATATTCATTGCAGATATCCTAAAAACCTGACTAGCTGGGGTTCCCCCTAAAGCAAATGGAATCGGCTCTTGTTTACAGAGCTTCCAAGTTATCCGGTTCCAGGAAAGAGATTTCAGGGCAGTCCTGGATTTCTGCCAACCTCAACCTGATGCATTATAGGACCTGCAGCACTGATTTCATTGGGGAGAAATCAGGGACTACAAGTCCTACACTACTTTGGTATGTAAGCAACCAGGACAGGCAAAAAAAAAAAAAAACAAAGTCTCCCTCCCAGAACTGGGTAATTTGGAAGTTCTGTGTTTAGCCTAGGTAGTTGCCTATATCTAAATGTGGACTTGAGGAACCCCAAAGCTTACACTCCTGACTGCTGGGTGTAATTCCTTTCTGGACCTAATTTCGGTTGTATGCCTCTGTGATGCTGTCAGCACCTCCTCCTTCTGGCTGGGTCTATAACTGCCACCAGATCTCATTTCTTCAGCTCCCTCCTAGTTCTTGTACTGTGAGAAACAAGTGAATAATCATTCCCTAGTAAACTTTAGCCACACCTTTCCCAATTTACCTCATCATATCCCTGTCAGGTGTCGAGTCCTAACTTTCTGAATCTCTCCTTACAGAGAAATTGTTCAGTACCCCAAACACTTTGTGGCCCTTCTCTGGCCCTTTTTAAATGGGGTAACCAGACCTGTTCACAGTATGTTAGATGTATATTTCTTCAATAAGGTCTCATTTCTATCACAGAAGGTAAGGTTACCTGGTAAGGTTCACATATGTAGGGAGGCACTGAGCCACTCTAGGTTTGCCTCCCCCTGCATGCATGGACTTGTAGTCCCAACTTATTTAGAAACAGAAAACCAGAACTGGCTTGGTTTCTCCCTACTGGCATGGAGCTACCAGGTAACCCTTACAGCTCCTTTAAAGTCTGACCTGGGTCAGGTGACATCACTGACCCTCACTGCAACCCATGCCTTCCTGTAACCAGGCCATGAAAACAGGCTTAATTTCTGGGTGGAACCCGGCCTGTCTGCTTCACTGCCACAAACAAAGACAGGAAAGCAAAGTCTGCCGTTGCCAGACTGGTTCAGCGACACTTACAAAAGTTTCCTTGTATCACTTTCAGGCATATGTGAATATCAACTGCTAGGGCCAACAGCATATGCAGTTCCAGCAAACCGGCAACTCTGACGGCAGCTGTGCACTTCACGGGAAGCATGGGGGCCTTCAATGAGCCCACTGAGGAAGAGGCCAATCCCAGGAGGGTCTATAGATGAAGGAGTCCTGCCACTGAACTTGCATCACTTGAAGCTGAACCCTTCGGCCATGCTTTGGGTGTGTTCCCTCCGCTGGTTCACAGCATTCCACTGTGAAAGGAGATCAAAATAAAGCCCATAGAGACAGGTGCTGCCCCTCCAACTTAATCCATCTACAGGGGCCAGCAGGAGGCGTTATAGATGGGATCTGTCTGCACACAATATTCCCCAATTTCCTTGCAGGAAAATATCAGCAGTAGGCAAAAACCTGAGACATACAGACTGATATTTTAAATCTTTCACTACTGTATGGAAGGTTTTGGGGGCCACACAAAAAGGACAGAGCCAAATCTGGCTGCTCTTCAGTTACCTCTTTCAGTGACTGCAGATTCTTACCTTATTTACTAATTAATTATTGCTTATATACCACAATACATAGTAGTTCATCCAATGTTGCTTCCAAAATCACACGCATAATGAAAAAACTCAGAACCCACAAATATGGATCACACAACTATACTTTTCATCCACTGTCTGCCCTCACTATTAAAGCTGCAAAACTCACAGCTATCCCACCCACGACTCCCACCTCTCTCCACCAAAAGGGAAGAGCCATGTTTTCATCTATTTATGAAAGACACTGTCTCTCTCTCTCATTCTACCACATGGATGCCATGCCAGAAAACATCTGATATCTGCAGTGCATCCCCAGCGCCTCCATAACAGAAGAGATCTCCACAAAGCAGTCCTCTGCAGATCTCAACCTCGGTGTGACTGCTAAGTACTTTAGGCGTCTCTCTCAAGTAAGGCCCAGGACATTAGCAGTAGCACTTTAAAAATATACCCTGGCCACCATGGGGAGCCAGAGTACAGCAATCAAATCACACTCTCTCTTCTGAATTTACCCACATCACCTGGCACTCCCATCAATAGCACATTATAATTGATGGGGTACAACACTATCTGCAAAGCTGCAGGGTTCCCTACAAACCTCAATTTACAGTATGTCCTACCCTACGTATCACACCCAAAACCTAATATGACTCTTACCCTTCACCCTCACATCTGCCACCCAAAGTTGTACCATTGCCTTTTAGGGCTGTAACCATTGCTTCATGAAGGTCACCCCAGTGCATTCTCAAACATAGGTTTAATACAGTACTGTCATTGCTATTTTGGGTTAAATTGTTGATCCATGTAGGTGACCCCAGTAGACGGTTAGCTGTGAACCTCTCTATTGTACAATGAGCAGAGGGGTCTCTGCCCCTGTCCACCACAGTGAACTACATGGGGTATAAAACTAACCATGAGCTCCACATCAGAAGAGCTAGGCCTGTTCTGGTTTTACTGCATGAGCGACACCTACAACATGTAAACAGAACAAATTCAGAACCACTGGTCTCTCCTGAGAGAGAGCTTGTTGGTAGAAGGGTGCTGCTAAGTCTATAAAGCACATCAGATAGCTGGGGGGGGGAAATGGTTAGAAGAACAGCAGATGCCAGAATGATATAAAGACACGGAGGCTCTAACCATTCATGCAGAAGGAAAGAGACCCGCCCTACCTCTCATTACTTTTCAGTGTAAAGCGCTGATCAACAGAACCATAAGGAAATCATTAGACTACATCCTCATACACCCCCTCCTCCGTCTACCTTGACGTAGCAACTGGACTCCTGATGGCAGCGAGACAAAATTAGAAGTTATTACTGGCTGAGAACCAGCACTGGATATTGATGTAAGAGGTCCCCAGAGATTATCTCATAGCCAGAGAATGCTGATGTAATTTAGAAAAAAAAAAAAAGAAATTAACCTAGAGGGGAAGAACACAATCCACTAAAGTCATGAGGTCAGGAATTCTGTAATGAACAGACAATGTGTGTTTTAAGCCATAAAACCGGGGAGCCAAAAGAGCAGTCTAAATCAGCGGAGACACAAACCGAGAATTAAAATCAGGAGTCAACTACAAAATATCCTACTTCTGGGGAGTGATCAAAGGATCACATACCGCATTTATTTACCAGAGGCATTTGCACAGCACCAATAACGGCAAAAAGGGCTGCACAGCAGGGGTGGGCATTCATTTGCAATGATAATGGACAATGTCAACGACATATCCCATGTTGTTGTATGTTATCAAATGAAAACAAGGAGAAAAAGATGAAAATTAATGTTTTATCATTTACAAACAACAGTGCACACTTTCAAAAGAACTTTCTCCCTTTACTTTTATCCAGATTTTTCCTTGTAATTTTATCATCTTCTGTTTTCAGGTTTTATTGTATTTTTATTTTGTTCATACTATACTGGTTATGATTGTTTTCCAACACATCCTTTTTCCTTCCCTCGTGTATTTTGATGTGTCTCGTTTGTTTATGGTTTTATCTGCTTTTTAACACGGATATTGTAAACCACTTTAATACTGGGTGACACTGCGGTATAAAACATTTTACAAACATTCCTGGGATCAACATGGGAAACAAAACTTTTCTAGCTGCCCATCCCCATCACTACTCATAGTCCAATGACTCTGGTGGCAAATGCTCTGTGCTGTCATGCGGGGGGGGGGGGGGGGGGGGGCTTTGGTTTGATCTGAAACCATGGATGTGGCAGAGGCTGCACATACCTGCACACACACAGCCTCTAGGTGGAAGGGCACTATAGTCATTGCTTAACAGCGATACCCACTGGTCAGATTCCGGGCTTAGGACTACAGGATGCAAGAAAAAGCCTGGGGACATGGTCTCAAGCCCAAGACTGCAGCTGGGGGAGGGAAGGGGAAGAGGAGAGGGCTCACGGCACCCAACATGTTTAATGATGTCATATCAAGCTAATATCAGCACATGTACAAATATGCTTCAAGTTGAACCTTTAGCAGACATAGGCTGTATATGAGAGTCATCACAGGAAGGGCTCTGGCTAATATTGCTGCAACATTGCCTCAATCGGACATAGGCAAAAATAAAAAAATAAAAAAAAAGATCCCCAAAAAACAAAATACAAAGCACAACAAAAGCATCCACATCACCATAGCAGGGATAAGAGATCCCAGAGATACTAAACATGCTTCCACATGCCTTCGTACAAACAGCAATCATGGCACAGGTTACATAACACGTTCTTTCATGGGTTCTGAATAGTTACCCTTCATGAAGAATAAGGTACGGAGCTAGTCTTTGACAAGTTAGGGGCTAAAGACAACAAGGCTGTAACCTTTTATTCAGAGCATGCAGATGACAGAAGACGTGTTGGAATGTAATTGTATTTTACATGCATTGCCTGTCACCTATTATTTCTCTGTGATTACTCTGTGACCTCTGATGTGAATTACTTAGAGAGGTCACACAGCTATGCAACTTCCTGTGGGGGTTAGATGCAGCACATGCAGCACATGGAGCACATGGAGCTCATGATCTCTCCTAACCTGAGAGGATCTATGGTGGTGTGAGCATCCATTACCATCTAAGCACATGGAAGGAGCTGATAAGACAAATGTATAGTAATATGTATATATAAGCCTGTCTGATTATAATCTAACTACAAACTGTGAGTAAACAGATGTTTTGTTACTTCAACTTTAAAGTGACTCAGCAGTGAATTATTCAGGGGTGAATGAGAGAGAGATGAAGAAAGAAATTAACATTTCTAAAGCTGAAGCTGTGTGTACTAAAATCTGCTAATTATTTACTACAAATAATCCAACAAAAGGGTTATGGGCCCAGGGTCCAGGAATTGAAAAAGAAGAGAAATATTACCAGGCAGAAAAAAAGGCCACATTTTTCTCTTAAGTTTTAAAGGAAAGATTCAGTCTGTCTCTCTCTCCCCCCACACAGCAGACAGAAGGCTAAGAAAATGGCTGAGGGAAGAAATTCACCATTGTTCTATTCTCTCAAGGTGCCTAAATTAACTGAGTTTAATTATCGGCAGTGGGAATTAAGATTCATATGTCTCCTTCGAGCAAAAAGATTAAATATATGCTTAGACCAAGACAGAACAGCTGAAAATATGGCTGAATGGGACAATGCAAACTATTATGTGAAGTGCATGCTTTTGGAAGCTCTCTCAGAGAAACAAGCCATATTAGTGGAGGGAAAAGATACACCAAAGGACATTTTATATAAACTGAGAACTATGTATGCAACTACATATGCAAAGCAGCAACCAATTTGGTTGGCAGAGTTGAATGAAACCAAATTAAGGGATAAAAGTAAATGTAATGATCACATTATGCATCTTATGTCTTCATTTCAAAAGCTAGAACTTTCTGGAATTCCCATGTGTGATGCATTGAAAAGAGCATTTCTTTTTACCTCACTATCAAAGAAGTTTGATGTTTTTAGGTCTGTAAATGAGGCCATTGAAGGGCAATCTTTTGAACAGGCAACATCAAAACTAAGGCAGGAATGCATAATAAATGATTCTGAGGAGATGTGTTCTCAAAGCAAGTCAGAGAGAAATGAAACAAATTTCTTGGCAAAGAACAGAGGAAGGCGGAGCTATGGTAAAACTCCACCCAAGGGCAAGCTGATTTGCTACTCATGTGGAAAGGAGGGACATGTATCTAAATGGTGTAAGGAAACACAAAACACTCCCTCTAGCTCACCTAAGCCAATGGAACTAAAGAATTTTCAAACCAGGAAATGTATGAAGGACAAAGATAAACACAAGGGCTTTCTAATGGCAGAAAAATCTTTGACTATGGTAAATAATAATTCAAATGAAAGTACTTGGATTTTGGATTCAGGGAGCACATGCCATTTAACCAATTCTAAGGATTTCTTTCAGGAAATGTGTCCAGAGGAAGGTATTCTTAAAACTGCAAACGCAGGGACTGCTAAGATCCAAGCAAAAGGAATTGGATTCTTAAAATGCAAAGTGTCTAATGAAGTTAAAGAAATTCCTGTAAGTGATGTTTTGTATATTCCCCAAGCAGTTTGCAATATGCTTAGTGTATCTACATTAGATAAGAAGGGATTTGTGATTCATTTTGAAAACAGTAAGTGCACAATCTCTAAAAATGATGAAGTGTATGCTGAAGCTTTTATGCATAATGATGTTTATAAACTGAGCATTTCAGGTGAAGCCTCACATATGGCGCAAGTAAGGAAGAATGATGGTAAATGTAGTCTGGAAATCTGGCATCGCCGCCTGGGACATCGTGATTCTAAGGTGATCCAGGATCTTTACAGTAAGCAACTGGCCACAGGCATTCAGATAAGTGCAGATGCTGGTAATATGGAGAAATGCATAGACTGTGTTACTCAAAAAGGTGTGAGACCCTCATTTCCTGCATACACAGGAAATAGGAGTAATAAAGTGCTGGACTTAATACACAGTGACTTATGTGGACCGTTTAATATCCCATCATTGGGAAATAACAGATTTGTGCTAATATTCTTGGATGATTTCTCTAGATATTGTGTGGCCTATTTGCTGAAAGAAAAAAGTCAAGTCACAGACATGCTGAAGAAATACGTAGCCATGGTGAGCAATAAATTTGAAAGAAAACCAAAGGTTCTTCAGACCGACAATGGTGGTGAGTTCACGTCACAAAGCATGCGCACATTTCTAGAACAAGAAGGCATTCAGCATATCACAACAGTAGCTTATACACCAGAGCAAAATTCTGTTGCAGAGAGAAAATTTAGGTCACTTGTGGAAATGACCAGATGTATGCTGTCAGATAGCAATCTCCCTAAAAGACTATGGGGGGAAGCCATTCTCACAGCAGTGTACCTACAAAACAGAATGCCAACTAAAGGCGCTGAGCGCACACCACATGAGACATGGCATGGTAGGAAGCCAAACCTGTCACACATAAGAACATTTGGAAGTACAGCATATGCTCATGTACCAAAGCAAAGAAGGCATAAGCTGGATTCCACAACAGAAAGGGGCATTTTAGTTGGCTATGCTCCAGGACACAAAGGATATAGAATTTTGAATCTGAAAACTGGCATTGTTGGCATAAGACATGTTACATATTTGATGAAAACAAAAGGGTTGATAAAGGCTGGATTATCCCAGATGAGCCTTATCATCCAGAATATGAAACTAGAACCATAATAGACATGCCAGTGTATATAAATGCCATACCAAGGCAGATGTCTGAAAGCAACTCACCTGTATCTAATGAGGAACAGGCAGAGGAAACAGACACAGAAAGGATCATTGAAGAAGACAGTACAGTTGGAGAAGGGGAATCAATTGGAGAAGAACTCTCAGATTTAGAGGATGCGGAAAGGTCAGACCAACCTGTTGTCAGACGCTCATCCAGGGAAAACAAAGGTGTTCCACCCCCAAGACTGTCTTACCTAACAAAGTCAGCAGAAGCTCAAGAGCCCTTAACATGGGATGAGATTGAGAAAATGCCAGCAGAAGAAGCTGATGAATGGCATAAAGCTGCACAAGAAGAAATTGATGCATTGGATAAAAATAATACTTGGATTCTTACAAAATTACCTCCTGGCAAGAAAGCTATAGGATGCAAATGGGTATTCAAGTTAAAAAGGAATGCACAAGGAAAAGTGGAAAGGTATAAAGCCAGATTAGTGGCAAAGGGATATCTTCAAAAATATGGAGAAGATTTTGATGAAGTGTTTGCACCTGTAGTGAAACACACGACAATCAGAACACTTCTGAGCATTGCAGTCTCAAAAGGCATGCAAGTCAACCACATTGATGTGAAAACAGCGTTTCTTCATGGAGAAATAACTGAAGACTTGTACATGGAACAGCCAACAGGTTTCATAAATACAAAACAAAGACAGCTAGTGTGTAAATTAAACAAAGGTCTTTATGGATTAAAGCAAAGTGCAAAATGTTGGAATGAAAAATTGCATGAAATATTGACAAATTTAGGATTTAAGCAAGGTGAAGCAGATAAATGCTTGTACACTAGGTGCACAAATGGACAATATGCATACATTTTAGCTTTTGTTGATGATCTGCTCATTGCAAGCAAAAGTGAGCAAGAGTACAAGGACATTGTAAAATATTTAAACCTCAATGTTGAGATAAAAGAACTTGGAAATGTGTCATACTATCTTGGTATAGAAATTGAGAAACAAAATGATGGTTCTTATCTTCTAAGCCAGAAGCAGAAAATAAATGAGCTTATTGAAAGTTTAGGTATGCAAGATGCCCAAGTTGTAAGCACTCCCATGATCACTGATTTTCTGAAGGATGAAACAGTAAGAGAACCTTTACCAGATAACATCCAATATAGATCAGCCATAGGTAAGCTTTTATATCTAGCTACCACATACAGGGCTGATATAGCAAATGCAGTAGGAATTTTGAGCAGAAGGGTCAGCTCACCTACCAAATCAGATTGGACTGCAGTTAAAAGGATGGTAAGGTATTTAAAGGGTACCATTGATTGTAAATTAAAGATTTCAGCCAATAGTAATCCAAAACTAATATGTTACTGTGATTCAGATTGGGCAGGGGATCATTCTGATTATAAATCCACAAGTGGATATGTGTTTATGTATGGAAATGTACAAATTTCATGGGCCAGTCATAAACAAAGTATTGTGAGTTTGTCTTCTACAGAAGCTGAATATGTGGCAGTATCGGAAGCGTGCAGAGAACTGATGTGGATTGAAAAACTTTTGCTGGATTTCGGAATAGCTGAAAAGAGACCAATCCAGATAATGGAAGATAATCAGAGCTGCATCCGACTGTCACAGAATGACAAGGTTCAGTCACGCACCAAGCACATCGCAACGAAATACCACAACGTGCGAGAGTTGGTGAAAGAAGGGGTCATCAGTCTACACTATTGTCACACCAGTGAGATGACAGCTGACATCATGACCAAACCGTTACCCAGAGAACATTTTGTGAATCTGCGTATAAAGCTTGGACTTTGTATGAATAAATAATTGCATGACAGTTATGCATGAGAAGGGGTTTGTTGGAATGTAATTGTATTTTACATGCATTGCCTGTCACCTATTATTTCTCTGTGATTACTCTGTGACCTCTGATGTGAATTACTTAGAGAGGTCACACAGCTATGCAACTTCCTGTGGGGGTTAGATGCAGCACATGCAGCACATGGAGCACATGGAGCTCATGATCTCTCCTAACCTGAGAGGATCTATGGTGGTGTGAGCATCCATTACCATCTAAGCACATGGAAGGAGCTGATAAGACAAATGTATAGTAATATGTATATATAAGCCTGTCTGATTATAATCTAACTACAAACTGTGAGTAAACAGATGTTTTGTTACTTCAACTTTAAAGTGACTCAGCAGTGAATTATTCAGGGGTGAATGAGAGAGAGATGAAGAAAGAAATTAACATTTCTAAAGCTGAAGCTGTGTGTACTAAAATCTGCTAATTATTTACTACAAATAATCCAACAAGACGGACCCCCTGGGGCTAGAAAAATAGGAGCCTCTAATGTGACTAAGGCCCAGATGCATCAACCATACGTAAAAAAAAAATCAAAAACGTAAAAGTCCTTAACACAAGTCCCACATGTTCAGTTCGGTAAACAAAAGTTGAATGCATTAAAGAAGTGTAATCCCCGTCGTTAATGTGCCCACAAAACATGCGCAGAGCAGCCAAGCGTTATGCTGGCTGCTCTACGCATGCCAAAAAACATCAAATAAGCTGAGGATCGGGAGGGGGCAAAGGCGCTCGTCAGGAGCGTCCTGTATGGACGCCCTTGCCCCCCCCCCCCCCGAGGTCGACGCTGCTCCACGCTTCCCCCTGTATTAAATAAAAAATCAAAAGAAAACTCCAAACTGTAACAGCCACAGTCCCCCTCCCTTCCTCTCTCTCTATTTCTCCTTCTACCACACAGCTCCGTCTCCCGCCATCCTCCGCCCTGTGCCCTGCCCCCGAGGTCGTCGCTCCCCCCCTCTGCCTTACCAGCCCGCGCAGCACCTCTCACCTCTGTGTGAAGGCGCTGCACGGACAAGAACAGCTGTTCGCGATCAGTGATGCCTCCTCCGATGTCCCTCCGTTCTTCCTGGGCCCGCCCTCCTTAAGTTACCTACGTAGGTTACTTACGTCAGAGGAGGGTGGGCCCAGGAAGAACAAAAGGACGTCGGAGGAGGCATCACTGATCGCCGATCAGCTGTTCTTGCCCGTGCAGCGCCTTGCGGGCCGGTAAGGCGGAGGGGGGGTGGGAGGCGGAACTGTGTGGTAGAAGGAGAAATAGAGAGAGAGGAAGGGAGGGAGGCCATGGCTGCTACAGTTTGGAGTTTTCTTTTGATTTTTTATTTAATACAGGGGGAAGTGGGGAGCAATGCCGACTTCGGGGGGGGGGGGGGAGACAAGGGCGTCCATACAGGACGCTCCTGACGAGCGCCTTTGCCCCCTCCCGATCCTTTTTTGCTTTTGGGGGTTTTATTTTTCAATTTTATGCAGGGGGAAGCGGGGAGCCACGTGTTTGTGTGGGGTTTTTTTATTTTCAAACATGCCAGCTTGGATTTTTATGCTGCAGGGAGAAGCGGGGAGCAGTGTATGTATGACAGCTCAGGCCTTAACGACAGGTCTGACTTCACGTTAAATATATCACAGTAAATGATTCGTTGCAATCGTCGTTATGGTTAGTGCATTGCGAATTGTTCACATTTCAATTGGAAGTGACTCATTTGCATTCCGTTTTCGTTAGCTGCTAGCGTCGTCGGAAAATGGCCTTTAATGCTTGCTACGGTTGAAAATTTCTTCGTTAAAGGGTCGTTAAAGTTTTGGGCATCTGGGCCTAAAACCTTAGGACTGCTGGCCCACAGGCCAGGACAGACTCACACAGAAAGCAGCTAAGATGCAAGATGGGGATATTCTGGGTGGGGAGTTTGAGAAGATATTCTGAGAAGCACTAGTGGTATTTGTGAAATTCCATCCTGGAGGCTTTAGCCTTCATTCTAGAATACTTCAAATCTTTGGAAACCCTAATGTTGCATTCGGTGAGGGTGGCAATTGTATGCTTAACTGGCCCTGCATGCTGGGGACAGTAAAATGAGAGGACTCCTCAAGAGCCAAAGACCAGGGCCTGCCTCCTCCTATACCAGCTGAACCAAAGCCACGATTCGTGTTCCATCTTCACATTGTCAAAAGGGAAAATGAAAGGCCACATGACAGCACTCAAAAAAGGAAAATATAAAAGAGGGATATGACACACAGACTGAACCCAGAGACAAAAAAAAAATGGGATTAATAGAAGCAGCAGAAAAATAATTGCCTGCTAACTCAAAGGACCAGGCTTAACCACTGAAATCAGGTCAGACATTCAGATCCTAAAGAGCTTTCACATCCTTACCTCTGCTCAAATAATGGACAAAAAAAAAAAAAAAACAATACAAACCTAAGCAGCCAGCAAAAATTTAACATTTAAAAAAAAAAATGATCAGATTTCTCTGTCAAGGCCACAGGTGAATAAAATAAGGACAAAAAAAAAACTCTGTTAGAAAAAATGCTCTTCTAAAAAGAAAACCGCGTGAGAGGAGACTGCATCCCATCCCAGGTTCAAACCATCCTGGCACACCCAATGCATTCTCCAATAACAGAAAACAAGAAAGCCAGGGACAGGTACAAAGGATCCCTCATTGTGAAGTGAAAACAAATCAACTGGAATCTACAGCAATTCACTGAGACTGAAACCAGACTGGATAGATCCTACTGTCCAGGTCCATCATCATCCCATGCTCTTACTAATGCTCTTCTGCTTGCAGTAGAAGCACAAGGAGTGGGATCTGGAAAGGAGAAGAATCAATGTGATCTTGGCCAAGTCACTTAACCCTCCATTGCCTCAGGAACAAACTCAGATTGTGAGCCCTCCAAGGACAGTGAAATACCCAGTGTACCTGAATGTAACTCACCTTGAGCTACTACTGAAAAAGGTTTGAGCAAAATCCAAAATTACACACACACAAATACCAAGTGAAAAGAAAGCGGAGAGGAGAGAAAAGACAGCACTGACAAAGTACAGTATAACAAAAAATGAAACCAGAGAAAGGCAGCACTACAGGCAGAAGTTGCTCTGCGACCTTTTGTATTCATAACATACAAAACACACCTTCTGGGCAGCTGTGACATGATAAGATGATCTGCTTTCCAGGTAAAAATAAAAACGTGAGCATTTTTCAACAAAGTGACTAAACTAAGACCTAATGGCAGATAAGGATCCTGGGCCATGGAAGGGCATCCAATCTGCCTGGTTTCTCTACCCTTCCAACCCCAACAATAGCTGACTTCTACTACCCCAAGGAATCTTATTCCACCCTGTCAAAATGATCAGGGGTACAAAATACAACCCGTTCTGTATTCCCAAGTGGGGGAGAAATATGCCCTGTGAATCACTGTTATGATTTTTAATCTATGGATGAATAAGAAGTCATCAACAATCTCAGGATTCAGTCTAGCTCTCCCGTCTTCCACAGTCCTTCCTGCAATAAAAGATGTCTTCTTAGAAGATGTGCTGGTAGCAGGAACGTACAGGATCCCCCATGCAAATTTCCTGATCCAATCACAGATAAGGGTGAATTAAAAATAAAAACTCTCAAATTATTTCAAAAACATTAAAAAAAAAAAAACCCTAGTTCATAGATGTTGTCACAGTAACCACAGCTTCTAACCGTCCTCCAACCATGCTCCCTAACAGCAGCACAGGGAGATGAGAGAACTCATCTGATCAGCTCTTTCAGGAGATGCATATCACACAGTCAAGCCCTTACCCCTCTCTCTCACTAGGGTCCCGAAGATCAAAAGTAAACGTAAGCGCTAGACGCCATTAGCACCGTACTAGTGCCTGCATTTACCAGCGCAGAATGATCAGAGGGATCTACAACAGCAAACAATGAACACGCCAGGACTTAATTCAGATAGCATGCAAATGTAGTCAAGCTCATTTAAATGAGATAAGTTTTGTATTCCTCCCCAGATTAGAAAACAGCACACGAAACAAAGGTGCCTTACTGTTGTAAAAAAATAACGTCTGGTCCGAGCAGGCGTTAGGGTGCTGGAAGAGAAGATTTCCCACGATTTTCATGCTTTTCTCATGATTCTTTCTGCAAAATCTACCTGTTTTGATTGCTTTTGGAAGCTGAAGGAAGCCCTTGCAAGCCCTTGAGCGCTGGTTGTGAGAAACAGCAGACCCAAACGTGAAGCACACATTGGCGTTCTTGTCCTGTGCTTAAATTTAAAGTGGCTGTGCTTTAAAAAAAATAACCCAAAGCACACAACGGAGTCTGTTATTTGCAGTGCTTTTTTTGTGCCGGTATGGCGTACCGGCACCTTTCTTCCCAGGGTCGGCTCACCTGCCCACGCTCAGCTCCCCGACAGCCCTCCTTTCTATTCCTGCCGCCACCCTGTGTTTAAATCTTTTATTTTACCTCAAGTCACAGTGGCGGCGGCTGTAAAAGCAGTCTCCTTGCCTCCAGCCTTTCCTTCCCCGTGTCCCGTCTTCGCGGAAACAGAAAATACATCAGACGAAAGCGGGACACAGAGGGAAGGGAAGGCTGGAGGTGAGCCTGATGCTTTCACTGCCACCGCCGCCGCGACTTGAGGTAAAATAAAAGATTTAAACGCAGGGCGGTGGCAGGAACGGAAAGGAGGGCTGTCGAGGAGCTGAAGCGGGCAGGTAGGGCTGGGGTGAATCGCTGGACATGGATAGGAGAGGAAGATAGGGGGCAAAGGAGAATCGTTGGACATGGATGGAAGGGAAGGCAGGAGAGAGAGGAGAATCGCTGGACATGGATTGGATGGGAGAAAAAGGGCAGAGGAGAATCGCTGGACATGGATGGGAGGGCAGGGGAGAGAAGAGAGTTGCTGGACATGGATGGATGGAGGGGAGGCCAGGAGAAATGCTGGACATGGATGGAAGAGAGGGAAGACAGGAAGAAGATGCACATGGATGGAGGAGAGGGGGGAAAGGAGACATGCTGGACATGGATGGAGTGGAAGGCAGGGAAGAGAGGAGAAATGTTGGCAGGAAGGAAAAACAGAGGAAGGAGATGCACACAGATGGAGGAGAAGGGAGAGAGAAGACATGCTGGACACGGATGGAAGGGAGGGAAGACGGAGGAAGGAGATGAACATGGATGGAGGGAAGGGGAGAGAGTTGAAATGCTGGACATGAACGGAGGGGAGGGAAGAGAGAGGAAGTGAGATGAACATGGATGGAGGAGAGTGGGGAGAAGAGAAATACTGGACTTGGATGGAGGGGGGAGAGGGAAAAAAGCTGGACATGGATGGATGAGAGGGAAGAGAGAGGAAGGAGATGCATATGGATGGAGGGGAAGGAAGAAAGAAAAAGCAGATTCATACTGACAGAGATGAGAGAAAGGGAAAAGAAAAGAAAAACTGCACATGGATGGAGAAAATAGGCAAAAGCTGGATCCACTCTATACCTCCTCCAGTCAAGTCCGCAGAGGACCCAGCTTTTACTTATGGATGTAGGGCAAGAAGTGAAGAAGAAAGGAGGAAAGTAATGAAATAAATGGAAAGGAAGCCCTAGAAACAGAGTTAAAGGGAACAGATAGAGAGCAGCTGAATCAGAAACTGGGACCAACATAATCAGAAACTGGGATCAACGCCAGACAACAAAGGTAGAAAAAATCATTTTATGTTCATTTTAGTGTGTGGAATATTTTATTTTTTGTTACATTTGTACCCCGCGCTTTCCCACTCATGGCAGGTCCAATGCGGCAGGCAATAGAGGGTTAAGTGACTTGCCCAGAGTCACAAGGAGTTGCCTGTACCAGGAATCGAACTCAGTTCCTCAGTTCCCCAGGACCAAAGTCCACCACCCTAACCACTAGGCCACTCCTCCAATTTGAGAATTTACATCTGCTGTCTTATTTTGTACTGGGTATACTGGAGCTGTAACAGCTTACAGAAATTATTTATAATGAAAAAAAAAAATCACGTTATTTTTTCTCCTATACTGGTATAGTGTTTTCAATGATACCTGTTTATATGCACCATGGCTGGTATAAGGGATGTGGCTTTTGTGGGTGTGGCTACCATAGGGGCAGAGACATAGACTGTGACCCTGCCCATAATGAGTACTTGTATCTTTTTTCCTACAAAAAGAAAGCACTGGTTATTTGTAAATAAATATAAGTATCTAAGAAAAAAAAGAAACACACATATATTTAGGCTGCCGAAAACCAACACCAGTGTGTGCTTTACCAGGCGCATGTGCACAAGAGCCGAGCTTACCACTGAACTGTTCTGTGCATGCTTCAAGCACAATCCTCCCGCTGAACTCTCTAATGCTCAAAACTATGAGCATGCCTATATTTGCATCTCATTAGCTTTGAGCCTCAGGGCGTTGCTCTTCTGAGCTGTTCCAGTGGTATTTTTATGGTGCTATTCAGAATAGCGCAAGAGCTTTGATCATTGGCCCCTAAGTGCAAAGACAAAGGTTAGTTGGGGGATGGAGTAGATCTGAACAAGGAAGAAGAGTTTCTGCATTAATGCATGAGAAAAGGAGAATATAACGTGAAACGAGCAGCGAGGATAACCTATTCCTGCAGTCCTGAGGAATAAGGTTCATATTTTAAATGCAACCTCCACTAAGTTTTCAGATATACTGAGTAAACTATGGAAGGGAAAGTCTGTTCTGGCAGAAAGCTGTAAAAGATTTAATCGCCCCACTTGCAAACTCTAGTTTAGAAACGTCTTAATGAAGTTCCTGTACCTAGCCATAAACAGGCATATATGCAAAACGCAAACAGTGCAACACAGAAATGCAAGCTCTACCTGAATGACTCAGCATCATAAAAAAAAACTTTCCCTGTTTTGGCACTCCTGAACGAGCAGAATCTTGAGCAAATAGTCCTGTGTCATATTATATTTTTCTTGAAGATCGCCTATTGTCCCTGGTCACAGCTTTGGAGTCAGTTTCTGAAGTTACTACTTGAATGATAATCTCTCAACAAAATATATAGTCATGACTTTATGGTACTACCATTTTAATGAACTTAAAATAAAACAGGCAGATACTTGTTTACCAGTTTCACTTTATTGGTACCAGCTGATATCTGGCTTTCCAACTTTCCCTTCACTAGGGATCCTTGCACAACAGGTTCATTCATCCAATGACAACCAGCTAACTATAGGCAAAAATAAGAGGCTGGGATCTGCAGCAGATCACAAAAACAAAGAGACATGAAATACTGAATAGACTTTTATTGTCACAGTATCAAAAGGGAATAAAATGACAAGAGCCCAACATGGCCACATTTTGCCCAAATAGGTTGGATCAGGGACAAAGATAATTAAATATAAAAATTAAATCAATATAACCACATAAAATGCAATATAAATTATTAAACTATAAACACAATATGATTAAGGGGCCACATGATGTGATGGGCAGGAGTGGACACTGACAAGCATAGCTCCTCCGCACCTTTCTCCATCCCGCTAAACATTCCGGATTTTACTCACCAATTTGCTTAATCATTGTCTGGTTCTCACTCATGAACAATTCTAGCGACTTAGTTTATAAATCATTATAAAATTAGTGAGACAAGCAGCACCCATCAGATGCAAAGATGGCGACTCCTCGTTCTCCATTGAGCCCAGCGGTGAGCTCCACGTGGCTCTTTGAGATCACTGCTGAAGCGACTGCAGCAGTAGAGGCCGCGTTGGATAAAAAGCTTCAGCATATTTATGATCAGGCTGAAGAGGCTCATGACAGAATTGATAGCATAAGTCTAGAACTCGACACTCATCTTCAGAGAACTGGCTTGACTGAAGATCAGCCCCAGCAAGCGACTCAGATACAACAGCAATTACTTAAACAAGTGGGAGTGCTGGAGCAACAGGTGGATGATTTGGAAAATCATTCACGGCTAAATAATCTAAGACTGATAGGTCTCCCAGAATCCCTTGCAGACAAAGATCTAGTGTGCTTTATAGAGACATGGTTTCCAAAAACCTTACTGCTGGAAGAACTCCTCCGCTCCTTTAGAGTGGAGCGTGCACATCGATTGGATGCCCGGAGGTCTGATGCGATGCGTTTCCATGTTCTGAACTTTGCACATAAGCAACTTATACTGCAATCTCTTCAAGCAGGGAAGCTGCTGAATTATGATAAATCACAAAATTTTGTGCTTTCAGGACTTTTCAGCACATGCTCAAGCGCTACATAAAACCTTTGCTCCCATCTGTTCCACTCTACATGCCAAGCAGATCAAATGTGTGCCGTTATATCCAGCAAAGCTACGGGTAGGAGATGAAGGCCAAATTACGTTTTTACACTACCATAGAAGATGCCCAGGCATTTGTGACACGGATATCACAGACTACTACAGATCCATGACATGGCCCACAGAATGCACCATTCTTTTTTCTTTCCAGTCTGGATTATCTTTGAGTCAGCTGTTGCACTGACGATGTGCAGAACTGATGCTTCAGCAACATTATACTGTTTAGGAGTTTCCCTATGACTGGTCTGTTTAGGGGATGCTTTCAGGATTACTTTGCCTTTACCTAGGCCCCTTTGGACCCCCAAAGGTCCTGCGCTTTGGTGCCTGCTATAGACGCTAATTAATGTATGATGTTTGGCTATCGCAGCGCATGTTATAGTCCTCCTCTGCTGGGGGGGGGGGGGGGTCCATTGTTGGCTGTGCCTTTCAGTCATACTTTTCATTGCAGCCCTATGGTTCCTCATGGATTTCTGTCTGGATACCTTCTCTTAGTCGTGCTAGATCCAGTGGGTCTCTTTCTTTGGACATATTCTGAGCCATACCCTGAGTTGCAGTTGTCATTCATGTGGGAACTATGCAATGGTGATACTTCTCTCTTCTGCTAATTTTTGCTTTTGAAAATTTACTTACTGGAACTATTATTCATATTATATATATACTAGTAAAAAAGGCCCGTTTCTGACACAAATGAAACGGGCACTAGCAAGATTTTCTTCGGCTCCCCTGCAGCCACCCATGTCCAGCGAACCTCCTCTCTCCCCTGCCCCCCATGTCCAGCAACCCCCTGCCCCCCCCCTCCAGCCACCCATGTCCAGCGACCCTCCTCTGGACATGGATCAGCTGTGAGGCATGTTTTTTTCCCCCAGGTTCTGAAGTTATCATAATGGCTACGGTGATGTCAGTCTGATCTACGGAGCCTAGCAGACCAACTCGGAAGGAGCCACGGTCCCAGGCAGCAAGACAGAACGTTGGAGGTGAGAATTATTATATAGGATGTGTATATCTGTATATAGTGGAGTGGAGGAGTAGCCTAGGGGTTAAAGCACCAGTCTTGACATCCAGGGGTGGCTGGTTCAAGTCCCACTGCTGCTCCTTGTGACCTTGGGCAAGTCACTTAACCCTCCATTGCCTCAGGTACAAAATCAGATTGCAAGTCCTCCGGGAATAGAGAAATATCCAGTGTACTTGATTGTAACTCACCTTGAGCTACTACTGAAAAAGGTATGAGCAAAATCCAAATAAACATATCTACATATACATAGGTGCATTACTTTAAATGTAATTGTATGGTTTATTATTGGAAGGGTGAACGATATATTGTACTGGTACAGTGGGGCCAGTGTATATATTTTTTCAGAAGGTAGGATAGAGGTGTCATGTCAAGACAGACCAGACCTTTTATGGGGCATTGTATAACATACAGATGGGTTGGAGGGGAGGTTTGGGTGAGGACACGGGACCATGGGTGCTTTTCTTGTTGTTTCTGGTTCCTGCTATTGTTCTTGTGATGGGAGGGGGGATTCCCAATACATATGCAGTGTAAGTTGTTTTGTTTTTTTACTTCTGTGCCTTCCAGGGAGAGTGGTGGCTGGGACATTCTCCCTAGTGTTAGACCAACCTGAATTTAAAATGTCCTTGGAAGTTTAATAGGTCCTCCTCCCTTCCCCCACCCCAACTGTTTAAAAATAAAAAACTCCCTGGTGTCTAGTAGCCCACCCCCCCACCTGAAGAGGCAATGCACACTTGGCTCCTGCCTCCAGTGCTATCATCCAGAAAACGGTGGCCCCCTACCATATAAAGGAAAAATTGATGCTGCCTCCGAGGCTCGTGAGCTTCCCAAGTTTCCCCAAGAATCATGTCAAAAAGTTACAGTGTAAAAATTTAGCAGTTCCCGTATAACCGTACCAGAACAAATGCTGTATGTGGTTTCCTATGGAATTTCTCGTCTCACCTCTTTGGTGAAGCAGCAGGATGTAAAAGATCTGGGCAAACGTGTGGTTTCCAATACTGGGCAATCAGACTGACTTACCATATGGGGAGGGTGACAGTTCTACACCTTTTGGGGCCCTCCATTTCTTTAAAGGTTCAGTAGGTACGGAGGCTCCTAGTTGCTCTATTCATGGGGCATGTTTCATGGGAATTACTCCCCCAAGTGTCCAATAGCCACGATGTGAGAGCATGGACCATTGGTTATACTGCCCAAACAACTACTGCTTCTACATCTGCTAATTAAGGCGTGCCTCTCCTATCCACCCAGACCCTTTTATAAGAGGCTTTAAGAAAAAGCAGTAAAACATATACAAGTCTGAGGAATCATGTCTCTTGAAGACCTAGAAATCAATAATCAAAGTAACCATTCTCAAGCCAGTTGATATGACTGCCAGTTTCCTCCAGGATCTGTAACATCTTGTTCCAGAGTCTGCTTTTTGGCAGCCTCAATACTCATTATGGAATACTTTCTGCTCTAATCTTTTTTTTTTTTTTTTTTTTTTGGCAACTGAAGATTCTCCATGCTCATCCTTTGCCTTCTTGATGTCCATTCCTTTTTGGTCCCCAGCATGCACTCCAAGATGGAGTTTCACACTGTCCATAATCCTTTCCACAAAAAAATCATTTCCCGGCAAATCTACCCCCTTAAAGCCCCATATCGTGACGCCTTCTTCTGGAATTTCATTTGCACTGAAAGGGGTTTGTTTCTAATACTAACATGCTATTTTAAACTGAGTAAGTTGACATGCACAACTGTGTACGAGTAACTTTAGTTTAATATTAATGTGGTGTTTTTGTTATTGTTTATACTGAAAAAACGATCAAGATTGCTCAGTGCAGTTTACAAACAGCACCCCTAAAATCAAAGGCAAAACCAACAAGTTAGGTCAAAGGGGGAAGTAATGTAGTCTTGCATTTTTAAAACTAAGCATATCCCCCCCCTCCCCCGATATTCAAAACTGTTTAAAAAGCCAGGAATGGATCCTGGCCAGTTAAATAGTGTTTACGCGCCTAACCGCAGATCTTTAGCAGGAGAAAATTGATTATATCCCGCTGAATATTCCAGTCAGCAGCTAGCCAATTAGATGCAGATATTCAGCACCAAACCAGCTATGTTGAGCGGTCAAAACAGGCCACTTAAATAGCAGGCCAATCATTGGTCGATAAAACGTTAATTAATTAGCGCTGAATAGCAACATAGCCGTTAACTTTTTAGCGGCCAAAATAAACCCAAATATTCAATGCCAGTCGCTGGAAACTGCCTGGCATTGAATATCTGGGTTTAACGCCTGCAACTGGCTGATTATCAGACCCATTATATTTCACTGGAAATGGAATAATTCAGAGCTCATACAACATCTTTCTGTAAGAAGAGTGGGCAGCCCCAAAAAATTAAATTATAAATAAAACCTTGTATAAAAAAACTCCCCATCTCTCCTCTTATTGGACTTTTTATTTTAATTACTAGTAAACAAAGGCCCGTTTCTGAGCGCAATGAAACGGGCGCTAGCAAGGGTTTCATGGCTGCATGGCTCGTCGCGGTTTTACCTGGTTTGTGGCGTGCACCGCTGCTGTTTCCGTTGTAGCTCTGTGTGGGTGGCGGTTTTCGTGACCCGCCCTCGACGTCATCGCGTTTTGACGTGAGGGCGGAGCACAGCTACAGTGTGGAAATCTGGAGTTTGTGGCCTGAGTAGATCGTTGGAGGTGAGAATCTGCTCCGCCCTCAACGTCATAACGTTTGACGCGAGGGCGGGGCCCAGAGACTGTGATTTTCGTGGCTTCACAGCTTCGAACATACGAGCCTTGGCTTCAGTGACGTCAGCAGACAATAGAACGTTGAGGGTGAGTTTTATATATATAGATGTGTTGATCTTGTGTGTTTTACTTTCCTATTGGATTTTTCTTTGCTTTTAATTTTTGTCTGTAAATCAATTTGTTCCGTTTGTCAGTTAAAGCGGTATATCAAGTCTTGAATAAATAAATAAATATATAGAAGCTCATTTTTAAAGCACATAGACTTACAAAGTTCCACAGTAACATAAGTTAAGTGCTTTGAAAATACACCTCTATGTAACTTTGTAGGTTTATGTGCTTTGAAAATGAGCACCAACACCTCCTAGGGCTTTTGGCACAGACTATATACTCACTATTCTTTAGTAGTCCTTCTCCGGGCAACCTTCACTATCTGCAGAATAAGACACAAATACTTCTTCTGCAGTCTCACCATGAGTTGTACAATGGTATTGTCACCTCCTTTCTTTCTGCTGGTTATGCCTCTCCCCACAAACTCTTGCTCTGGCTCTGAGCACACTGTTCAAATCCCTGAATAGCACCATGTGGTTTCTTTCCTGTTTTGTGGACATTAGCATCTCACTCCCACCCCCTGTCCTTGCATACCACTCTGGACTTCTGCACCCTGATTGCTTAACACTGCAATTTTTTGGCACTGAAACCCATCTGCCAAGTAGTTGGCCACTTCTCCATCTTTCTCACTCATGTGCTCCATCAAGTGTGCTACTCTTGTGGTGCTTATCTGCAAAAAGACATTTTCTCTCCTAATCCCACCACAGTATCACTGACAGATACTCAACAGAACTGGCCTTAGGACCAATCCCCCAGGCATGCAATTCATCACCCTTCTGTCTTCAGAGTGTAGCTCATCAGGGGGTAATTAAAAAAAAAAGAAAAAAGCATTTCTAGAAGTTAAGCATTTTACGCAAAAAATGGATAAGAAATTGCACGAGTAAAAATTGCCTTTATAAAGTAAGTATGTGGTTCAAAATTTGTATAGCAGCCATGTTATAAATTTAATCCCTCCCACCCCCACCCCAAGTACTAGTAACATGCTTTGAGTACAATAGAGGAACATGACGCACATTTAAAGTATAATCTAACTGCATTTACTTCTACACTCTGAAGTCTATTATTCAACCTTACCCTCTGCTACCCAAAAAGGTCACCACCTAATAGCTTCTAAGTTTGGTAACACAGAGAGATGCCTGACGCAGCAGGTCATATGGTGAAAAAGAAAAGACACTCCTCCCACCCCACTCAACCAAAGAGATGTACAGAGGGCTGGGAGTCACTGAGAAACCTCCAGGAAGGATCAGATGCAGAGCACACAATCTTGAAGTCATTGTAAACAAAGCTGAAAGAACACCTTTGTGTAGATAAAGGGCAACAACGTAAAAGGACTTCCAAAATCATCTGAATTAAATCAGATGTTATGAAATCCAGCACAAACATTTTAGAGACCAGATATGATTCTTTACAAGGTGTGCTGGGACCAGATAGCACCTCTTACAGCTGCTGGCTCAACCTACACTGCTACCTGCCCACCAAGCTTAATCTCTTATCCCCATCCTTTACAACATTTGCAGGCTCTACCAAAACAAGAGAAGGAAACAGACCACCCTCACTGAAAGTCAGGACTGTGACCCCAGGTGATGTCTGTATGCTGGGAGGAGAGAAAACATGCAGGAATAGAAAAAAACCCAAAAACATACTCCTTACCATTCACCTTATGACCTTGGGCAAATCACTTAGCCTCCCTGTGCACTCAAACCAAACACAGAACGGAACTTAGCAGGCCAACATGACCAAAAATAATAGAACAGTGTGCCTAAAACTATGTAAGCCAGGGCTCAAATCCTTCTACACACTTCTTGTGAACTTCAGCAACAGAGGAGGAGTAACCTAGTAGTTAGAACATTGAATCTGACATCCAGGGTTGCCCAGTTCAAATCCCACTGCTGCTCCTTGTGACGTCCGCGGCAGCCCCCACCAACCGGAAAAAAGGCTTCGCGGGACGGTCGGGACGCAGGGCACGCCCACCGCGCATGCGCGGCCGTCTTCCCGCCCGTGCGCGACCGCTCCCGCCAGTTGAATAACTAGCAAAAGATGAAACACACAACTCCACAGGGGAGGAGGGAGGGTAGGTGAGAACAATCAGCCTGCTGTCCTCGGAGAACAACTGCTACAGGTATGTATCATACCCTTTCTCCGAGGACAAGCAGGCTGCTTGTTCTCACGACTGGGGTATCCCTAGCTCTCAGGCTCACTCAAAACAAGAACCCAGGTCAATTGAACCCCGCAACAGCGAGGGTACAACAGAAATTGACCTACGAAGAACAACTAACTGAGAGTGCAGCCTGACCAGAATAAATTCGGGTCCTGGAGGGTGGAGTTGGATTTACACCCCAAACAGATTCTGCAGCACCGACTGCCCGAACCGACTGTCGCGTCGGGTATCCTGCTGGAGGCAGTAATGTGATGTGAATGTGTGGACAGATGACCACGTCGCAGCCTTGCAAATCTCTTCAATAGTGGCTGACTTCAAGTGGGCCACTGACGCTGCCATGGCTCTGACACTATGACCCGTGACATGACCCTCAAGAGCCAGCCCAGCCTGGGCGTAAGTGAAGGAAATGCAATCTGCTAGCCAATTGGAGATGGTGCGTTTCCCGACAGCGACCCCTAGCCTGTTAGGGTCGAAAGAAACAAACAATTGGGCGGACTGTCTGTGGGGCTGTGTCCGCTCCAAGTAGAAGGCCAATGCTCTCTTGCAGTCCAATGTGTGCAACTGACGTTCAGCAGGGCGGGTATGCGGCCTGGGGAAGAATGTTGGCAAGACAATTGACTGGTTAAGATGGAACTCCGACACCACCTTCGGCAGGAACTTTGGGTGGGTGCGGAGCACTACTCTGTTGTGATGAAATTTGGTATATGGAGCATGAGCTACTAGGGCTTGAAGCTCACTGACCCTACGAGCTGAAGTAACTGCCACCAAGAAAATGACCTTCCAGGTCAAGTACTTCAGATGGCAGGTATTCAGTGGCTCAAAAGGAGGTTTCATCAGCTGGGTGAGGACGACGTTGAGATCCCATGACACAGTAGGAGGCTTGATAGGGGGCTTTGACAAAAGCAAGCCTCTCATGAATCGAACGACTAAAGGCTCTGCAGAGATGGCTTTACCTTCCACACGATAATGGTAAGCACTAATCGCACTAAGGTGATTCCTTACTGAGTTGGTCTTAAGGCCAGACTCTGATAAGTGCAGAAGGTATTCAAGCAGGTTCTGTGCAGGGCAAGAACGAGGTTCTAGGGCCTTGCTCTCACACCACACGACAAACCTCCTCCACTTGAAAAAGTAACTCTTTTTAGTGGAATCCTTCCTAGAGGCAAGTAAGACCCGGGAGACACCCTCAGACAGACCCAACGCAATGAAGTCTACGCCCTCAACATCCAGGCCGTGAGAGCCAGAGACTGAAGGTTGGGGTGCAGCAACGCTCCGTCGTTCTGCGAAATGAGAGTCGGAAAACACTCCAATCTCCACGGTTCTTCTGAGGACAACTCCAGAAGAAGAGGGAACCAGATCTGACGGGGCCAAAAGGGCGCTATCAGAATCATGGTGCCGCGGTCTTGCTTGAGCTTCAGTAAGGTCTTCCCCACCAAAGGTATGGGAGGATAAGCATACAGGAGGCCGGTCCCCCAATGAAGGAGAAAGGCATCTGACGCTAGCCTGCCGTGTGCCTGAAGTCTGGAACAGAACAGAGGCAGCTTGTGGTTGGTCTGAGAGGCGAAAAGGTCCACCGAGGGGGTGCCCCATGCTCGGAAGATCTTGCGTACCACTCTGGCATGGAGCGACCACTCGTGCGGTTGCATGACTCTGCTCAGTCTGTCGGCCAGACTGTTGTTTACGCCTGCCAGGTACGTGGCTTGGAGGAGCATGCCGAACCGACACGCCCAACGCCACATCCCGACGGCCTCCTGGCACAGGGGGCAAGATCCGGTGCCCCCCTGCTTGTTGACGTAATACATTGCAACCTGATTGTCTGTCCGAATTTGGATAATTTGGCAGGACAGCCGATCTCTGAAAGCCTTCAGTGCGTTCCAGATCGCTCGGAGCTCCAGGAGGTTGATCTGCAGATCCTTTTCCTGGAGGGACCACAGACCCTGGGTGTGAAGCCCATCGACATGGGCTCCCCACCCCAGGCGAGATGCATCCGTCGTCAGCACTTTCGCGGGCTGCGGAATTTGGAATGGACGTCCCAGGGTCAAATTGGTCCGTATGGTCCACCAGAGCAGTGAAGTGCGGCAACTGGTGGAGAGGCGGATGACATCTTCTAGATTCCCGGTGGCTTGGAACCACTGGGAAGCTAGGGTCCATTGAGCAGATCTCATGTGAAGACGAGCCATGGGAGTCACATGAACTGTGGAGGCCATATGACCCAGAAGTCTCAACATCTGCCGAGCTGTGATCTGCTGGGACGCTCTGGTCTGCGAAGCCAGGGCCAAGAGGTTGGTGGCCCTCGCTTCGGGAAGGTAGGCCTGAGCCGTCTGGGAATTCAGCAGCGCTCCTATGAATTCCAGAGATTGAGTTGGCTGGAGATGGGACTTTGGGTAATTTATCACAAACCCCAGCAGCTCCAGAAGTTGAATAGTGCACTGCATGGACCGGAGGGCTCCTGCCTCCGAGGTGTTCTTGACCAGCCAATCGTCGAGATATGGGAACACGTGCACTCCCAGCTTGCGTAGGTAGGCCGCTACCACCACGAGACACTTTGTAAACACTCGTGGGGCAGAGGCGAGCCCAAAGGGCAGCACACAATACTGAAAGTGGCGTGCGCCCAGGCGGAATCTGAGATACTGTCTGTGAGCTGGCAGTATCGGTATGTGAGTATATGCGTCCTTTAAATCCAGGGAACATAGCCAATCGTTTTTCTGAATCATTGGCAGAAGGGTGCCCAAGGAAAGCATCCTGAACTTTTCTTTGACCAGGAATTTGTTCAGGCCTCTCAGGTCTAGGATGGGACGCATCCCCCGTTTTCTTTTCCACAAGGAAGTACCTGGAATAGAATCCCTGCCCTTCCTGCCCGGGTGGTACAATAAAAATAAACTTAACCCTCCATTGTTTCATACAAACTCAGCTTTTATACGTCTCCAATTCGCAGAAAAAATTCCACTGTACATGAACAGTTTGCCACCCAGTTTGTAATTACGTGCTTTTCCCACCATAACTACCACCCACAAGTTATTATTATTCAGCTAACAAAACAGTGGCGTAGCCAGACCTGACTTTTTGGGTGGGCCCAGAGCTAACATGGGTGGGCACTATGTATATGAGTAGTGTTTCTTTTTTCTTGGGATACTACAAAATAATGCCTTAGAATGCTGCCCAACAGCTGCCCTGCATCAATAGAAACCACATAAATTGATATTTGTAAATATAGTTACATTATACCATATCAAACTTCACTAGACATGAGTCTACTATAATGGCAAACATCTCAACGCACACAACAGGATCCTGAATTATAATTACAGCAATGACATATAACAATGTATTCAAATTCTGGTAGCATCTCAATAATAGCAATAAAGTCCCGTCACTGCCAGGTACTTTCTGAAGTAACACTAAATCCTGCAAAGACGCTTCTTAGATCCTATATTGCAAACCATAACACCAGTTCCAATAACGGTACCTTTAAAAAGGCAGCAGTGAATATACACAACAGCAATACACATCCCATTGGAAAAGCCAGACAAGTCAGATTCATAGATCCCCATATAAACCACTTGCCAGCAGAAACTCTCACCTGCTCGGTCACATGCAGACCACAGACCAACCCTCATCAATTACAGAATAAAGGACCAAAAATTAGAAATGTATTGATTTTCTAAATTTCTATGCCACACTATCTCTGCAGTTTTAAACAGATCACAATTCAACACACATCATTTTAAAACATAATGAAAACATTCCCTTCCCTACCCCCCTCCCCCCCCCCCCAAACCATCCCAGCAGCCTGGCATCAGCTTTTCCCTTCCCTACTCCCTATCCATCCCGGTAGCTCAGCATCAGCCCTTCCCTGCTCTCTTACCCCTCCCCCCAATCCATCCCTGTAGCCCAGTATCAATCCTTCCCTTCCCCACCATCCATCCCATAGCTAAGCATCAGCCCTATCCTACCACCCCACCCCTAGCGTCAGTCCTGTCCTACTCCCTACCCCCACCCACCATGGCATTAAATATAAAAGACTTTTTTTTATGTCCCGGACAATGCAGAGCCCACCTCTGCACCAGTCCACCCAGAGAAAACTGCATACACTTTTTTTTTTCATTTTAACCTAGGCACTGCAGAGACCGTCCCCACCCAAAAACCCACCAAAATGAAAGAAATAGACAACTTTTTAAAAATTAACCTGGGCACTATTAAAATTTATTGTTGGCGAATTTCTGGGTGGGGATGGGCTGCTCATTGCCTAGGGCAAAAGAGAGATATTTAATGAATATACTTTTTGTTATTGCTCTAGGCAGTGAAGAGTCCACCCCCCACCCAGAAGCCCACCATCAGAGCCATCATTTTGATTACAAGAGTAATCAAAATGCTGGGTGATGGTGGGCTTCTTGGTGTGGGGGTGGGCGCTTCACTGCCCCGGGTGCAAAAAAAGGTATATTTTAATCATTAAATATATCTTTTTTTGTCCTGGGCAGTGAAGTGCTTACCCCACCCAGAAGCCCACCACCACCAGCCAGCATTTTGATTTGAGTACAATTACTACATGACATGTTTAAAAAAACTTTTAAAATATATGTATTACCTGGCTTCTGTAGCTGTATTGTGGGGCCGCGGGGGAGTGCTGCTACTGTGATCGATTGACTCCCCAAGAGAACCAACTGAAAAGAAAGTTATAGACCCGGCCGGTAGGCAGGGAACCAGGCACATAGCACAGACAGGCACAATGTGGACTAAGGAGCCCCACGTGCCGCGACACAGCCAGGCCAGCAGCCTTCCCATGCGGCACTGTGTGCAGCGCGGCGCCATCTTGCTCGGCATGCCATGCGTACTGCAGGCCCCGGCAGGATCCGGGAGGGGGAACAGGCAGTGCAGCATGGCGCTTGCAGCTAAGGTTCCTTACTAGCGGCCCCGAGACTTTAAGTCGAGATTACATGAGCAGCGTCGCTGGGCACGGCGTAATGCAGGGAGCGCTGGCCGAGAGGAGGACCAAGAAGAACTGCCGGTGAGTGCTGACTGCCAAAAATAAAGCAGGTGGGAGTGGGTGGTGGCTGAGCGGGCTGCTACCGTGACGGCAGAAGAAACTAAGGCTGTGGGCGGCCCACCCATAGCTACGCCCCTGTAACAAAATACCCAGAAAAAAGCAAGGCCTTCGTGCTTTAGTTAAGCCAATTTATCCAAGCCACAGATTCTCAAACAGAGGCCAGTGCAGAAAGCTACCATGAGCCTAACCATGCAGTTATAGAAGGTTTTATGAACATGTTAGTGGTAGCACAATACAAGGGTTGAGCGTGGGTGTTAACTCATGCAGAAGGCATGGCAGCACACTCCATTAAAAAACATCATGCAATGCAGAGAAGTCTCACTTTTGACGATTGCACATTGTGAGAAAATTTTCACCAGGTCAGGGACAGTTTTGAAGGGTTAGCAGAGGATTTATGCCAGTTTTTTGACATTTAAGTGCCAGTTTTGTCTTCTTTTGCAACTGGAAAAAAGTGCCTGCAAGTAGAGAACAACACAGGGACAAAGTTTGCCCTTGTCCCCACCCCGTGGGTTCTGTCCCCATCTGCAGAAGGCTCAAACACTTATGATTTTAAATTTAAATCTTTTTATTAGAGTATAAAAAGGAATATGCTGTGCAACTGTTATTTATAAATCACAAATATGAAACAATAACAACGAGCAACTATAAGAACCCTCCTCACCACCACCCTCGACCCTTCAAACCCCAACAATTAACTGACTTCTACTACCCCAAGGAATCTTAATCCATCCTGTCAAAATGACCAGGGGTACAAAATACAACCCGTTCTGTATTCCCAAGTGGGGGAGAAATATGCCCTGTGAAGCACTGTTATGATTTTATAATCTGTGGATGAGTAAGTCATCAACAATCTCAAGATTCTGTCTAGCTCTCCTGTCTTCCACAGTCCTTCCTGAAATAAAAGATGCCTTCTTAGAAGATGTGCTGGTAGCAGGAATGTACAGTATCTCTCATGCAAATTTTGCTAGTTGTTGCCAGCATGTTTGCAGTGAAACAGTCTTTCAGCTAATTCACACTGTGTGACAAACTTCCTTTCCTTTTGGAAGAAGCTAAAAGCTGTTTTTCCCTATCAAAAAGAACAGGGTAAGAAGGGCATATCCATGGACACAAGTGGGAAATGGGGTTGTCTTGGTCTTGTAAATTGTTTAACCGATTATGTATGTTACCTTGAACATTGTTTTGGAATAATTGTGTCAGGAAGATGGCATATTACATTTTTACAAATAAAATAACCCTCCTGACCTGCCATATTTTTCTCATGCTACTCCCAACAGTAGGCAAGTCAGCCCAGCAGGAATTGGAAACACAGACTGCTTGCCACATTTAAGGACAGGAGAAGGGAAGCACTCTTTCCAATTTTTTTTTTAAGAAATCAAGAATGCAAGAGGGTAATAAGTCACACTCCTGAACTCAGAGAGGTGAACTACAACTGATGAGGGTAAGGTGGCCAACAAGACAGGGGATCTGCCAGGTTGACTGTGCCTCTCGTTTCTGGCTCCCAAGTCAGGTCGGCAGCCTTCAGAACATCAGGATGGCAAAGTCCCCTGTCAAAATGAGGGGAGGCCAGGATTTTTAAAACAGGGAATGTCTCAAACTCCACCAGCTGAAAAAAAAAAAAAAAAAGTATTTATCCTCACATTTTGCTGCTGATTTTTGGTTCTCTCCTTCTACCTGCCTAAAAAACTCATCCAATGTACTTTCCATGGAACCTTATCAGAAGGCTAAAGTCTACTCTCCTCCCCAACATGACAATAACCCAAAAGCTGCAAAAGGAAAGAGGGGGGAGTTTAGTATTGTGGTTTGAAGAGAAATGAACCTCTTAAAAACATGACCAATTTTTTTTTTTAATAAATGATAAACAACTTCAGATAGATATTGAAAAAAAAAGGGTTATTCGACGTCCTACCAGAGCCAGAGTGATAGGGCGTGTTTTCTGCATGCATGGCAATAGCTCTTCCAATTGCATGCCACAGCAGCCCATGAGAGGGGAAGACAGATGTGCAGATGGAGTTGGGAGCAAGTGAGGTCATGTTACAAACCTCCTTTGTTAATAAGCAACAGACTGACACAGTCCTTAAAAGGTCTATTGCAGCCACATTGGTTCACACACAAAACTGAGATAAGGAATAGGGAAAATTTCCAGCTCTGGAAAAGGATCCTCCTGCCCTCCCCCAACTCCACACACACACACAGAACAAGAACTCACCCACTTAACTCCCTTCCCACATATTTTGCTTCCCAGCAAGAAAATATTGGTCAAAGAAATACAATTTGAAACTCAAGGGAAAAAAAAGTTTTAAGTATTTGGGGCTTTGCTTCAGTATACACAAGACGCCAACAATATTTGCCATTTGTTACAGAAACAAGCAATCCTGTATGTAATGTATCTTATGGGAGACAGATCCATTACATATAAAAATATCAAATATGTACACTTCTACATCCAGAAACACATTTATAAGCTACATTTGTGTAGAAAGAAATGCTACGGACAAAGCAACTCATTAAACACTCCAAGGAAAATTAAAGAGTCATGGGATAGGAGGCAATCTCCTATTGACATAGTGGCAAAGTAGATGACGGCAGATAAAGATCTGTATGGTCCCTACAGTCTGCCCAACAAAATAAACTCATTACATAAGGTATGATGTGATACTTCATATGTATACCTGATCTTCATGTGTCCTTGCCATTTTCAGGGCATAGACGGTAGGAGTCTGCCCAGCACGGTACTTGTTATAAAACTTCAGAAGTTGTCATCGAAGCCCCTGAAAAGTTCCACTCCAAACCATCCAAATCTATTCCGTCACTATCAGGGCACAGACAGTAGAAGTCTGCCCAGCACTGGCTTTGCTTTCCAATTACTGGTGTTGCCACCTAATCTCCGCTAAGCTTCTTTGGATCCATTCTTTCTAAACAGGATTAATTTGTGTTTATCCCATGCATTTTTTAATTCCGCTACTGTTTTCATCTCCACTACCTCCCACGGGAGGGCATTCCAGGTATCTACCACCCTCTCAGTGAAAAAATACTTCCTGACATTATTCCTAAGTCAGCCCCCCCCCCCCTTCAATCTCAATTCATGTCCTCTAGTTCTACTGCCTTCCCGTCTCTGGAAAAGTGCTGTTTGCAGATTAATACCTTTCAAATATTTGAACATCTGTATCATATCACCTCTATTTCTCCTTTTCTCCAGGATATGCATCTTCAGGTAATCAAGTCTCTCCTCGTACATCTTGCTACCATTTTCGGCACTTTCCTTTGAACTGCTTCAAGTCTTTTTACATCCTTAGCTAAATATGGCCCACAAAACTGAACCCTATACTCCAAGTGGGGCCTCACCAAAGACCTGTACAAGCGCATCAACATCTCCTTTCTTCTGCTGGTTATACCCCTCTAAAGCTTGACCAGAATCCACCTCCCACCTCTCTTCCCATAGAAGCTTGCATTTCTGGTCAGGGCCTGAGGTACTGCAGCGGTGCCTCTAAGCCACAGAAGCATAAGGATTAAGAACTGGTTAAAAAGGTACAAAACAGAGAATAAGGTTAAATGGTCCATATTCTCAGTGGAGAAGGGTAAATAGTGGGGCTTCCCAGGGATCTGTGCTGGAACCACTGGATTTTTTTTTTTAATATTTATAAATGATCTAGAAGGAGAAATTAGGTCTTACCTGCTAATTTTCCTTCCTTTCCCACTATTCCAGACCATGTGGAATAGTTGTGTCCATCAACCAGCAGGTGGGCGAGAGAACTGAAAATCGAGCAAATGTAAATCTCTTGGCATCTAGTCCTGTTCCTCAGTATTTATGCAGACAAGCAGTAAGGAGAAACTCAGAACAAACACAACCACCTTAAACAACTTGCTAACCTAACATTAACCAGACAAGCAAACATGTCTGGACCTCTCTCATCTCTAGACAACTTTGTAGAGAACAAGAAATATGCAGGAAGCACTATGCAAAGTGACAGTCATTATTTGACCTATTACTTTGCACTGACTAAACATCTCAGACACCTCAGGCAGGCCTCTGAAATAGTGGGAAAGACTAATAAAAAGAAAATTATCAGGTAAGACCTAATTTCTCCTTCCTTTACATAGTTTCCCACTATTCCAGAACCTATGGGATGTTCAAAAACAATCCCTAGGGTGGGAGGTATCCTGGGCCAATCCGGGGCGACGAGAACCACTTCTCCTGGATGCAGCCAAATCTGCAGGAGAACTCGCCGTAACAAGGGCCACGGAGGGAGCACATACAGTAGAGGCCCGGAGGCCAGGGTTGAGCCAAGGCATCCAACCCCGCCAAGCGAGGATCTCTCCGTCTGCTGAAGAAGCACGGGACTTTGGCATTGATGCTTGTCGCCATTAGATCCATCACGGGCTTGCCCCACTTGGCACACATCTGCAGGAATACTTCGTCTGCAAGTTCCCACTCTGCTGGATCGATCTGATGCCTGCTTAGATAATCGGCTTGCACGTTGCTCTGACCTGCAACGTGAGCTGCCGACAGAAACTGTAGATGCAGCTCGGCCCAGTGGCAAATTTGTTCGGCCTGTGCGGCTAGAGCTCTGCACTGAGTGCCGCCTTGTCGATTTATGTAGGCCACTGCTGTCATGTTGCCCGACATCACTCTGACAGCCAATCCTTCCAGGGTCACTTGAAAAGCCAGAAACGCCTGAAACACCGCTTTCAACTCTAGGCAGTTGATGGACCACTCAGACTCCTTGGGTGTCCATAGACCCTGGGCATGCTTCCCCTTGCAATGTGCGCCCCAGCCTTTCAGGCTGGCATCTGTCACCACTAGGCACCAATTGGGGAGCGCCAGCGGCATTCCTCGCCGCAGCATGCTGTCTGAGAGCCACCACTCCATACTGAGTCGGGCCGCAGGGAGCCAAGAGAGTCTGCATTGATCATCCTGAGATACTGGAGACCATCTTTGGAGTAGAGCATACTATAGAGGTCTCAGGTGCGCTCTCGCCCAGGGAACCAGTTCCGTGGTGGCTGTCATCGATCCAAGCAGCTGGACAATGTCCCAAGCTCGCAGGCGGGGCTTCCTCAGGAGCAGACGGACCTGATTCTGAAGCTTGCACCGCCTTTGCTCGGGTAGGTACACATACCCCGAGGCTGTGTCGAACCTGGCCCCCAAATATTCTAGAGACTGCGAGGGGGTCAGGTGATGTTTGGCCAAATTGACGACCCAGCCCAGAGATTGAAGTACTGAGACCACTCTGGCTGGTACATGCTGACTCTCTGCAGCAGAGTTTGCTCGAATGAGCCAGTCATCCAGGTACGGGTGAACCCGAATACCCTTTCGCCTTAGAAAGGCAGCTACTACCACCATAACCTTCGAAAAGGTGCGGGGAGCTGTGGCGAGGTCAAAAGGCAAGGCCCGGAACTGGAAATGCTTTCCCATCACTGCAAACCTCAGAAACATCTGGTGCGGGGGCCAAATTGGTATGTGCAAGTAAGCTTCTTTCAGGTCCAGAGATGTGAGAAACTCTCCTGGCTGTACCGCCGCAATGACGGAGCGCAGGGTTTCCATGTGAAAATGCCGCACTCTCAGGGACTTGTTTAATTCTTTTAAGTCCAAAATAGGGCGAAAAGACCCTCCTTTTCGCGGCACCACAAAGTAGATGGAGTAGCGGCCGCAGCCGTGTTCGGCGGGAGGTACCGGGGACACGGCCCCTATCTGAATCAGACCTTGCAAAGTCTCCTCTACCGCCGCCCGTTTGGCGGCAGACCCGCATCGGGACTCCACAAACACGTCTCTTACAGGGGCGTCGAATTCTATTCTGAAACAGTCTCTGATCAGGTCCAAGACCCACTGATATGAGGAAATGTTGGCCCACTCCTCGGCAAAGAGGGAAAGACGTCCTCCGATGACAGGACTCGAGGAGAGGGCCGGCGCACCATCATTGAGAGGGTCGCCCCTGAAATCCAGGCTTTGAGCCAGTGGCTGTGGAACGTTTGTCTGAGCGAAAGGAGTTCCTCTGCTGAAAACGGGCACGAGAAGTGAACCCAGCAGAACGCCCCGGGCGGTACCTTCGAGCTTCACGGAAGCGAGGTCTGTAAGAGGAGTGGACCACCGCACCCTTAGAGGAAGGCCGAGGCCTATCTTCCAGCAAGCGCTGGAGTTTAGCCTCACCCAGACCCTTCACAATTTTCTCCAACTCCTCACCAAACAGGAGAAGGCCTTGAAAGGGCAACTTCACCAACCTTTGCTTAGAGGCCATGTCTGCCACCCAATGTCGTAGCCAAAGAAAACGGCGAGCCGCCACTGCTACTGCCATGTGTTTAGCCGAAGCTCTGACAATATCATAAAGGGCATCAGCAAGAAAGGACAAGGCCGACTCCATCCGCGGAGCCACATCTGAAAAGGGCTCCGCTCCATCACCAGGCTGTTCCACTGCCTGTTGCAACCAAGCCAGGCAGGCTCTAGCAGCATAACAAGTGCATGCAGACGCCCGAACAGTGAGACCTGCAATTTCAAATGACCGTTTAAGTGCTGATTCCAGTCTACGGTCTTGAATATCCTTCAGGGCAACACCTTCTTCAACAGGGAGGGTAGTTCTCTTTGTCACAGCTGTGACTAGGGCATCCACTTTAGGCATAGCAAAGCGAGCCATATGCTCCTCACTCAGAGGGTATAATTGCCCCATAGCCCTGGAAACTTTCAAAGGTCCCTCTGGGTCAGCCCATTGAGCCAAAATAAGCTCTTGGATGGAGTCATGCAAAGGAAAGGCTCGAGCAGGCTTTCTGGTACTAGCCATCCTAGGATTCACAGAGGAGGCTGTGCCACTGGCAGGGTCCTCAATCGAGAGAGCCTGCAGGGCATCAGAAATAAGCGCTGGCAGCTCATCACGGTAGAAAATCCTCACCGTGGAGGGATCGTCCAGATCCTGAGTCACTTCTGCACCAGACTCTGGCTCCTCAGACCATGAAGGCCTGCCAGAGTCCTCCGAATCCTCGCAGCCCGACCACGGGAGGGGGAAATGGAGGTGCAGCACTCTCTGAAGGGGAAAGAGCCCTTCTGCGCTTCATATTCTGCCAATTATCAGGGAATAACGCCTCAGAGGGCATACCCAGGCTAGAATCCACCGGGGGGGGGCATTAGAAGAGGCCCCTGCAGGGCTTTGTGGGAGAGCTCTTTTAAGCATGTATGCTTTATGCATTAATAAGACAAAATCAGGGGAGAAAAACTCACCCTGGGCACCCAGATCTCTGTCGGGGCTAGTAGCTCTCATATCAGCCTCACTCCGAGGCCTCCCCCCGGGCTCAGGACTCTCCGTCTCAGCGGAGGTCGCACCATGTGGTAAATTCAAAATGGCATCCGCTGCCAGCTCAGAGCGCGAAGAATCGTCGCTCGCCATGCTCGGGCCGGCTATAATGTCTGTACAGCACGATTTACAGAGCCCCGCTGCTGATCTGCGCTTGCCACACTTGGAACAGCGCTTTACTGTCTCCGCAGCCATCGCCGAAAACGGTGGTAAAATTCAAAATGGCGGTTCGCGCCAAATTGCCCCGATCGCGGGCCCACCCCGGAGGAGTCAGAAAACACTCTTACCTCACTGGACCGAGTATCACAGCTCCGGTCCCACAGAAAAAGGCAAGAAAAAACCTCTGTTCCAGCGTCTAAGCGCTTTTTTTTTTTTTTTTTTTTTTAACGCTGTGAGGAAAGCAGAGATAAATAGAACTCCGGAGGCTCAGGTGAGTGGGAAAGGCAGGGAAAGGGCAAACCTATGTGCCTGCATTCACTGTTGGTGGGAAAGGACAGGGAAAGCTAAGCAATGTGTCCACATCCACGGAGGTATGGGTAAGGCAGGGAAAGGGCGAACCTATGTGCCTTTAAAGTGAAGCTGCTATAGCCTCCAACACCCCGGCTAACAACTGGCAAAAGCACAGGAGCAACCTCCAGGCAGATTTTAGATGGAGCTCGAAGAAGCTGCAGCCACTCTGCTAGGGGAGATAGAGAATAATGAAGAGAGGCAGTGGAGCAAGCTGGTATGAGGCACTGAAAAAGTGTGCTCTCTATCTCCCTCTGCTGGTTGATGGACACAACCCATCTGTAATGGCTGCATCTGCTTGATGACAAGGAATAAGCTGATGCAATAGTCTCCTTCAGCCACCTAGCAACTGTGGGCATGGAAGCCATGAGGCCAAGTCTCTGTTTACCAAAACACACAGTCTGTCCGATTTGCAAAACTCATTTGTGACTTCCAGATATCTAAAAACTTCAAGGAAGAATACTGAGCTTCTCTGTCATCTCTATGAAAGGACAGAAGCTCCACAAATTGGTTGAGATGAAATGCTGATACCATTTTTGGAAGGAAGGAACCAAGCAGGGAGAGCCCCCATCTCTGACAAAGAAAGGGATCCCAACAAGACCTGAAGCTCCAAAACTCTACGTGCCAAGTAACAGCCACCAAGAACACTGTCTTTAGTGTAAGATCTTTCAAGGAGGCCTTCCGGAGTAATTCAAAAGGAGGCTTCTAAAGAGCCCGAAGGACTAAATTAAGGTTCCACTTTGGACATGGCATATGAAAAAGGAGGCCACAAGTGGCCCACTTCCCGCAAGAATCGAACGACATCCAGGTGAGCTGCAAGAGACGTCTTTTGTAGTTAACCCCTGAAACAGGCCAAAGCTGCAACCTGAACTTTTAAAGAACCCAACGCCAATCCTTCCTGAAGGCTTGCTAGGAGAAAGGCTAGGATTTGTGCTATCTGAGAAGAAGGGAGATTGTCAGAACACCAGTCCTCGAATATCCTCCACACCCTCGCTTACAAAATGGATGTAGAAACTTTCCAAACCTGAAGCAGGGCAGCAATGACTGAATCAGAATAACTTTTCATCTCAACCAAGCCAATGACCAAGACTTAAGACCAAAGAGGCTTGGATCCTCCGTGAGCACCAGACCCAGCTGGTTTCTGAATAATTCTTCAGAAATATGCAAGCAGCCAACCTCCGAGGTAGAAGTCAAACTATAATTTCTGCAGGTTGACCTGAGGGGCAGCTCCAAGTGAGAAGGGATAATGTTATATCAGTTGCTCAATAACCAACCAAAATATTAATATGGCCAGCCCAAATCTTCAGGGAAAGCAGAGATTATAATTCACAAACATCAGTCCTCCAACTTCTGAACACCCCTGTTTAGTCACACCTACCACTGTAAAGCTAAGGAAATCAGAAGGGTATTGCTGGGCTGATCATCAAAACCATACAAGGATCCTACCAAGATATCTCAAGTATGACTACAGTACTGAAGCTGAAGGGTGCATCTGGAGAGTGAAACGTAAGGTTTGATTATTTTATCAAAGACAAAAATAGCAAAAAGAAATTAACAAAACAGCAAAGAGGAAAGAGAAATAAGACCAAATAAAGTAGGAAGGAGAACAGTAATTTTCTATTTTGGGTTCATACATACTGCTGTTTTAAATTCAAATGCAGGAGTCTCCTCTTCCTTTTGAGGGCTTGGATTTGGTAGATGCTTGTAGGCTACTCCATCCCACAGAGATTACATCCTCCCCTTGCGCATGCCGTTTACATCGGTGACAAAGGCAGTGATTGGCTCTGAGGAGGTATCGGACCATTCCGTAGTATAGGGAAAGGGAAATGGGACTTGATATACCGCCTTTCTGAGGTTTTTGCAACTACATTCAAAGTGGTTTACATTTTGGAGGGTTAAGTGACTTGCCCAGAGTCACAAGGAGCTGCAGTGGGAATTGAACTCAGTTCCCCAGGATCAAAGTCCATAGGTGGACCTGGAGGCCCCGCACATTGCCATAGAGTGTCTGGATGGTGATTTCTCATGTACTTAGCCCACAATAGGGACTTCCAGAAATATTTATTGGATAGGTGGGAGCAGTACTTATGCTCCATACTTAGATCAACTGGAATTGTTTTGGAGCACCACTAAAGCAGTACTATGAGACAATAACATAGCTTATACCACAGCACGGATGAAAAAGCTGGTAGCAAGCATTTGTAATCTGGAGGCAAAATTAAAACGAGCCGTTTTACTTTCAGAACTAATCCCAGCACACCAGGGGCACCTATTTATCTACGCAGGTCATATTGAATTCCCTTATACATAAACACACACACAGAGGTCTAATTTTTCAGAGCTACTGTTCCATAAGTATGGTAAAAAGTCAGGAAAACTTCTTGCACGAGTAGTTAAGACATTGGGGGAGGGGGGTCGCGACAGCAGTAACCTCTCTGAGGAACTCCACTGGGAAGATAGTTAATCAGCACGATCAAATTAAAAACATTTTTTTTTAATCAGCATTTACTCAGGGAAGGCGCCTTCAGATATACAAACATTGGATGATTTTTATACTCAGGCAAGGCTTACTAGACTATCTCCTGAAGCTCTACTGAATGTGCCCTTACAAGCAAAAGAATTGCAGCAAGAAATCAATAGTCTCAAGCCTTGCTCTGCTCCAGGACTGGACATTTTTCTTTTTTTTTGGGGGGGGGGGGGGGGGGAGTTCTTTAAAATCCTGTAGGTCCATATTGTGGGGCCCCCTATTGTCTTTCACTCAGTATTGGATAATAGGGTTTTCCTTCACATGAGAATGTAGCTCTGATAACTCTTATCCCCAACCCAGGAAAGCCCAGGGAGGAAGCGGACTCATATCACCCAATATCGCTTCTAAATGTAGATGTCAAGATATTAGCTAACAGGCTGGCTGTCCACCTCCCCTCAGTCATTAGTCCAGCACAGGTTGGCTTTCTTTAAAACCCATCAATCAGTGCTAAATTTATGGCAGGTTTTACGTGCTATGTCCCACTGCAAAGCACTAGACATTCAGGCCCTGGCAGTGAGCCTCAACATAGCTAAGGCGTTCGATCAGGTTCACTGGCAACATCTATTCAGGACATTGGATAGATATAGCTTTCAGGGGTGGTTCCTGAGGGCACTCCAGGCCTTATATCGGTCTCAACAGGCTCAACTTCTGATCAATGGAGACTGGACTGCCCCCTTCAACAACCAACGGGGCATGAAGCAAGGCTGTCCCTTGTCCACCCTTCTTTTTGTACTGTTCCTAGAGCCCTCCTGTGGGCAGATCAATAGAGCAAAGCAGATATCAGGATTAGATATCCACAGACACCAGATTAAAGCATCAGCATATGAAGATGACATCCTGGTGATTTTGATTACCCTGCAGGAGGCACTGCCACACCTGTTGAATCTGATCAAGGACTTTGGTAGTTTTTCGGGTTTTGAGCTTAATTTAGCAAAGTCCCGAGCTCTGACTTTGCCACCGACAATCCACCAGAGATAGGTGGGGACTTTTCCTCTCACCTGGGAAAACTCAGCTTTGAAGTATTTAGAGGTTACATTACTATTGGACTTAGCAAATTTGTACTAGGCAAATCTTAAACCTCTTTTGGAAGATACAAAGCTAAAACTGCATCTCTGGAAGTCTTACTCCTTAAACACTGTGGGGCCGCATTCATCTGTTTAACATGATTTTAGTGCCCAAATAACTACACATTCCAAATGTTACCCTTAATCTTTAGGGGTAAAGACGAGCGAGCGCTGGGGAAGTTGTTACAACAGTATCTGTGGTTGGGCAAAAAACCTAGTCTGCCTTTGACAATGAGCCAGACTACTAAAGAGTATGGAGGTACGAGGTTATTAAGTGTTCAATACCTTATGGTGGCAAGCGGAATGAGCATATTAATAAATGGTTTAGGGAGGCCGAAATATTACTCTCTTACAACTTTAGAGACCCATGTAGTATCTGGGGTGCATTTCAGCCAAATTTTACATACCACTTGTAAATTACCCCCTGGTTTTCTGAGGAGCTATCTGCTACTTAAGACCTCCATAGAAGTTTGGTGATGAATCTGTCGTAGAACCATTTTTCTGCTAAGGTCACCCCTTATTTGTCTTTGCGTGATCATTTGGATTCCCCCACCCCCACCCCCGAGAAAGGAAGTAGCCCATTTTTATTGTGGGCTAGGCAGGGTGTTCATTACTTAGCTAGGTTATTAATGAAGAGAGGTGATTGAAAGTGTTTGATGAACTGCAGAAAGAATGGAAGATTCCGTCTCCTCTTTTTTTTTTTTTGCTTTCCTGCAGCTTAAGCATTATACGGCCTCCCTTCCATGGACAGACCTCACTGAAGATGTTCAAGAGATTCTTGCAGAAGCTTACAATCTGGGGTCGCAGGGGTTGGTGCTTTTAAGGTATCATCATCACTATTTAAAGGACTCAACACCTCAATTGGACTATGCCAGTCTGGCTAAGCAGTGGTCTTCTGATCTCAGTTGCGAGCTCACAACAGAATATTATTGTTCTCCAACTGCACAAACATTATACATCTTTACTACAACACGAAACCATATAAATTTGCACTTCGCTTACACATTTCTCCATACAAGGCTTATAAGGCAATCTTGACTCAGCGGGACAATTGTCCAAAATGTGGGGGGAGTCACCTGCCACCTTGGGACATATGTTTTGGTACTGTGGGCAGGTAGTGCAGTTTTAGAAAGCCATGCTGCAAGTCATCTCGACTTACTGGGATTGCTCGGTGGGCGATGACCCCCGGATTCTTTTGGGATGATTTATCTGTACTGACCCGGTTGCCTGTGGGGGTTAAAACGATTTCTTCGGAATGCAGTGCTGTTTGGCCTCTGGACCACATTGCTTTGTTGGCTAGTAAATTCTAGGCCTATGATACAATGCTGGAGCACATTTTTACTCACCCAAATGAGGGTGGAGCGCCAGAGGAGCCACACGTTTGAGGACCTAGCAGGGAAACAGTTTCAAGAAACATGGGGACCCTTTTGGCTAACACTGCCCTCTAGAGCATGAAGTTATTTGTTGAACCTTTGAAGAGACAGTTGTGCAAGCCTTTTATTAATCTTACGGACCAGTTAGGGGGCCAAAGCTGGGAGGGGGGGATTAGGGGGCAGTTTTGTTCTATAAAGTTGTTCCCTCCTTGAAGACATTTCTGTATCTGTATACTAGTTTTCTCAAGGAACATTAATAAAAATGATTTAAACATAAATTCAAATGCAGGATTAACTCTGTGTACAGAAAATCAATACCATTTTCCAGTAAAACTTTGGCTTCCCGTGTCCTCAGCCTGGATTCTCAAGCCCTCATGGCAGCATTAGCCCAGTCCTCCTAATCATTAACTGCAGCTCTCTAAAACCAATGGGGACTGCAGGCAGCACATTCAAAGCTTCCTCAATAGAAGGCCGTGTTCATTCACTCAGAGAGGTAGACGAAAAGGTCAGCAAACAAGCTGTGGGCAGTACCTTATTGGTAGACTGCCTTCAGACATTGGTGACAAGCGTTCAAGAGCTACACTCCCTTCATAAGAGCACTGGGAACAGGGCAATTAAGTCAAATTCGATAAAAAGGTATCGCCTACAACTTGTTTGCTGACCTTTTCTTTCCACGTAAGCTTTTTCAGAAAATCCAAGACGTCACTTTGCCTCTACAGGATCAGGGATTTCTATCACCTTAACTGCCCTAGAGAATTCTGTATATATTTTAAAGATGGGTACATACAGTAAGTTCTGTTCTAACTCGGTTCTACCTCTTTGAACAAATGACAAAACTATTAGGGGTGGAGGTTGGCAAATTTTGTACCAATCTGCTTTGGGAATCACTAAGGGGCTTATTTTCAAAGCACTCAGACTTACAAAGTTCCACAGGTTATTATATATGTGCTTCGAAAATACATCTCTTAATATTACTGCGGTGAAAAAAATGGCAAACCCTGAGGCATCCTGCAGTTAATTTCAGGATGTGTGCACACTACCCAAATGCTAAAAACAACAAAAAAAAATTTTAAGAATAAATTAAAAAAAATTTCCAGGTGCTTTTGAATCTTAACTGCCCATTACAGTTGGATAATTTCCTTTGTGGTCCCGTTTGACTCTGAGCTGGGATTGGGACAAACAGCATCAGATGTATGCTTGTCCTTAAATTATTAGTTCTCATCTCTGTCCTATCATTTTATGGGGTTCCCTTCAACTTCTTTTAAATTAGATATTGTAAACTGCCTAGAAATACCCCTGACTGGGGCGGTATATCAAATTTTAAATAAACTTGGAAACTTAGGAGTCCTTTTACCAAACAGAAGTAAACAGTGTCTTTAGCGCGCCATTAGGCAGGTCTTTCCTGTGTGCTAAGGCCTTTTTTACTGCTGGGCTAAAAGGACGGAATTTTCTATTTTTTTGTATTGATGGTCACATGCTAATTTTGCCATTAGCCTGTGAGCTCCTACAGCCACCTGTTCTGTAGGCAGTAGGGACTCCTGCGCTAATCGGTTAGCACATGGCAATGAAGCTAGCTGACTAGCACACCTACTTTCCACCCTCAGACACCCCCACCCCCCCACCGTGAAAATATCTGCACTGAATGTTCTTCACCAAGGTGTAATGGTAGGGCTTTCCAGATGGAAGGCCCGGTGACACAAACTGATGTTTATCACCTGTTTTCCCATATTCTTCATTTTGTTTCCGTGCGTGCTATTCCCCCCCCCCTCCCCCCCCCCCAAAAAAAATAAGCATGCTTTACTAAACTTAGGAGACCTTTTACTAAAGCTTAGCGCACACTAAATGTTAAGAACCCCATAAGTATAAAACAGACCTCTTAGCATTTAGTGCATGCTAATTCCATTAGGATGTGCTAAGATTTACTAAAAGGGCCCCTCTGTGAATAGCGTATGCTAAGGACACACAAATTTCAGTAGTCTTCCGGGCCTATTCACTAAAATGCAGGTAAATTTACCACACGAATTATCACCGTTACTGCACAGTAAGGGCACTTATCGCACACAGGGGGGTCCTTTCACTAACGATTAGCGCGAGTTATCTGCAGTGGGTCCCATTTTATTCCTATGGGCCCTGCTGCAGATAACTCGAGCTAATCTTTAGTAAAAGACCCCTACAAATTGGTAATGAGAAAAAGAGTTGAAAATGGATGAGTTAAAAGCAAGGACAGCGCTTATAGTTAGTGCATGGTATGTTACTGTGTTCAGTCACTGCTACACATAGCATGAGTGAACTTGCAACATCTCTAAGAGGAGGCAAGTGCCCAATGCATTTAAAGAAAGAAAAATTATTTCTGCTTGACCACCACCTTAAACCCCCTCAACCACTCAATTATACCCCTCCAAGGTATATCCTTTAGCCCCCCTCCCCCCCCCCAAAAAAAAAACTCTGATCAATATCCCTCCCACACCTTCAGTCCCCCCTCTGGCACTTTGCAGGGATGCCCCTATGGGTCAGTAGGGGAGAGGGAAGGAGGCGGGAAGTAGCAAGAGTGGTTCTAACCCCTAGCTCTAGTCTCATACCCCATATTTGGCACCTTGTTCCCTAGCCATAGTATCGCTGAGGGGAAAAGCTGTTATTCTGAATCCAGATCAACCATTTGCATTTACTATGCAGTAGAGAATGACACAGGGACAAAGTTTTACCCCATCTCCACTCCACATACTCCGTTTCCATCCCTGCCCTGTTCCCAAAGGCTCTATCCCCATCCCTGCAGGCTGTCATCTTCTGTAGACCTCCAACATGATTTTATATTTAAATTTTTATTAAAGTATAAAAAGGAATATTTTATGCAACTGTTATAAATCACAAATAGAAAACAATAACAACAACGAGCAGCTATAATAATCCCTCCCCATCCTCTACCCTTCCAATCCAAACAATATCTGACTTCTACTACCCTGAGGAGCCCTGTTAAAATGTCCTGGGGTACAAAATACAACCTGCTCTGTATGCCCTAGCGGGGAAGAAATTATGTCCTACAAGCGAAAATTAGGTTCTTACCTTGGTAATTTTCTTTCCTTTAGTCACAGCAGACGAATCCATTAACTGATGGGTTGTATCCGCCCACCAGCAGGTGGAGATAGAGAACACTGAAAAACCATAATAGGGTCAATTCCATGTCAAGTGGTCCCTGCGCCACCGTCACGGATTTCGATGAAATTTTCTGTGAACATTCATACATGTCCCCAATGAACATTGGTAAAGTTTTACATTCACCGATGCAATACTTGCTGAGATATAGTAATCTGTTTGACCCCATACTGCAGCCTTCTATGGTATGACTCCGAGATTTCGGCAACTTTGACACACTGTATAAACAAAACTTGGCCATCTTGTACAGCGTTTTGCGCTCTATTAAACAAAATAATAAAAAAATCTTCATGAGAGATTTCCATGAAGAAAACTTGGAGCAAACTTGGTCCGAAAAATTTGCGGCACGAAAAAATTGTAAAGTTTGGCTTTTTATATCTCTGGAATTAAAGGTGTGATAAACATGAAACTTTGCACACAACAACTTAACACAAGATTTTCGAATATAAAATTTCATTCTCCTAATATTTTTCACTAGTTCACAAATTGAGTGTAAAGTTGATGATTTTTGCAAAAATGCCAAAAATAGGGTATTTGTAGCCCACTTTTACAAAAAAAGACCTTCTGGAAACTCTTTTTAATCATTTTCATTAGAAACAGCATGTTTCAAACACCTTAAAAAAGGGCCAAGGAGGGAACACATAACAGGAGCTCCGAGGGCCAGGGTTGAGCCAGAGCATCCAACCCCGCCAAGTAAGTGCCTCCCTGACGATTTATGTATGCCACCGCTGTTTTGTTGTCTGACAGAACCCAGACAGCAAGCCCCTTCAGAGTCTTTTGAAAGACCATAAGAGCCTGGAATATCGCTCTCAGTTCCAAGCGACTGATGGACCACCCCGCTTCCACGGGTGTCCCCAGATCCTGAGAATAGCTTCCCTGGCAATGCGCTCCCCAGCCTAGAAGGCTGGCATCTGTTATCACCAAGCACCAAGAAGGAAGCGCAAGAGGCATTCCTTGGCGCAGCATCCTATCAGAGAGCCACCACTCCATACTGAGCCGGGCCGCAGGGAGCAAAGTTAGTCTGCGCTGATATTCCTGGGACATCGGAGACCATTGTTGAAGCAGGGCAATCTGCAGAAGCCTCATATGCGCTCTCGCCCAAGGCACCACCTCCAGGGTGGCCGTCATCAACATCCCAGCAGCTAGACAAAGTCCCAAGCTCGTGGGCGAGGCATCTGTAGGAGCAGACGGACCTGATTCTGAAGCTTGCACCGCCTTTGGTCGGGGAGAAAGACAAACCCCGATGCCGTGTCGAACCGGACCCCCAAATACTCGAGAGACAGAGGGGGTCAGGTGACTTTTGGGTATATTGACCACCCAGCCTAGCGCCTGCAGGACTGCCACCACTCTGGCTGTGGCAAGACAACTCTCAGTTGCCGAATCCACTCTGATGAGCCAGTCATCGAGATAAGGGTGAACTCTGATACCCTCTCGCCTGAGGGAGGCAGCTACGACCACCATTAACTTGGAGAAGGTACGGGGAGCTGTGGCTAGGCTGAAAGGCAAGGTCCGAAACTGGAAATGTTTTCCCAACACCGCAAAGCGGAGGAACCGCTGGTGTGGAGGCCAGATAGGAATGTGCAAATATGCTTCTTTTAGGTCCAGAGACATGAGAAACTCTCCTGGCTGAACCGCTGCAATGACGGAGCGCAGGGTTTCCATGCAAAAATGTCGTACTCTGAGGGCCTCGTTGACTCTTCGTAAGTCAAGGATAGGTCTGAAAGACCCGCCTTTTCGAGGCACGACAAAATTAATGGAATAGCGGCCACAGCTGCGTTCGGCGGGAGGCACCGGGACCACCGCTCCGAGGTGCAGCAAGACTTTTAAGGTCTCCTCTACCGCTGCCCATTTTACGGCAGTGCCGCATCAGAACGCCACAAACACATCTCTCACCAGGGCACCGAATTCCAGTCGGAAACCTGCTCTGATCAGGTCCAGGACCCACTGATCCGAGGTAATCTTGGTCCACTCCTCTAGAAAGAGGGAAAGACGTCCTCCTATGCAGGCATGGAAGAGTGGACCGGCGTCCCATCATTGTGGAGGACGCCCCTGAACTCTTGGCCTTGACCCGGCCCCTGCGGAACGTTTGTCCGAGCAAAAGGAGTTCCTCTGCTGAAAAAAGGCACGTTGAGAAAACCCAGCAGAGCGCCCCGGGCGATACCTGCGAGCTTCATGGATGCGAGGTCTGGAAGAGGAGGGAAACACAGAACCTTTGGAAGAAGGCCTAGGCCTATCCTCAGGTAACCGGCTGTGGTTTACAATCCCCCAGGTCTTTCACAATCTTCTCCAATTCCTCTCCAAATAACAGGAGGCCCTGAAAGGGTAGCTTCACCAGCCTTTGCTTAGAAGCCATGTCAGCCGCCCAATGCCACAACCAAAGAAGGCGGCAGGCAGAAACCGCCACAGACATCTGTTTAGCCGAAGCTCTGACCAGATCATAAAGGGCGTCAGCCAAAAATGACAGGGCCGACTTCATCCACGGAGCAACCTCAGAAAGGGGCCCCGCACCATCAGCAGGCTGTTCCACCGCCTGCTGTAGCCAGGAAAGACATGCCCGGGCAGCATAGGAACTACAAATAGATGCCCTCAAGGCAAGGCCCGCAATTTCAAAGGACTGCTTCAGCGCGGACTCCAGCCGCCGGTCCTGCATGTTTTTCAAAGCGACCCCTCCCTCTACTAGGAGAGTGGTCTTTTTTGTCACTGCCATGACCAATGCATCCACTTTAGGCATCCCCAAAGGGGCCAAGTGCTCCTCACGCAGAGGGTAAAGCTGACCCATAGCCCTGGCCACTTTCAACGGCCCATCAGGGTCAGACCACTGAGCAGAAATAAGCTCTTGGATGGAGTCATGCACCGGAAAGGCCCGAGTAGGCTTGTTAGTACTTGCCATCCTAAGATTAACAGAGGAGGCCTCGCCTTCAGCAGGATCATCAATTGAGAGGGCCTGCAAGGCGTCAGAAATAAGAGCTGGCAGCTCGTCTAGGTGGAAAATCCGGGCCACATTGGGATCATCCAAATCCAGTGGCAAACAGACACCCTCCTCTGGATCATCCATCCCTGAGGGCCTGCCAGACCCCTCAGACTCCCCACAGCCCGACCACGGGGGGGGGGGGGGGGGGGGGGGGGGGGGGGGGGGGATATGCGCCACTTTCAGACGGGGAATTTACCAGTCTATGTTTAGCATGTTTCCAACGCTCGGGGGAGGAAATAACATCTGAAGCCATCCCCGGGCCTCAGCACCTGGAGGGAACCCAGGATGCAACACAGTGTCAAGATACCTGCGGCAGAGCTCTTAACATGAACGCCTTATGCATTCAAAGCACAAACTCAGGGGAGAAAAACTCACCCTGGCCCTCCGCCTCCAAATTAGGAGAAACGAATGTAGGGGCTCCTCTGACAGCCTCTAAACGAGGCGTCCCCCTGCACTCAGACTCCTCCGCAACCGCGAGGGTTGAGACATGCGGCGCTTCCAAAATGGCACCCGCTGCCAGCTCCATCGAGCGGGAAGAAACATCGCTCGCCATGCTCATACTAGTGTGAGCGTCTAAGGAGCACGTTTTACACAGCCCCGCTGCTGATCTGCATTTACCACAACGGGAGCAGCACTTAACTCCCTCAGCAGTCATCGCCTGACTGGACGGAAATATAGTAATAAAATGGCTGCTTTGCGCCAAAACTTACCCCGTTCGGGACGGAGTCCGCGGGACCTCCCCAGAGGAACTGGGCACCACTCTCACCTCAGAAGACCAAGTCAACGAGCTCCGGTCAAGCTGCACAGAACCAGAATCTCTGGAAAAAACCTCAGAACAGCCACGAAGTACAAGCGCGTTTTTTTTTTAACGCTGTGAGGAAAGTTGGAGGCAGGCAGCAACAGAGGGACTCCGGGAGGCGGGGGGAATGGGTAAGGCAACAAAAGAGCGAACCTATATGCCTTTAAAGTGGGCACCACCAGCCACAACACCCCTGCTCAACTGGCAAAGCACAGAAGCCACCTCAGGCAGAAGGGTTCCAGAGGAGATCCGGGAAATTATAGACCGGTGAGTCTGACGTCGGTGCCGGGCAAGATGGTGGAGGCTATTATTAAGAATAAAATTGCAGAGCATATACAAAAACATGGACTGATGAGACAAAGTCAGCACGGATTTAGTGAAGGGAAGTCTTGCCTCACCAATCTAATGCATTTTTTTGAGGGGGTAAGCAAACATGTGGACAATGGGGAGCCGGCTGATATTGTATATCTGGATTTTCAGAAGGCGTTTGACAAAGTGCCGCACGAAAGACTCCTGAAGAAATTGCAGAGTCATGGAATCGGAGGTAGGGTATTATTATGGATTAAGAACTGGTTGAAAGATAGGAAGCAGAGAGTAGGATTGCGTGGCCAGTATTCTCAGTGGAGGAGGGTAGTTAGTGGGGTCCCGCAGGGGTCTGTGCTGGGTCCGTTGCTTTTTAATGTATTTATAAATGACCTAGAGATGGGAATAACTAGTGAGGTAATTAAATTCGCCGATGACACAAAATTATTCAGGGTCGTCAAGTCGCAGGAGGAATGTGAACGATTACAGGAGGACCTTGCGAGACTGGGAGAATGGGCGTGCAAGTGGCAGATGAAGTTCAATGTTGACAAGTGCAAAGTGATGCATGTGGGTAAGAGGAACCCGAATTATAGCTACGTCTTGCAAGGTTCCGCGTTAGGAGTTACGGATCAAGAAAGGGATCTGGGTGTCGTCGTCGATGATACGCTGAAACCTTCTGCTCAGTGTGCTGCTGCGGCTAGGAAAGCGACTAGAATGTTGGGTGTTATTAGGAAGGGTATGGAGTCCAGGTGTGCGGATGTTATAATGCCGTTGTATCGCTCCATGGTGCGACCGCACCTGGAGTATTGTGTTCAGTACTGGTCTCCGTATCTCAAAAAAGATATTGTAGAATTGGAAAAGGTACAGCGAAGGGCGACGAAAATGATAGTGGGGATGGGACGACTTTCCTACGAAGAGAGGCTGAGAAGGCTAGGGCTTTTCAGCTTGGAGAAGAGACGGCTGAGGGGAGATATGATAGAAGTGTATAAAATAATGAGTGGAATGGATCGGGTGGATGTGAAGCGACTGTTCACGCTATCCAAAAATACTAGGACTAGAGGGCATGAGTTGAAGCTACAGTGTGGTAAATTTAAAACGAATCGGAGAAAATTTTTCTTCACCCAACGTGTAATTAGACTCTGGAATTCGTTGCCGGAGAACGTGGTACGGGCGGTTAGCTTGACGGAGTTTAAAAAGGGGTTAGATAGATTCCTAAAGGACAAGTCCATAGACCGCTATTAAATGGACTTGGAAAAATTCCGCATTTTTAGGTATAACTTGTCTGGAATGTTTTTACGTTTGGGGAGCGTGCCAGGTGCCCTTGACCTGGATTGGCCACTGTCGGTGACAGGATGCTGGGCTAGATGGACCTTTGGTCTTTCCCAGTATGGCACTACTTATGTACTTATGTACTTATGGCAGTCTGAAATCCAGGAGCTGATCAAGCTACGTCCACACCTGCTGGGAGATAGAGAAATACTGAAGGCAGTTGGGGCTAGCTGTCCAAGAGGCACTATGGTTTTTCAGTGTTCTCTATCTCCACCTGCTGGTAGGCGGATACAACCCATCAGTTAATGGATTCATCTGCTGCCGATGACAAGGAAAACACTGTTATGACTTTTTAAATCTGTGGATGAATAATAATCAACAATCTCAGGATTCATTCTAGCTCTCCTACAATAGAAAATGACTTCTCAGAGATGTGCTGGTAGCAAGAATGCACAGGATCCCCCGTGGAAATTTTGCCAGCACTTTTGCTTGTTTTCCCAAAAAATCAAAACATCGTCGCCTGCATCACTCGAACATATATAAGTGTCCAATTCATTAACAGCCGTCAAAGTAGAGAATTGCATGGGGAAGTTTGTCCCCATCTCTGCCCCATGAGTTCTGTCCCCATCCTCGCTCTGTCCCCAAGAGTCTGCCCTCATCCCCGCATCATTCTTTACTGTGCAGTATGTGTCTGACTAGTACAATAACTGTAAGGCAGATGCTGGCCAAACCCCCAACAGTTACCATACCTTAATTTTTGCAATTCAATAACTGCAAAACTATACCATACTTTAATAAACAAGGTCCTGTGTGTGATTTTTCATGGGAAACACAAAACTGTGTATCAAATATCATTGCTGTTTTTGCTCTTAAACAGGACAGCAGCCCATCTCTACCACAAATTAGTTGCAGAGGCACAAAGATACATGACAGACCTGCTTCAAGCAGAAAAAAATAAGGCAGCTCATATGTCCTCTAGGATGCTATTACAATGTTAACATACAACACTACACACCCTTCTAAGGTGGCTTCCTCTAACATAGGTCCTGACACACCCCAAAAAGGCCCCCAGACCCTCTGAGGCAGTTCCCTGCTCCCAAAGGTGGTCATGTAAAGTTCTATGGAGAATTCACAGGCAGACAGGGGATGCCCAGAGCGGTTCATAACTTTAACAAACGGTTAGAAAAAGAAAAAAACATCATAAGTATTAAAGGAAAGAGTCAAGCACACTAAGAAATATAGTCAAAAATATTAAAAAAAAAATGATCCAACTTAAACGCCTAATCTGTGCAACACAACCAAACTAAAGCACGTAATGGACATAACACAACTCTTCCATTCTCCGATTCCCTAATGTGGCTCTGCCACATGAACTTGATCTTACCACATCATCAACCTGTATTTGTTCACACCGGAGCCTGCAAAGGCCTCTCCGGTACTATGTAAGCCACATTGAGCCTACAAATATGTAGGAAAATGTGGGATACAAATGTAACAAATAAAAATAAATAAAATTAAAAATTGCAATAATATTAAAAGAATTTAAAAGATAAGAGGAATATTCTGTTTACGTGCAACAAGAATTATGTATCTGTGTTGCAGGTTCAACCACACACACCTATGAATTTCTTTATGATGCTGTCAGAGTGCTTATCAATAGCAAATACGTTGTTGTTTTGAATTTAAATGTGTATGATTGTGCACTGCATCAAGTGGCAAATGGGACACCGTTCACCGCCGTTGTCTTGACTTTCTTTCTTCACAACCCATTCTTGACCCACTCCAATCTGGTTTTCGTCCTCTTCACTCTACTGAAACTGCACTTACCAAAGTCTCTAATGACCTGCTACTGGCTAAATCCAGAGGTCTCTATTCCATCCTTATCCTTCTTGACCTATCTGCTGCTTTCGACACTGTTGACCACACTATACTCCTGAATACGCTGAGTCGCTTGGATTCCAGGGCCCTGTTCTTTCCTGGTTCTCCTCTTACCTCTCACTTCATTCTTTCAGTGTTCACTCTGGTGGATCCTCTTCAACCTCCATCCCGCTCTTAATTGGTGTGCCTCAGGGTTCTGTCCTTGGACCCCTCCTTTTTTCCATCTATACCTCTTCCCTTGGTACTCTAATTTCATCCCATGGCTTTCAATACCACCTTTACGCTGATGACTCTCAGATCTACATCTCCACCCCTGAAATCTCAACCCCTATCCAGGACAAAATTTCAGCCTGCTTGTCCGACATTGCTGATTGGATGTCTCAACGTCATCTAAAGCTAAACATGACCAAAATGGAACTTCTCATTTTCCCCCCTAAACCCACCTCCCCTCTTCCCCCTTTCCCTATCTCTGTTAATGGCTCTCACATCCTTCCTGTCTCCTCGGCTCGTAACCTTGGAGTCATCTTGGATTCCTCTCTCTCCTTCTCTGCACATATTCAACAGGTCGCCAAAACCTGTTGTTTCTTTATCTACAACATTAGCAAAATTCGGCCCTTCCTTTCTGAATACGCTACCAGAACCCTTATCCACACCCTTGTCGCCTCTCGCTTGGACTATTGCAATTTACTTCTCACTGGTCTTCTGCTCAGCCATCTCTCTCCTCTCCAGTCTGTCTAAAATTCTGCGGCACAACTTATTTTCCGCCAAAATAGTTTTACCCACACTAGCCCACTCCTCAAATCACTTCACTGGCTCCCCGTCCGCTTCCGCATACAATTCAAACTTCTCTTACTGACCTTTAAGTGCATCCATTCTGCAGCTCCCCATTACCACTCCACTCTTATCTCTCTCTACATTCCTCCCCGTGAACTCCACTCACTGGACAAATCTTCTCCTCCACTGCTAACTCCAGGCTTCGTTCCTTTTCTCTCGCGGCACCTTATGCCTGAAATAGACTTCCTGAACCTATACGTCTAGCTCCATCTCTACCTGTTTTCAAATCTATGCTGAAAACCCACCTTTTCACTGCTGCATCACCCGTATCTGTCTTGTCTGTATTATTTAGATTGTAAGCTCTTTTGAGCAGGGACTGTCTCTTTGTGTCAGATGTTCAGCGCTGCGTGCGTCTGGTAGCGCTATACAAATGATAATAATAAATAATTTGAGGGAGTCTAAATAAAATGACTTTTAAAACTAGCTTCCTGGGTGACGAGCACTTGTGGATCTTAAGTTTTAGACACTGTACAAGAGAAATACATTCTGCTCTGCCTGGAAGTGTGCATGCTGCAGGAATGAGACATGCCTTCTGGGTTCAACATACCAGTGGAGTGACTTTCTACCAACAGTACGCTGCGACTGCAGAGAACAGACTAGCTGCAGTCACATACAGCCAATGAAAGCTGAAATTACATCCTTAACCAAGGAACAGTGCCTCTTTAAACAGGTACATGGAAATCCAGTCATTTAACCTTTAAAGTGTTTACTTAACACTCCTGCTGGGGCTCAGGAAACATTTGCAATAAGAACCTAATGTCTTCCACTTGGCAAAGACTTAAAGCAGTTGAAGTCTCAAAATGTCAACCCAGCCTGTTTCCATTGTCTCCTCTGTCATTCCTAGGTGCTCTTTTTTATTTTATTTTTCTGAAATAATCTAGTTTCTTGGATTCACGGTCAGGGGAATTAAGTTGTGCACCTTTCCTTGCATCCACAGCCTCTATTTTTTAAAAAAGCTTTCTTCTGCTGCCCATGCTAATATCATCTTTAACATGCACCAGTAACAGAGCTACTGTATGTATCTTTTTGATGAAGATGCATTCTTCAGCTATTTGGTCAGATTCCCATTTTATCTGCATTTGGGTTTTGGATTTAATTATTTGCCTTTCCAAACCCATACTCAACAAGAGGTATAACAAGTAGGTCATGGACTTAGTAGATTTATAAACTAAAATTGTACCCGAGGACACTGGACAACAACAACTTGGCCAAGATCACAAGGAGCATCATCAGAAAAACTGGATTCAAATCCTGACCTCAGGTTCTCAGCCCGCTGCTCCATCGCTGCTGTATCAGTGTGATGTCTGCATGGGGTCCGATGATGAAGATCCAGGATTGTGTCACGGTCTCAAGTAATTTAGATCTTATTCCCTCCATAGTCATACCTTAAATGTTCTTCTGTGGTCTGGTCCCACCATGCATCCATTCACAGGACTGGATGATGCTCACTCTCCCATCACCTTATAGTCAGCTATTGCCAGAGGATGGCAAAACAAACTTTGTGCATTTCTAACCACGTCAAGATTCCCTTATGGTGTTTTTCTTTCCTTCTCACAGTTCTGAATTAAGCCAGAAGCCTTTCCTCCACGTCAGGCAAGAACCGGTGCTCTTGGCAGTTACTTCACTTGCATAACTGCTCTGCTTCCCATGTACTTAAAAACCACAAGATTAAAAAGACAAACCAATGAAGGTTACCAGTAGTGCTAGCTGCCTCAAAATATCACCACTCTGCCCAGTTCGAGAGTCTGTTCCTTCCTCAGCCGAGCTTAATCCTTTTCTTTCTATGCTTTTTTTTCGACCCCTTCCCATTAAAAAAAAAAAATGTAAGTGAGCATAGCATATTTCCTCTCGATGTTTGAGCCCTGCCTAATTCATATAAAGGAGTGAATAGAGCCAAGTAAGATCTTTTCTGAATTGGTCCTCATAAAGAAAAAAGACACACTAGGCTCAGCCTTCACAAGTAAAGAAAGCAGAGGTAGTTAACATCATGTACAAAAGCAAAAGCTGGACCAGCTCTCCTTACTACAGGAGTCTTAAGGCAGTCTCCATTTAAGTAGGCTAACCAATGTATACCATATTTGGAACTTAATCTTACTGTGGACCCAGGGGAACCTTATGATGCCGCTTTCCAAATTTCTCTACTTGTTTGCCTCCGGTTACCAAAGAAATTTTTTTAGAGACTTCATCATAGAGTATTTCAATATATTTGGATATAATCAATAGAAATAAAAGAAAATAAAACATAGAAAAGAAAATAAGATGATACCTTTTTTTTATTGGACTAACAATACATTTTTGATTAGCTTTCGAAGGTAACCCTTCTTCATCAGATCGGAAGGGTTACCTTCAAAAGCTAGTCAAAATATGTATTAAGTTAGTCCAATAAAAAAGGTATCATCTTATTTTCTTTTCTATGTTTTATTTTCTTTTATTTCTATTGGATTACCTTTAAAGGTGGACTAACATGGCTACCACATCTCTCTACTTAGTATATTTGGAGGTATAGATCCCAGAGTATTAGTACAGATGGTTTCATTTAGGGTAATAAACAGGGAAGGTATGGCAGTGCCAAATGTTTTACTGTATTACTAGGTGGCACAATTGAGGGTGATACTGGACTAGAGGTCTCTGGCTTTAAAGAACTGCATAAAGTTGGAACAATCTCGGTGAAGAGGCATGTTGCTGGGAGATATAATCTGGGTCTCTGGCGGAGTTGGGCAACAAATATGTCAGCAAGTTAAGCCACTATACAAACCTTACTATTGAGACCGGGGATATGGTGAAAATTGTTAGCCACCTGGAAGTACTTTGGACAGTCCCCACTGACAAGCCTTCCAGAGTTCCCCCTGGAGAAATAGGATCTTGTTTATAGAAGTGGGCTAAGAATGGATTCTGTACCCTAGGATTGAGAGCTTTTGTTTTGAAGATTTAATTGATGAATATGGGACAGAGAGGAAGAGTGTTTTTCAGTATAATAAAGTGAAGGATCTTCTAAAGCATAAAACCTAGAGACGCAGAGCTAGGAATGCACGCCCTGGAAACGGCATTAAAATGGGGGGTAGCAGGAGGGTAGAGTAGCAATTTCAAGATTGTAATGGATGCTATTAAACTTAGAACAGTTTGACTGCTCCCCAAATACATTAAAAAAAAAAACAGGAGAATGATCTGGTATGTAAATTGGAAAATAAAGATTGGGGAAAAATTTCAGTACTGCTGAGCATCTCTGCTAACCGTCTATTTATCAATGATACTATACTCTGAAAGAAATAAGCAAGCATCTATAACTCTAATGAGGGGAAATGTTGGAGGGAATGTTTTGGGGGGGACTTTTCATCAAATTTGGTGGTCATGCCCAAACTACAATGGTATTGGGAGGACACCATTTCCTTGATAAGAGATATATGGAAGGTTTGAGTGGAGAAAAGAATGGGGACTCTATTCTTTCAAGGGATTACAAATGGAACATTCAGTGAGGTAATGCATTTGATACACCGCCTCTCTGTGGTACAACCAAAGTGGTTTACATATTATATGCAAATATTTTTCTCTTATAAGCACACAATAATGTACCTGGGGCACTGGAGAGTTAGGGGGTTTGCTCGGTCACAAGGAGCTGCAGTGGGAATCGAACCCAGTTCTCCAAGGTTCTCAGCGCACTGCACTAATCATTAGGATACTCCTCAACTTCAGCTGCCCAGCTGGTACTGGCAGCCAACTGGAAGAGACCCGAAGTGGCACAAATACAACAGATGCTGTGTAAATTGAATCACGTACACTAAATTATTTTTTGTTTTGTTACATTTGTACCCCACTGTTACATTATTCAAAGTTATCTTGGAATAAATATAAGCCTTTACACAGGGATTTCAGAAGGCCCCGATCCTGTGGGCTTCGTTTCTGTATGTGAATGTCTGCTCTGAAATATAAGTGGAAGCCCTCTGCTCATGTATTCATTTTTGCAACAAATCTGCCACAAACAGTCCCTGGTAAATTTAATCCCTCATGCCATGTCATAGATCCCAGTTTATCTCTGGATTTAATTATATATATATATATAATTAAATCCAGAGATAAACTGGGATCTATGACATGGCATGACACCGACATCGAGCTATAACACCCATGGCTCATACAATATATTTTAATTTGTATTCCACCTATCTTTACCATTCTAAGCAGACGTAAAACTGAAGTTTTAAAGCGCCAGATTAAGCCGATAGGCATTAATGACTGTGAAAGGCTAGAAAGTCAAAGTGTGAAAACATTTTTGAACTGTTCCTGCAATATCAGCAGCGCCAGATCCTCGAACCTCTTCTGTACATTTAGTGCCTGCTCTCTGCATCAAGCTGGAGATGCTGGAGTCCAAAATACATACCAGAGAGCTTCCGGCTATATCAGATCCCCAGCAAAAATTCCTACAAGGCCTCCATTCAGAGCATGGAAGCCCTTGGAGAATGTGTGTGTGTGGATGTGGCACCGTTTGCTTCAAGCTGAATGTCTTTTTAATAAAAATATGAACATGTCAGATTCTAGCCATGTATGGATTTAACCAGGATCAACTTTAGCTAGCTTTGGTCACATACATCTTTCCTAGATGACGAGAAAAGGCCCAAAAGCCATCAATCTTCCAACTCATGTGAATTATTTATGTTAGCCTAATTGCATCAAACAAAACTCCATTATGCATTCATTTCCATATTGCTCCCACTTCAGTTGCCTTTTTACTGTTAGTTGGGCCTCTTGCTGAGATGTTGCTATATATATATATATATATATATATATATATATATATATATATATATATAAATAAAAGGCAACCCCAACGTTCTGAAGCCTCCACGGAAGTTGAGGCGCCCAAGATATCCAGTGTGCCCTGGAGTGTCTGCACCGCCCTCGCGTCAAAACGTCATGAGGCGTCAAAACGTCATGACGTCGAGGGCGGAGCTATTGACACTCGAGGGCCGAAACGGCCCACAGCGAACAAGGCAAGTAGCTTTGAGGGACGGAGGGAGAGGGCCCCTTGCTAGCGCCCGTTTCATTCCGCTCAGAAACGGGCATTTTTTCCTAGTATATATATTGCCTACATCTGGGTTATACTTGTAGTACACCACCTTGGGTGAATTTCTTTAGATGACGGTAAATAAATACTAATTAAAAAAAAAAGTCACATGAATGCAAGCCAAAAACAAAGGGGTGGGGGGGGGGGGGGGAGTAGGACCCTTTACATCTGAGCAGAAAGAAAAATCAAAAATCTTCATCAAGCAGTGCTTTTCCTAGCATATGTATGGGGGGGGGGGGGGAGGGGAAGTAACACTAAGCAGCAGTATATAGCAGGATTTGATATACTTGCCTAGCAACCCAGCACCAGGAACAAATGTCAGTCTATCTCCATCCCACAACACTTTCATTGCAATACCTCATATACTGGAGAAACCCTGGGATCATGACCAACAGAACTGCATCAAAAATCAAGGACTGTGATCCCACACCGAGAGAGGATAAAAAAGTACCATCTCATGACAGGGGTCAATTTGAAAACTGAATAGAGCTGAATTTCTAAATTTAGGCTCTTAGTTTCACCAGGTCAGGGATGCAGTTCAGGCCTTGAATGCCGCAAATAGGCCGGCTTTTCAGGATATCCCTAATGACTATTCATTAGATAGACTGGCATACAAAGATGGTAGTATCCATACAGATTTGCGGTCAAAAATTAGTTTAAAGTAGTATGAAGTAGGTTATAGTTTGTGGAGCGAGAATAAGATATTTATTTCGTTCTCCTTTAATATTATTCTGTTATGCTATAGTTAAACCCCTTAAGATGCCTAGAGCGAAACACAATGACTGTCGGGTTTGACGTAATAGCAAAGAGAAGAACAGTTTGATCGAATAAGGAGACGGCATTTGAAGGAAGTGTTGTGTGCAACGTGGTATTGCAAGTGTTGGAACATTGTAAAGATCCCCTTCAGATGAAGCACATATTCTCCACTAAGCAGAAGTATTATGCATATTAACAGATGGTATAGATATAACAACGAGGATTAGTGGATTCAGGAAGATTGGGATTCCATTGACAGACAGCACACTGAATTTTGAATTGTAATTTCTAAGAGAGCAAGTAATATAATCTGCAATGTATGATATTGTTGAAGTAAGAAAAACTTTTGCTGTACATGGAAGTTTATCAAAATACAGAAGGATATAATTATATATATAAGTAATAGGAGATATGATGACCAGTAGTGGGGTAAAACGTTAGTGAATAGAATGAGAAAGTATGAGTGGTATGAATGTTAGTGTGCATGAATAATAGGCGAGTTGTGAAAATTTAGAAAATATTCTAAGAGCAGATTTAACAAAGGTGATTTAATGATTAATAATGCTGTAGTTACTCGATCATTTGAATGAATATTCCTTAGGGATATACTGAAAACCCAAAGTATTTGCGGCACTCGAGACTTGAGCTCCTGCATCCCTGCACTAGGCTCTTAAATTGAGTAGCTTAAGGCAGTACTTTTCAACCGAGCCCTTGCAGCGCACCAGTCAGTCATACCCTCATGATCAAAAGCCCCGCGCCGTTCCAAACAGCGTTCTAAAATAGCGCTGGAACAGGGCGGGGCTTTACCGCACCGATGATCAGAGATAATGCATGCAAATTTAAGCAGCGCAATTATCTCTATCATGGGGTAGAAGTGCAAGTGAATTTTCGAATAATGCCGAGCATGCGCTCAGCACAATCCTCCCGCACTTGTTTGACAGGTCTGGGCTGTCAAAATCCCAAACCTGTCAAACACAGGGGCTGGAGGTCCATGGAACCACCAGGCCCCAACTACCCCTACCCCGAGCAACGGGGGCTGGAGGTAGGGCGGACCTCCGGTCCCCCCTCCCCCCCCCCCGACGATCCCACCCCCCCAGGTTCAGGGAGGGCTGGAGATCCAGTGGGTCTCCAGCCCCTCCAAATTCCCAGAAAAAGACTCCCTGGTGGTCCGGTGGCCGCCGACGGTCAACCTCACCCTCCTCCCAGCGAGCGACAGGGGTGGGCGGACCTCCAGCCCACCCCAACTCCCCGAGTTGTCTGCTGCCGAATCCCTGGTAAAAATAACCCTGAACCCCCTCCCGGCCCCCCTACCTTAGCTGGAGAAGAGATGCAGCCTGCCTCCCTCCTCTTCATTGACGCCACAAAATGGCGGCACCCAGCCCTGCCCAGCGCATCCTGGGATGTGCTGGGCGGGGCTATACACCATATAAGGGAGGATCTCCAGCCCTCCTTGAACCTGGGGGGGCCCCGGAAGTCCGCCGGACCTCCAGTCCCCTGTCGTTGGGGGGAATGGGGGCCTGCCAGCATGCAAATGATTGCTGGACAGGGCTCATCATTCCTCCCCAATGATCTGCAAACCCTAACGCCAGCTCGGACCTGGCGTAGGGTTTGTCGCAGCCAGCGACCCAATCTTTGGCGTACTGGTCGCTAATCATTGGGGATGAATGCGTTAAGCCCCGTTTAGCATGCATTTGCATGCTACTTGCGGTAAGAGCCCTCGAGCATGTTGTTTCACGCGCTCGAGGGCTCTGATCAGGGGCGATAGCAAACGCCGGCGCTAGTACGGCACTAACAGCCTCTAGCGCCGGCGTTTGCTTTAGATCATCTGCCTGTCAGGGAGGTTGCCAGACTGAGCAGCGAGTAGTTATTTTGTCTGTGACCCACTGGCCATTGACATGCATCTCTTTATTTAGGATTTATTCTCCTAGTCTGATAGAAGTTAGCAACGTAAAGGAGGGAGAACCTGCAAGAGGGTACTGATTGCCAAAGGACTACCAGTCACAAACTATACTGTGAAATCCAGGTCATCAGTAGCCTCCAATCCACTTTTGGGTTTTCTAATTTACACCCCAATATAATCAAATTCTTCTACTCTAGCATACTCCTTTGATGCTCTAAAGTACTGGGGAAAAAAAACACATATGCACACAATTTTGCCCTTATCTAGAGGCACAAGAGACGCATGTCAGTGGCCAGTGGGTCACACAGAAATAGCTACTCTCTACTCAGTCTGGCAACCTCCCAACAGCTTGCTGAAATTTCAAACTAACCACTTAAAAGTAACATTTTGTAATCCCCATGCAAGAAGCGAGAGGAGAGGAGTTTAACTCTTTGCCAACTGCCCATGGAAACAACTGCAGCCAAGACATTCTGCAAGGTTTCTTTTAACATTTGAAGAGAAAAATTTAAAATCATTTTAATACCACGGTGGGGGGGGGGGGGGGGGTAAAAAAAAAAGTGATCTTTTTTCCTTTTTTTTTTTAATCAGTTACCTCAGAAAAAGCTGCAACCTTAACACTGTGATCTAATTCTACTCCATACTAAAACAATTTTTTTTTTTTTAACAGGTATAAGCACAATACAAATTTGCTCTTCGACTCTACATTTCTCCCAGAACAGCCTTTCACATGGGACTCTCGCCTTGGGGAAAGTGCCTCAAATGCAGGGATCCGGGGGCCACCCTCGGGCACATGTTTTGGTCCTGCAAGGGCATAGTCCAATTTTGGAAGGAGCTAGTACAATATGTTTCTGAGATGTGGAAGGCGGGCTGGAAGTATGACTCGGCACTGCTCCTGGGCCATCCTGTTCTCATACACCCTGTCCCATCAGGATTTACCACTTTTGTACGCAAAGCTACTGTAGTGGCCAAACAAGCAATACTCTCAGAATGGCTAACATACAACTACCCTACAGTATCGCAGTGGCGTGTGCATATAACAACGTTACTGCGGGTAGAGAGGATGGGAATTACAGACTTTAAAACGAAGACTGGAGTGCGTTTCCAACTCACTTGGACTCCATTTTGGAATACTCTGACTCCAACTGCCAGGAGTAGACAGTTAAACTTCTAGATATTGCCCTGTACGCTGCGTTATTATGTTTATTTGATGCCATAGCAAGGGAAACAAGGGGGTGGGGAGTGGGAGGGGAAGGGAAGGGAATGGGAGGGAAGGTTAAGTCCTATTTGTTGGGGTAGAAGTACTATGTGTTAAGTTTAGCCACATGGGGGGGAAATATCAGACGTTCATACATGATGCTAACTTTTCTTCTTTAATTTTTGAATAAAAATAATTGAAACATAAACAGGTATAAGCAGCACAGATTCACCAGAGTGGACCACCACTTACAATCAGCTTGAGCATGAGGATCCTGTCCCCAGCCCCTCCCATCTCCTCAATGTCTCTCTTCCTCCTCCACCCCTCCTACCTTGATGCTGCAGCCTGTGCAGCTCCAGGCTCCTGTCACGATCACAGCAAGCCTCCCTCCCCCATTCAATTGACAAATTCTAGTAACAGTATGTCCCCTCCAAGTCTGCCCTCTTAAAGGCACAGTAGCTCATGAGATGGCAGCTATTGTATATTGCTGGCCTGCAAGCCCCTGCACCTCTAAGAGGACCGACTCAGAAGAGAGGTGTTGAGTATCCCCCTAGTGGGCCATCGATATAAACAAACTCCTCCCCCCCCCCCCCCCATTCACAAAACTGCTAGACTCATTTTTTCTAAAAGAAAATCACATTTATATAGAGTTGGTTTATAAACAAGTAGGACATTAAAAATGCATGAGATTCATTTGAATACAGTCTACACATACATATTCAGTGTGGATATGCTGAAGAACCCAAACAGATTGCAGTTGAGGATCAGGGTTGTTTAAGCACTGGTTTTTGGAAAGACTTGAAATGGCCTATCAGCAGAGAAGGAGAAGGCCATCCCTGTGGCAGATTTGCAGTATTCTTGGGCTAAACAAGGACAATGTTAGAAAAAAAAATGTTGATTAATGTCAGATAAATTAAAAAAAAAAAAAAAAAAAAAAGACGTAGGTAGAATGAGAAGCATATGGGCATCTTCCCAAAATAGATGACCCTCAACTGGGCAGACCGGGGGGGGGGGGGGGGGGGGGGTAAAGGACCATTTGAATCTTTATATGTTCTTTAGTCTGTGTATAAATTAAATATAAACCTCATACAGTCCGTTCTTGTTATTTGTGATGGTATGGTTCCCCAAAAACATCCCAAACCATGAATTCAGAAATACCAAAAAAATGTACTTATGGGAAATAGGGGTTAGGTTCCAGCTAGACCAATTTTTCCTCAAAACTGTGAAAAGTAAATACGCATCCCTATAGGAAATACAGGGTTTGGTTCCTGCTTTGGACAACACAAAAACCAGAGAAACAGTGTATTGTAAAGAAAAATATTCCTCCTGGCTGCTCTAGGATGCTTGGTAGCAGTTTCCAGAAGTAAGCAAGCAAATGCCAAAAACACAAAAGTGAAAGGCGAATGTCCGCGAATATGAACAGTACCACAAATAGCTGCCTCTATTTGCACCTCCTAGAATAAGCAAAACAACAAATAGGTGAATAACGAGAACGAACTTTATTTCATAGTCAATGTCCCCACATATGGGAGAGTAACTAGACACAAACTAGGGGTGTTTAAATCAGGGGCGTAGCTACAGGCCTACCCAGTCTGGCAGTCAATCAAATGCTGCCTTTTTCCTCAGGTGCCTCTCCCTTCCCACACCCACAGGTCTGGCATCTCTTCCTCATCCTCACCCCCCCCCCCCCCCCCCCCCCCCCCCCCCGGTGGGTTAGGAATCTTGCCTCTGGCTAGCCCAGGGGCCTGTCGCAACCCAATTTTTTTTTATGCAATTTCCTGTTGCCATGTGCATGGGACGTAGCAGAGGAAAAGCCCCCAGGATGACCAGAGACAGTCTAGCTTCATGGCTACCAGTGAAAAAACATGCACATTTGAAGTGCAAGGGAGAGATACCAGACACACATGGATGGGGGGGGGAAGAGACATATGCCAGACCTGTCCTGGGGTGGGGTAGGGTGGAGGGAGGGAGGGAGGGAGAATAAAGATGCTTAATGTCCACCCAAGTTAACTGTGGGCCCACCCACGTCAGGTCTAGCTACACTACCAGTTAAATGAAGCAGCCAGTATACTGATCATTTCCAATCGTATCTAGATTGTAAGCTCTTTGAGCAGGGACTTTCTTTTTGTGTATGGTGTACAGCGCTGCGTATGCCTTGTAGCGCTATAGAAATGATAAATAGTAGTAGTAGTAGTATGAGGACCATTGGAACAATTTTAGGACCTAACTGGCTCAGTTTAACACACTTTGTTTCTGTCAGAATTGTAACTGATATTCAATTTCTGAAATGCCTATTTTACAATCCAATAAAAAGAATTATGAGAAAAAGAACCTGAAAGTACAACCAAGTGACAAAAATGTATTATCTCTTGCCATAGTACATATGAACAGACAGTAGAGGGAAAGGAAAGAGACAAACATCCTCTCCGCCACAGATATCCCCTGCCTTTGACATTTCTGAGGGCATGCTTGGCAGGGCTCAGCTGAGTGGCAAAGAAGGAATCCCTATGAAAATATCAGATTTCAAAATAAAACAAATGTGCATTCCCCATTCTTTTATGCACATACCATGACTACATAAGAAGCAGCTAGGGGCCACCCCAACTCCCTACAAAACACAAACGAGTCACTGCAAAACTCCTTAGCAAGGGTGAAAGGCAAGGGGTACAGCAAGTAGGGTTCTATCCAAATATTCACATCCAATTTGATTCAGCCTCAAATAGTGACCAGAATACGTTATTCGTATTTGGCCGAATAGTGATTTAAATTTGAATATGAATAATCCAGGGTTCTACTGTGCTAAAACCTACTGAAATAAACACTTGATCTCTGATTTCATGTTGCTTCTTTTACCATTTATGTTAAAGCTCAACACCCATTATTCATATTGGGTTAATAATATTTTTCATTATTCATATTCAGACGAATAGTAACATATGCTATTTGGTACAGCTCTAACATTAAGGTTCAGTGTCATCTCTGCTGCTAATTCACGAGTAAGGTCACTGGGGGAAATGAAAGATTCTTTTCTTTAAGAGCACTAGGGATTTAATTAAGACAAATTTCTTACAGCATCCCTCTGGAATGGCTTTGATCTCAGACTGGAATCATTCTGTCTTGTCTGCTCCCAGCTCTTTTTAACATACCCCCATCATGAGACAAAAGTCCAATCAAATGCACAGACTGGGAGATTAATAAGCAGAAACCGCAATTCCAGAACCAATCAAGCCAAAAGCATGAGGGGGTAATGTCCCCCACCACCACCAAAAAGGTTTATATGCCTACCCACTTAGCTTACATAGTATGTATCTGCAAGGGGCACACATAGGTCCGACCATGGGTGGGACAGATGGGGGGACTCCCACTTTCACATGTAACTTACAGAATATTGTAAGTTACAAGGGTACCTGCCGCATTTAGGCGCTTCCATTTGTGCCAGCCCTATGGCTGGCCTACGTTTGGGCACATAAATGTTAGTTGCAACGATACCAGGATACACTCCTACCATGCACCTCTGGAGCACCCAAATGAGGGTGCCAGTTATAAGTGCCCCCTTAGCGCACAGCTCCCAGTTTCTCCACAATAGCTGAGAAGATTCTATGGCAAAGTTGCTGAAATTCATTTAACAAACCTGTATAAATTTGCACAATAAAAATGGTTGCGTGTCTGAGGATCGTTTTGTGTTTTTTTGCAATTCTTATAAATGAAGTGTCTTGGGGATGGGAAGAGAGATCTTGAAAGGTGAAGATGAAGAAGGGACAGGAGAAAGAAGGATTTGAATGGGGAGAGGAAGGAAGAAGAGCGAAGAAGGACCAAGGAGACCAGAGGAAAGTTCTGGGATCTTGGAAAGATAAAGATGGGGCTGGAAAGAAGGGGCCCCCGCCTCTAGTTCCAGCATTATTCCTCCTATTCCATCCCCACCCTTGCCCTCTCCCAGGTGTTCAAACACACATGCACCCCCAAACTAGCCCATCTCCACGCCTGTGCTGATCAGGTCTGCAATAAGAGAAAGACATCTTAAGTTTGGCTCTAGTACTAGAGGGGGAAGAGACGGCTGGAGGTGCCACAATCAGCGCTAGGGGAAAGAGAGAAGGGAACCAGTTATAAATGCAGACACCAGTCCCTGGCCTCCTCCTACAAGAAGGGTCACATTTTATGAGAACAGGGGTCCAAACAAACTGAAGCACTGCTACTGCTCTTTCAATGGTCTACTGGGAGGGATAATGAAGGCATCGATTTGATCCTTAATCAATAGGATTTCAAGGCCATTCATGCCTATAGATGCATCAATCAAAAAAAAAAAAACGCCATTTCAGAATATGTGGTACAGATAGGACACCAAGGTCTCTATTTTAAAAACATCTCCACATGTAAACAGCTTTTACATGCGTAGATCACAATTTTAGAAAGCTGCTATTTTCACACATGGCGAGCCACACCATGCAGAGATTAACAGGCATGGCTGGGTAGGACATGGACAGTGCAAAATTTTCATGTGTATTCCACATGTCACAAATGGAATACACCATCTACAGGGAAAAGCCTCTCTGCTGGGTTTCACAGGAGCTCAGCCGTGCACGGATTTTTAAAAAACTGCTCATTTTGTCATTACATGAGGAATTAAGTAATTCTCCTAAATCTCCTGTTTCCACTTCCAAAATGAAACAAAATAAAAATTGTGGCCTCACTATTAGCTGGCAGCACATACATATCTAAGTTTGTAAAATGGGGCAGATCCACTTGTACGTAGTGAAATCATCACTTCCACGAAGAAGTGTTGTGCTCGTGCCACTCACTTTATCCGCATGTATAATTCTAAAATGGCTGCTCCCCCTATATGGGCTGGCTAATAGATGCGCAGTTCTGCAGGTTTTGGGGTTTTTGTTTTTCAAATTTCAAATAATTTCTGTATTAGCAAAGCCTTTTAAAAAAATATCACCAGAACTGAGCATGTCCCAACCTGGACAACTCAGCTCCGATCTGCACATTTTATGTAAAAATTTGTTCAAAACATCATTAGGGATGCACAGGCAGATATATCAAAATTAATTTTCCTTTGGAAAAGTACACTAATAAAAAAATGATTTACTGCAGCACAAAAATTTAAAACACGTTAGCCTATTCTACTCTACACACAAGGTCCCTGCAGCTATTCTCACACTGCACACAAATGCAGACTGAAGAGTGCGCAGATCTCATTGGGTGAAATTTACTAACTGGCCCCTAACTTTGAGGACAGGCTAAACCAGCCTTGGCTGTACCTCACTGCCTTCAGGGACTTGTAGTTCTGCTTTTCTTAGGTAATGAAGTGGGGAAAACAATACTACAGGTCCCTGCATGCACTGGGGATAAACCCAAAACCTTGGTGTTACAATGTTCACTTCTTAGACCAGTGGTTCTCAGCCCAGCCCTCAGGGTACCAGTCAGTCAGATTCTCAGGATATCCATAATGAGATAGATATGCATTGCTTCCTTGGTATGCATATCTATCTCAAGCATATTCACTGTGGATATCCTGAAAACCTGAGTGACTGGGTGTGCCCCGGGGACTGGGTTGAGAACCATTGTGTTAGACCACTCTTCCCAAAAGAAAAATATCTACCTATCTTGAAAAACACAAAGCCTGTTGGCAACCTTACCTCTGGCACTTGGAAAAAAAAAAAGTCAGTTCTCCTTTAAAAGGTGGGGGAAAAAGTGCCAGCATTTGCTTCCAGTGAAAACAATTTCCTACGCTTCTACGGATGCAAAGACCTGTGCAAGAAATAAAGCTGTTCCCAAGCAAAGCAAAGCTGTTACTCAAAGAGAGAGCAACCCACGAACCACATGGTAAAATATCCACAACTCATAAATCTGTAAAACAAACACAGAATACCTGTCAATAACAAACACAAGCTGCTAAGTCTGGGGAAAGCCACAGAAAGAGGTAACAAAGTAAATGACGGATATAAGGTCCATCCAGTCTGACCAACAAGATTATCACATACCATGTAAAATGAGTTTCTTTATATGTATACCTGAGTTTGATTTATCCTTGCCATTCTCAGGGCACAGAGCGTAGAAGTCTGCCCAGCACTCTTCTTGTACTAAAAGTTCTGACGCTAACGTCGAAGCCCCTTAAAATTTACACTCAAGCCCATCCATATCTATTCAGTCACGATCAGGGCGTAGACTGTAGAAGTCTGCCCAGCACTGGTTTTGCTTCCCAATTACCAGCGTTGCCACCCAATCTCCACTAAAATTCTGTGGATCCATTCCTTCTAAACAGGATTCCTTTGTGTTTATCCCAAGCATGTTTGAATTCCATTACCGTGTTCATCTCCATCACCACCCACCCCCTCTGTGACAAACTACTTCCTGACATTACTCCTGAGTCTGCCCCCCTTCAACCTCAATTCATATCCTCTAGTTCTACCGCCTTCCCATCTCCGGAAAAGGTTTGTTAATAGCTATCAATCCTTTATCTCCTGCTGCATCCTTCATCAGGTGGGTTCCTCTAGCTGTTGGTCTGAAAAAAAGAGGGATTTGGTTTGCAGAAAAAAATCCTGCACCACACATACACAAACACACCAACTGTTGTAGGCAGACGAGCTGGCACTAGGGGTTGTGCAAACAGGGCAACTGCCCAGGGACACCACACTACAAGGGGCTCCGAGACAGCCTAAAGTTCAATAGATACAGCCTGTTGGTAGGTTTTATGGCTCCCTTTCAAATTTCCACATTGGCCCCAATATGTTTAACACCGGCCCTGGCTGACAGGCCACAATTTGCATTATCTTCCATATACGTTAGGACTTGCAGGTCAAAGTTGAACCCCCCACCTGTTGAGCTTCATCCACACTATAAACCTTTTCAGTTCAGGGCCTGCAAACATATGTACCATTTTAGATTTAATTCCTCCGATCCTTCATCTCTCAGATTCCCATGATAGAATTTCAACTCTAGGTTTAGGTTACGTCTCCTCTCTTGTCCTATTGCTGCCCTCTCACCGCACTGCTACATAGACATAGCATTTTCAAAGTCATTTACCAAATCTGTGACACTTACTTACCTATGCAAATCAGCCTATAAGACAACTGCCCTCAACCAACATGGCTAAAAGTTCACAAAGGAAACTGTACCTGAGAGTTAGAAGTTCAAATCCTTGTTCTCATTCTCCTCTAATGCGCCGTGTCCAGCTGTTCCCATCCCTCCTCCCTCTCCGAGAGCACGGTTCAAATCCAGCACTGACCCAGGCAGCCAAAGCTTCCTACCCCAGATGTGGCTACAAACCGGCTTCTGCAGCATTACAGCTGAAACATGCTTTGGGAGACATTAAAATCAGAACTAGCATTTTATTAAAACTGTAAAAGAAATTAAATATAGTCTACCCTCCTGTAGAGCTGCCAAGTTACCCAGTTCCAGGTGGGAGACATTTTTGGTCAGTCCTCCTGGTTTTGGGCCTACATCCTACTACTACACTGTGATATTAGTAATCCACGATTCAACCCATTGAAATCAGTTCTGTAGAGGTCTCATAATGCAGTGCTTCTCAACCCTCTCCTAGAGGCACACCTAGCCAGTCAGATTTTCGGGAGTACCACAATGGATATGCAGGAGACAAATTTTGCTTATAATGGGCGTGCATCTGCTATATGCACTCTCTTCTGCATATGTCTCCATGGCAACAGGGAGGGGAAGAAATGGTTAAAAGGAAAGCTATGTAAAGAGTTGCCTATTATTATTAGCACAGATGGGTCAGACTGTGGTTGAGATGAATGAAGGGGATGGGGACAACTGGATATACAGATTCCATTGGTTGACTGGGGATAAGGGGGTTGATATGGATGAAGGAGATAGAGAAGGTGGACCTAGCTTGCGATGATCTCCTAGTCAGAAATGTTAAGAGGTTTTGCAGATGTCAATCAGATCTTTCCCAGCTTCCTTAGGGGCCGATGCATAAAGCAGAGCATTAGAGCCACTGACCGCACAAGGGGGATCCCACAAAAAAATTGCCATGGGATGCAGTAATCAATGAGCATTGGCATTACTGCCTTGTTAAAATTGAAGCAGTAATCCACAGCTCATTACCAAATGTCACACTTTCTGTCAGTACCTGTGATTTAAGTGGGATTCACTATACTGTTGCCGAAATTCTGCAGCAGTGCAGAATTCAACATTTTTGCACAGAATCTGTGCTCTGAGAGGAAATGATTGGCTGGCTGGTGGCCTCCCCAGCCCGTGGTAAAGGCTTATTGGCTCCACCGCTGCCTACCTCCCACCCCATGCCATGGTGGGCCCTCCACAGGCCTGAGTATGCCCTGGTGGTCTAGAAGCCTCTTTAGGAGCAGGAAATAACCCACTTCTTCTGCTCTGGGCTGGTGCCGTCGCGACTGCAAGCGGTATTCTCGTGAGACTGCCGCAGGAAGTCTTGGTGGCCATTTAGTAAAAACGGCTGAACCAGCCCAGCGCAGTGGCAGCGGGCAGGAAAGAGAGGGGCTCTTTCTGCCACTGAAGAGGTACTCCCATGCATCTCCTCCTGCCCCTAACTCACAGGTGAGTGCAGGAGTGGCTGAAAGAAAAAATATGCCTCTGCTGACGCCTGACTCCTCCAAAAGCATCACATCTGTCATCAACCTGGAATGAAGAGCCATCTGAACATCAGCTGCACCAGAATGAACATGGATCTCCTTCACAGCCAGACTACAACACAGACACAACTAGAACCATAAGTATTGCCATACTGGGACAGGCCAAAGGTCCATCACGCCCACTTCTGGTTGAACAGCAATCTCAAATTTGACCCTCCATTCTGTCACCCACCTGAACCAATATCAGGCTGTTGGTCCCCTCACCTCCTCCCCAACCTCAAAATCAAGCCAGAAGAAGAGACGTCTGACCTCCTCAACTTGGCTTATGGAAGCAGTTATAAATAAAACCCTTAAAAATCATTCATTTTACATGTCAGGTCTAGTTTCCCCTCCCCTATCCTGGCCTTTCAAAATATCAGCACCCTCATTCTGTATCTTCACAGAAAAGCTGTCCCATTGGGGCTGGGCATTTTTACTGTCATTTCCAAGGTTAAGACTGAATTCTACAGTGGATATGTTCAGTCAAATGTCAAAAGGGCCTGATGTTTGTCCAATTTATGTCTGACAAAAAGCTTAATGCATCTGGTTCAAGGCAGATATAGGGGATGTAATAATGATAGTCCAATTTTGGAGTACACCTTCTCTGGACAATTTTTCTATTGCATAAACTTATGGTTTCTAGGGATAGAAGGCAGACCCCTGTGATCCGAGAATAGTCACTGGACTTCAGGCCTGCCAGGAAAAGCGAGGTGGGCCCTGGCTTCACACCATCCTAGAAAAGTCTCAACGTTTTACAGCAGGAGATGAAAAATAGGACGGTCTCATCCAATCTTAAGACCAGAATGGATAGAACCATGAGGGTTGAAAAATGAACTTGTCCAATTACAGTCTAGTTCCACCGCCCCGCACCTCCCTCCCTCTCTGTGCCCTTCGAGTGGAAGCAGGATGTGCGGCTGCCCCTCCCCTTCATAAGTGCCGGCTGTTATTTAAAACTTCTTACCTCGTGATCCGCCAGCAACAGTGAAGTCGAGCAGGCACAGCGCTTCACACTGCCTTCACTTCTGTTTCAGCTCTGCCTCTGGTCCTGCCCTCATTTTCTGTTTGCAGAAGGGCGGGACCAGAGGCAGAGCTGAAACAGAAGCGAAGGCAGTGTGAAGCGCCGTGCCATGCCTGCTCGACTTCACTGTTGCCGGCGGACCACGAGGTAAGAAGTTTTAAATAACAGCCGGCACTTCCAAAGGGGAGAGGCAGCCGCACACGTCCTGCTTCCACTCGGAGGGCAGAGAGAGAGGGAGGGAGGCACGTGGGTGTGGAACTCTGATGACAGGGTGTGCATGGAACTCGGAGGGCAGGGGAGGAGAGGGAGGGAGGGAGTCCTGGAACTCGAAGGGGAGGGGGGTCCTGGAACGCAGAGGACAGGGAGGAAGGTAGGGGCCATGGAACTCGGAGGGGAAGGGGCCTGGAACTCCGAGGAGAGAGGGACAGACACACAGGGATGTGGAACTCCAAAGAGAGACCAAGGGAGAGAGAGCTGGAACTCAGAGGACAGAGAGGGGGGCCTGGAATTCACATGACAGGGAGGGAGGCAGGCAGGAGGCCAAGCTGCAACTGCGAGGAAAACCTTGCTAGCGCCCGTTTCATTTCTTTCAGAAATGGGCCTTTTTTACTAGTAAATAAATAAAAAAGCATACTGCAGGCTGTGCTCCCTTGAACTGGCACAACAGAAGAATTACCTGATGTTGAGAATGTGCAGCAACTTTGACGAACCAAAACAAGTCCCTTCACATCTGCGTGATCATCTGTATCTTTGGATAATTCTGCTTCCTCAAAGGTATCACAGCATGAAGATTCATTTTTTCTTCAAGACTACTCTACCGGGAAATAAGTTTTACAAAGGCGCACTAGCATTTTTAATGAATGCTAAAAATAAACATAAGCTAAACAGTAGAGACCATCATAATAGATAATCCAATGGGCATCTCTAGCATTTAGCACACGCTAATGATTAGCACGCGTTAAAAACGCTAGTGTGCCTTTGTAAAAAAGACCCCCTTTGAGAGGAGAGTAGAATTCCACATGTCTTGCTTGTGGGAGATATATTCTCCCACTGCAAAAAGTTAACGCACAGGGTTGTGTTCATCTGTCAACACACCCCTCCACAGGTGAGCTGGTCCTATAAAGGACTTACATTTAAACCAACCAAGCCAATAGATAAATTATGACGCAAGCAACCAGAATCTTGACAGGAGTTTGGCGGCTTTCAGTCTGGTTATAAGGATGCAGGCGGCTTTTCCTCAGACCATACAGCCTGACAACAAAAATTGGTACCACAAAGGCAGGAAACACTTCTAAAGTACTGTTTTCTCCCTGGACAGGCTGGTGTGGCATGTCTTCAACATGCTTTTACTGTCACAGAAAGAATACATGAAGAAGTGTAATGGCCAAAAGTTTGCACTATTCCATCAGTCTTGGATGTGAAGTGAACTGTATATCAGCGAGGGGAAAAAAAATAGAAAATCTCATGAAATGTAAACCTCCCGGTGAGGTTGAAGCTTCAACGTTAAATGTCACCTACAGAGATGGAAAATCAATAGTTTAAAAATAAACATGAGCGTATGGCACATAGTTAGCCTCCTCATTTTTCTGTGCTAGGTGGAGATTTTAGGTTTATAGAATTGCTTTGTCTGTTGGTTGTGAACATCAATTTGTCATTTTACTGTACAGAGGCAAATCTGTTCTGAGTCGGACTATAAATTAGCAAAGGACCCCAGCTGCACAAAGACAGGAAATAAAATGGTTTTAATTGTGAGCTTTTGGAAAGCAGACAGCATGGGAAAAAGCAGTACTAATAAGAAAAATAGAAAATGACAGCAGACAGAGACCATATGCTTTATGCAGTCTGCCCGTCCATACCAACTACTAAGCTCTATAACCCCCCCTCCCCCCTTCCTTTCCCTCAGAGATCCTCTGTGCTTCTCCCATGCTTTTTTGAATGTAGATACTGCCCTTTTCTCTTTTCTCCACCACCTCCACTGTGAAGCTGTTCTACATGTCTATTACCCTATCTATAAAGAAATATTCCTTAGGTTATTTCAAGTTTAGTCCTTTTCACCCTCATCCTTTGACCCCTCTTTCCAGAGCCTCCTTTCCACTGTAAGACTCACCTCTTATGCATTTATACCACAGAGATATTTAAATGTCTAATCAGATATTTCCTCTCCCCTCCTGCCTTTCTGCCAAAGGATACATGTATTTAGATCTTTAGGTTTCTCCCCATATTGGGAGTGAGAGAAAGAATAGTACTGGGGTCAGGATTGGCCCTACAACTGAGCGACTGTTTCTCCCACATATGGCCCTGCTTTTCCGTCTTTATTGACTATTGTCTCACAATGAATCTCTGTACATTGCCCCACATCCTTTCACATTCATAAGAAATGCCATTCTGAGTCAGATCAAAAGGTCCATCAAGCCCTCAATGCTGTTTCCAACAGTGGCTAAAATTCAAGTCATGAGTGGTTGGGAGGCAGGGCTAGTGGTGGGCAGACTTCTATGGTCTGTGTCCTGAAAATGGCAGATACAAATCAAGGTCAGGTATACATATAAAAGTAGAACACATGAGTTTATCTTGTTGGGCAGACTGGATGGACCATACAGGTCTTTCTATGCCATCATCTACTATGTTACTATGAGTAGCTGGCTGGATCTCAAGAAGCAGAAAGATTCCATGCTGCTTATTTCAGGGATAAATGGTGATTATCTTCTCCAGGAACTTGTCCAACCCTTTTTTCTTATTTTTATACCACCTAAGGTAACTGCTTTTACCATATCTTTTATCAATTAATTCCAGAGTTCAACTATGTGTTGAGAGAAAAAAATTCTCCCTTTTATCTATTATAAAGTATTAATCGGTATTATTTTATGGCATGCCCCATTAGTCTTTGTACTTTATAAAAAAAAAAACAGCAGCAATGAATTTAAGTTTACCCATTCCACTCCATTCAGGATTTTATAGACTTCTATCATATTTCCCTTCAGACAATTCTTATCAAAGGTGAAGAACCCTAACACAGGTGAGTCATTCCATTTTGTTAATCATTTTAGTTATCCTCCTCTTTTCTACTTCTGCTATACCTTTTTTGTAGGACTGTTAATACTTTGCGGCCTTCCCCCTCCCCAGAGGATTCAGCATCTATCCCTACCTCCTTTCTTCCCAGTCCTTCAAATTTGCTATCTTCACTGGTAACAATTAAGCCAGGCTGCCTCTGGCTGGCCCCATGGGCTTTCCCTCTGTCACAACTTCCTGTTGCCAAGTGGGTAGGAAGCAGTGGACAGAAGGCCCTTAAGCTGGCCAGAGACAGCCTAACTTATCACTGCCACCACCAGTAAAGATACACAAGTTTGGAGGACCAGGCAGAGAGAACGAGGTAGGGAGAGATGCACTACCCGTGAGAGTAGGTAGAAGGGAACAGAGACAGGAACGGAGAGAGAGAAAGAGATGCTTGACATAGGGAATGGAAGAGGGGAGATGCTGGAAACGGATGGAGTGGAAGAAAAGAGAAGGGAGGAAAAGCATCTCTTCCCTTCTCTCCATGAGCAGCTGCACATGGATGGAGGGTAGGTTAAGTGACAGAAAACTAGATAGATCAGAGGAGGAGGCGGCAGAAAAATAGAAGAAAAGTTTAATGTGAAAAATTAGTACCAAATATGGGCAGGTAGTTAAAATGAAAGGAGGAAAGGAAAAGAAATAGCAAATGGACAGGAAAAACTAGAAACAGTTCTGAGCACAGACAGCAGAGCTGCCAAGTTACCCAGTTCCAGGCTGGAGACATTTTGGCCACTCCTGGCTTTGAACTTAAATACCAAAGCAGCGTGGGGTTTGTAGTGCCTGATCCTGCCCACTGAAATTAGTGCCGAAAGTCCCATAATACGCAGGATGGGTTGGTCAGAAATCCAGGACTGTCCTAAAATCTCTAGCCTGGAACTGGGTAACTTGGCTTCTCAGAGAGAAGCAGAACCAGAGACTGGGAGCAAGATGATCAGAAAAATAAAACCACAACACAACAAAGGTAAGAAAAATTATTTTTATTTTAGTGATTGAAATATGTCAGTTTTGAGATATTACATCTGCTATCTTTATATTTTGCACTGTAAAAAAGGAAATGAGAGGAAAGTGATTACATTGGGAGAGTGAAGTCCTTAAGCGATAGGTGACCCTACTTTTTTTGAGATGCAGCAACCAGAACTGCAAACAATACTCAAGGTACAGTCGCAGCAGGAAGCACTAAAGGTTTTATGATATCCTTTGTTTTACCCTCTGCTTTTACTAATAATTCCTAACACTGTTTGATTTCTGGTCACCACCATTCACTAAAACAAAAGATTTCAACATACTGTCCACAATAACACCCTTGACTAGAGTACTGGGATGGTGAGAGAAGAAACTATGGAAAATGTGTGGGGCAAAAAGAAAGTGAATGACAATTAACTAGAAGCTGGGTCTGTTTGGCAGACTGCTGGTTCTACATTTAAGTAGTCTTCCTAGCAGGCTACACGGGGGACCTAGAAAACAAAATAGCATTGATGTTGCACAGAAATCATTACTAGGTTTTAACGCTCATCTAGCCAAGATGGCGACATCAAATACAATAAACAAACATAGGAAAGGTGGAAGATGAAAACCTGTCCAGGATAAAGCAGTGCTATCCTCCAATCAGCCAAGCTCTGTGGTTAGCAGCTGAGATATATCCTTAACAGCAAGGAATACAGGAACAAAGGAACAGTGGAGCAAAGATGACAATGTGGAACAGTAATACTTATGTACAATGAAAATCTCACACGGGACCGCCGTCGCGTTCTTTTCTGGAATGCAGCAAACTCTGGTCAAGGGCACTATCAGGCACTGTGGAAATCACAAACCAGCAGGTAAACTGAATTTATAATCTATTGCTGATAGTGGATATGAGCAATATTTGATCAGTCTGAGGCCAAAAAAAACAAACAAACAAAAAAAAACACTTAAACATAAGGCTTAAAATTCTGGATCAGCAAAGACAAAACCACCAATTCAGAGCTGGAAAAACTGATAACTCACTCTCATCTGGTAAAAGACAAACCTAGACCTAAACTGGTATAGAACTGTTATGATCCCAATGTAGGATCAAAAAAAACACCCCTAAATGAACAGACAGGAATTTCCACCAGTTTTTTTTTTTATGATAAGGGAACTTGATGATTGTGAGCAGTCACTGAAAGTGTCCGAGAATTGGAGACGTATAAGAATTGACTGAAGCAAGTAAGAAGACGGCTGTGTGTTGAAGAGCAAGGGATTAAAGGCAAAGCCAAGGAATGAAGGAATATAACATTTGGACTGGTCTGCCTTAAAACTTTCTAAAATGAAGGCAGATAAAGACCATATGGCCTATCCATGCTATCTACCATGCTTTTCTCTCCCCTAGAGATCCTATGTGCTTTCTTGAATTCAAACACACGTGGGATAAGCATAAAGGAATCCTGTGCAGAAGGAACGGATCCTCAGGAGCTTAGTCGAGATCGGGAGGCGGGGCTGGTGGTTGGGAGGCAGGGATAGTGCTGGGCAGATTTATACGGTCTGTGCCAGAGCCGGTGGTGGGAGGCAGGGATAGTGCTGGGCAGACTTACACGGTCTGTGCCAGAGCCGGTGGTTGGGAAGCGGGGCTGGTGGTTGGGAGGCGGGAATAGTGCTGGGCAGACTTATACGGTCTGTGCCCTGAAGAGCACAGGTACAAATCAAAGTAGGGTATACACAAAAAGTAGCGCATATGAGTTGTCTTGTTGGACAGACTGGATGGACCGTACAGGTCTTTTTCTGCCGTCATCTACTATGTTACTATGTAGATACAGTTTTTGTCTCCACAACCTCCACCCAGAGGCCATTCCACACATCTGCCACTGTTTCCATAAAGAAGTATTTCCTTCCATTACTCCCTGCCACCTTCATCCTATGCCCTCTCTTTCCAGAGCTTCCTTTCAACTGAAAGAGGCTAGTCTCCTGTGCATTTATACCACAGAAGTTTTTAAATGTCTGTATTGAATCTCCCCTTTCTTTCGTTTTATATATTTATTTATTTTAGATCTTTTAAATCTGTACTCGTACACCTTACGACAAAACCACTGATCATTTTAGTAGCTGCCCTCTGGACCAACTCCAGACTGTTTATATCTTTTTGAAGGTGCGGTCTCCAGAACTGTGGCAGAATTCCAACAGAGGTCCAGGGCCACCGAGAGACTGGGCCGGGCCTGGGGCAAGGCCGCCCCCGCCCCCCCCCCCCCGAAGTCATCATTGTCACCGTCCCCTCCACCTGCCCCCCTCCGTCCACCACCAGGCCCCCCTGAATTCAAATCACAGCGCCTCACCTCGACCCCGCTCCGTGTGAAAAAAGCGCAGCAGCGGCAGTCTACAGATCGTCTCCCTTCGGGCCTTCCCTCCCTGTGTCCCGCCCTCGCGCAAGTTACGTCAGACGAGGGCGGGACACAGGGAGGCGATCTGCAGACTGTCTCTGCTGCGCTTCTTTCACACGGAGCGAGGTCAAGGTGAGGCGCTATGATTTGAATTCAGGGGGGCCTGGCCCGGTGGTGGACGGAGGGGGGGCAGGTGGAGGGGACTACCCTCCTCTCCTCCTTCCTGTACACATTAATTGATTTGATTACTTTATTTTTTTTCTATTAGATTGTAAGCTTTTTGAGCAGGGACTGTCTTTCTTCTATGTTTGTGCAGCGCTGCATATGCCTTGTAGCGCTATAGAAATGCTAAATAGTAGTAGTAGTAGGGACCGCGGCACCGGGCCCCCCTTGGAGGCCCGGCCCGGGGAATTTTGTCCCCCCTGCCCCCCCTCTCAGCGGCCCTACAGAGGTCTCACCAAAGACTTATACAGAGGCAATATCATCTCCTTTTATCAGCTGACCATTCCTCTCCCTATGCATCCAAGCATCCTTCTAGCTTTCACCATTGTGAAACTTGGTGAAATACAATACAATACAAACTTCATACTGTATTGAAAAGCATGACTGTACTTGCTTTGTGTCAGTAATAAAATTACGTTTTAATACATTAACTCAGATATGGTTATAGATAGCTTTGTTCACTGCTTGGCTCTTTGTTCAACTGCTCCTGGTTTCTTCTGACACATACAATTGCCTTTCCCTTGATACGGAGTAAAGGGTATTAGGCAGAATAGGAAGGGTTAGTTAGTTGGATATAGAAACATGACAGCAGATAAAGGCCAAATGGCCCATCCAGTCTGCCCATCCTCAGAAACCACTAACTCTTCCTTTTCCTAAGGGATCCCACGTGCTTGTCCCACGCTTTCTTACATTCTGACACAGTCCTCGTCTCCATGACCTCCACCGGGAGTCCTTTCCACCCTTTCCGTGAATGAATACTTTCTTAGATTCCTCCTAAGCCTATTTCCTCATAACTTTATCGTATGCCTCCTCATTCCAGAGCTTTTCTTCATTTGAAAAAGGTCCGCTTCTTGTATATTAATGCCCATGAGATATTTAAATGTCTCTATCATATCTCCTGTTTAATACCATGGAAACACTGTTTGATTATTTGTCTGTTTGACTTTTACAATAAAAAGATTTAACATAAAAAAAAACAAAAAAACAACTCAGCAAACCTGATGGGTCAAGTGATCTGTTTTCTGTAGGTGTGAAGAAAATAGGGATTGGAGGCTAGAGAGATTAAGTAGGGGCTATTTTCAAAGACTTGCAAAGTTCCATAGGTTACTATGGAACTTTGTAAGTCTAAGTGCTTTGAAAATACTCTCCACGTAACTCAAAATACTTCTGGATGTATGGAACAAGTTCTTAGTGCAGTTGGAAGTGAAAACTGTAAAGGACTAGAAGAAAGCTGGAATAAATACAGAGGATTCCTACTTAGCAAGAGGATGAAATCCAAAAAAAAACCAAAAGACAGAGGGATGTAACCTGTACGGAGCAGCAGGTACAATCCTAAAGAAAGGCACAGAAGAGGTAACCTGGATGTTCTGCACAGAGGGGCAGGTACAACTCTAGCCACCTTGCTGGTCTTCATCTGCCTTCTGTTACTACATTAACATGTTATTTACAGCTTTAAAGTATTTGAAGAGGTCCCCATCCTCCAATCTCGTTCTCACTAAAATATACATATTTAGGTATTTAAGAGGGGCATAATCAAAAGTGGGTACCCATCTCCATGGGCGGCCATGCGAAGGGGCGGGACAACCCGTATTTTCAAAAAAAGATGTGCGCCCATCTTTTTTTCAATAATACGGGTTATGCGGGGCAAATGCCTAGGATTTGGGCGTTTTGAGCTGGGCGCTATCGGTTTTCAGTGATAATGGAAACTGAAGGTGCCCAGCTCAAAAACAAACAAATCCAAGGTATTGGGTCGTGGGAGGGGCCAGGATTCGTAGTGCACTGGTCCCCCTCACATTCCAGCACACCAACTAGGCACCCTAGGGGGCACTTTAAAAATTTAAAAAAAAAATAGCTCCCAGGTGCATAGCACCCTTCCCCTTGTGTGCTGAGCCCCCCAAAACCCACTGCCCACAAGTCTACACCATTACCATAGCCCTAAGGGGTTCAGGGGGCACCTACATGTGGGTACAGTGGGTTTTGGGGGGGTTTGGAGGGCTCAACATTAACCAGCACAAGTGGAACAGGTGGGGGGGGATGGGCCTGGGTCCGCCTGCCTGACGACCACTGCACCCACTAACAACTGCTCCAGGGACCTGCATACTGCTGTCAGGGAGCTGGGTATGACATTTGAGGCTTGCATACAGGCTATCAAAAAAAGTTTTTTAAGTTCTTTTTTTGTGGTGGGAGGGGGTTAGTGACCACTGGGGGAGTCAGGGGAGGTCATCTGGTCAGTTGGGGCACTTTTTTGGGACTTGGGTCGTGAAACAAAAGGGTCCAGCAAAAGCGACCCAAATTCTCGCTTCTCCCGTCCCTTTTTGTTTTCAATTATCGGCCGAAGGCACCCATCTCTCCTCGGCCGATAAACACGCCCCAGTCCCGCCTTCACTATGCCTCTGACACGCCCCCATCAACTTTGTTCATTCCCCCGACGGAGTGCAGTTGAAGACACCCAAAATGGGCTTGATATTATACCGAGATGGGCGCCCATCTCCCGATTTGGGTAGAAATATGGGCGCCTATCACTTTTGAAAATAAGGCCGTAAGTCTCTTCTAATAGGTCTCATGGTGCAGACATCTGTCCTCCAATCAAAATATTAGGGGGTGTGCATTTGCAAGCACAAACTTTGTCTGGGTACCTAAAAACAGTAAAGTTTGTGTAAATCACCTCTACACACATATCTATTAATTAACATATCTACAATTGATTTCCACGCTTAATAATGGCATTAGCAGACTCAAACGCAAGCATAAAGAATAAAAGGTGAAAAATCTGAAAAACAAATCTGGGAAAAACTGGTTTAAAATCAGCACAAACCAAAAACTTTTCTTTTGGCCATGCACACCCTTGAAAAATATGAACTGCGGCTAATTCGTACCATTCCTTAAGCTTCTTGAACTCCTCAGTCTTTCCCAAAATTAAAGTTGTGAACTGAAAAGAGCTGGTGGTGATCAACAGTAATTAAAATTATTTTTACATATTTGCAACTTATCACCAAATTATTTCAGCCCTTGAGGAATGTGCTCTACATTTTCAATCCTTCTGTATCCATTACTGCAGTAAATTCAGCAGAAGACCAGAGTTGGCTATAAGATTGCCCCTTCCACCACACTCTAAGGTCCTTAGGAAACCTATAAAATGTGCATTACACTTTACATCAGTGTTCTTCTTTGCAAGGCCAGGGGCCAGTAATGCTTCCCATCGACCCTAAGTGTGACCCCCTCTTGCTACTGCCACTACATTCATATCAGCTGTTCTGTTTTCTATCTCCACCATTCAGCTCTCTGAACCACATGTGGCCCAAACTCCTTCACTATTCTCACAAGACCAAGAGCAGTGTGGAATATCTAGCACCACATGAATCTCAGCAAATTTTAGCTACTCAGCTGCCCAAAGAAAACAAAACAGCTGTTCAAGAGGAGGCACTGTTAATAAATCTAAGGGGCAAATAGAAGAGGATTTAAAAACTGAGGGGAAAGCTATCCTATAGAGGTTGAAGTGGAGACAAGATGGTGACTGATAAGGATGGGGATGGGACTAGCTGGGATGGAGGTGGAGGAGAATGTATTGGAAGAGTAACTGGGCAACAATAAGAGAAGATATACTGGAAGATGGACTTAGGAAGAGAGAAAATGTGTGCGTGCAGTAGAGGTGAATATTTTAGTTACACAAATTACTTCAATGCACCTGAGCAGCCAGGCTGACTGCATCATAAGGGAACCCCTCAGGACAGCAGTGTCATTGTAGAAGACTCCTCACCCCCACCTGTGTGCTGCCTGCTTTGTCCACAATGATCTTGGCTCTCACCAGGGCTACAATTATGCATATAGTGGCCCCAAAGCTATAATATTTAAAAGCCCCCCCCCCCTTGAAGTATAAAATACATTTTAGGTTTAATAGTATTTCATGCTCGTAAAGCACGAGGCCCCTTGTAACATGAGTTCCTAAGCTGCAGCTTGTCAAGCTTATGTGTAAATCTGGCCCTGGCTCTCACAGTAAATGTCTATTTGGGTCCCCCCCCCCCCCCCCCAAAACTTAGCTCCCACTAATAAAACAGGGAAGATCATTTCTGTAGACTGTAACCTCTTAGAAAGAGGACCTTGTACAAAAGGTAAGACTGAAAGAATGTCTGAAAGTCATCAAGTCAAATTCTGTAACTGGTTAAAAACTCTCTCAATTAACAACCCAAAGGAATGCAGGGAACCCATTTCTACTTCCCTTCTCTGCATCATTTGTCAGTTGTACAGGAGAGGGGAGGAGCACAAGAATTCCTTCTTACTCTCAAATACCCCATATGTTTATTAATGTTTGAATAAAAACTACCCACCCCCCCCCCCCCACCCCGACAAATTAAAGTGTACATGAATCCTCAGTCACCCATACTTTTCTCCTCCAAAAGGAAAGCCAGCAAATTTTGAAGTGATTTTTAATGCTGCAGCCAAGGCAGTCTCCACTGGTAAAAACCCACTACTTTTCCAAATAAAGACTCCTTTCTTCTAACGTGCTGAAACACATTGGTGTTCATTTTCAAAGCACATAGACTTACGAAGTTACATAGGTAACTTTGTCAGTCTATGTGCTTTGAAAATGAGCTTCCTCATCTCTTAAAAGGGATGCACCTTCCCCTTCACCCCTCATCTTTTCACTGCCCCTTTGGTCCTTCTGTGACAGCTGGAACAGAAATAGAATTCTGGGCAGATACACTGGCATCTGCACGGCTTTTTTTTTTTTTTTATAGGGTACAGTGTAAACATACATCAAGATTCTATGCATGTCCGCTTCCATTTCAGTGCTGTGAAAACAGGCCCACTACTGCAAACAAAATACTATGCTGGTTTAGTATTTTGATCACTTTAGCAAGTTTAGCAGTGAAAACAGCACAATACCAGAAGCACCTGTAAAATTGAGAAGGGATATTTCGTGAACAAAAAAAATTAAGCAAATGAATGAAGGCAAACCCATTTCTCGCTCCACCCGGCCCATTCCTGCACTGCCGCCAGCATTTCTTCAGAACGTCTGTAAATATCTACATGCAGCCACACATTGAACAGAATTATACCGATCCTTGCAGCAGCAAGCTTCCCCGCGTACTGACATGGAAAAAGCATAAATATTGATTTTACTGCACCGCCAACGATCATTGTTCTGATGCTTTGACACCAGCTTCTTTTTTTTTGGGGGGGGGGGGGAGGAAGAAGAGCAAGAAGTAAACATTTTCCCCCATACAAATATAACCCCAAGGATAATACTGACACAAATGGCTTATCTCCCCCTACCAGATTGGGCCTGTAATCCAGAGCCAGCCCCTCTCCCCTTTACAATATCCTTTTTTTGCACTTGAAAAACTGTGTATATTCACCCCCACCGCGAAGTATAAATCCACTTAGAATTTTATATATATATATACATATATACACAAGGCAATACATCAAAATAATAATGAAAATGCACCTTATTTACCGACTTCATATAGGACCATCTATACGTACATATAAGCAAAGCATTACTATATGATTGTGCACAAATGTGGTGCTCACATATTAATGACCCCCCTCCCCCCAAAATGGAAATTACCCCGACTGGTTTGCTCTCACACTGATTAATGGAGGATACCGTGTGGAGTTATTTATTAAACGCTTCCGGCAAAAGATCATTGCAGACAGAAATCTGATTTACCCAAGCCACCCCCATCCCCATTCGCTTTTTATCGCACACACCTACGGAATACAATTCGCTTTTATGTAGTCATTGGTGCCGGCTCAGCCTCCAGCACTAAACGGAGATAAGTTCACCCAGTTCCTTGTGGGCTGGAATCACCGTATCAATCAATGCTGCAGAGAGCTGTCTATGCATTGCAAATCACCCAGGGGCCGGCGAAAAAGCATCATACTTCAGATTCTATATAATTATTTTTCTTACCTTCTCTGGCTTTCAGTAGCACTGTGTTTGCTACAATGTTCTCCAGCTCCATAACGATCCAGGTTTGCACGAGTAGAAAAAAAAAACGGGGCTCGATTTATTTCCGTTTACTCTCCGATTGTGCAAGGTGGTTAAGAAAGGAAAAAAAAAAATCCAAACCAAAGTCTTCCCCTAGCGAGATCCTGAAGAACAAGATTACACTGGGCAAGTCCCCCTCCCCAAAGGGACACAATACTGCTCCTGTAGGACGATCAGACCTCGGGCGCTGGAATCACGTTGAGCAACCCGCGAAGCAAAACAAGTTGCCTCTGTATCTGAGAGAAAAAAATCAACCCCATCGTCCAGGAGGGGGGGGGGGGGGGCGGGAGTCCCAATGCCAATCAAGCCGTGAACGAAGGAGCAGAATCCTAATAATCCACGCGCGGATCTAACAAGGAGAGTGCAGCGTAATAGTAATCCCCTCCCCCCATCCCCCCCCAAACAAGAATAAGATCCGCAGATCACCTCTTTCACTGCCCCAGCTGCGGCAGGAAATAACACAATCGGATATACAGCACTGTAGCAATCTGAAACTGAGCTGGACTACACAGCGTTCCAAAGAGGCGGAGCCCCCAGAGCTGTCACGTCCAATCGAAAAGGCCAGATAGGAACCTCTGCGCTACGCGTTCCACGGGGTGGGGCCCAATGCTGCGAGCACGTCGCCTTATATAAGCGGGCGGTGCTGTTGAGCAAAACCCCACCTTCCGCGTCTAACGGGCGGAAGGGAGGGAGCGTATACCTTAAAAAAAAATATATAGCGCAAAGCAAGGAATAGTGGCAGCGCCCACACCAGTACCTGTGAACCACATTGCACATGCTCTTCAAGTGCTGAAAACGTAGATGGAGCTGTAGAATAAAGGTTGATAGGTCTTTATCCAATTCAAACGAAAACGCCACAGACGGCAGTAAACGTAGAAGGACGAGGTGTCAGAAAGAACAGGGCGAGATGGGAAAAAAAAAACAGCTCTATCAATGAAACCAACAGTGCCTCATTAAGACTAAGAATAATTGCATGCACTCTAGCCCCATTTTTGCAAGGGCAGGTAGATAATACAAAAATCCATTGTTAAAAGTAATTCAACAGAATTTCAACTTGCATTATTACTTTTGAGGAAAATTGGGTGAGCAGTTCTTGTACACGTTAAGGCTATTACACAGTGGCCTTGCCAAGCATCTAATGGTACCAGGGGTTTGGGGTTCCCCCCCCCCCTACCCAATATCCTAGCAATGTTTTGTGTTTACCAAATAGGCACCAGCCTGTAGCAGTACTAGACTTTACTGTGGATTTGCAAAACAAACACAGCTAGTACAGATACTATCTATATAAGCAGTACCTAATATAGCATCAAGCTGCAAACCAACCCAGGAAAGCCCAGTTTCAAAATCTAGCTGCTGTTTCTTGCAATTTTGAACAAATCATTTCACGCTACACTGTTTCAGATAGAAAACTTAAGTTATAAGACCCCAGGGATAGGTAAAGACCTAGTGTACCTGAACAGAACTTGGCTTGAGCTACTACTAGAAAAGCTGTGACAAAAATCCAGTACAAGGCATAACAAAAAATACTACCACATGTAATTCAGGACCTACAGAGAATTCTACCACACCATAACAGTAGTAACATTCACAAGTCCCACAATAGCCTACCTAAGAAAAGGCAACACCATAAACATTGCAGGGGGGCACTACAACATCAATACACCAGACGCATAGCCATGTTTTGAGGGCAGGGGGGGACAGACTTTTGTAAAATAGGTACCAGTGCCACTAGCAATGATCAACATAGGCTTCCTCTGCTGAATCCCACTTGCAAAGAAACAGGAAGTTACAGCAGCAGGTGGGATGTGACAGGCAAGCAGCCTGTTTTAACTGCAAATAAAAATATGTAAAGTGTGACCATCACCTCAGGAACAGCATACACAAAGTCTGCCAACTGGATCCAGATTTTCAAGACATGCTTGATCCAATCTTGGCTATATGCCACTCCATGCAGGGAAGTAAAACCTGGCTGGCTCAATTACTTCCATTGAAAGCAATGAAAGTAAAACCTGGCTAGCTCAATCCGTCCTCCTTTTTCTGGAGCCATATGGTAACCCTACTCATAGCACTCCCTAAGAAAAGCAAGGCTACTACGTCTCCCAGCATGAACTGGGGTAAATGCAGGAATGGATCAACTATGTCTTGCAGATCTGGATCCAGTTGGCAGCCTTAGCATACACACTCCTTCCACCACTTGACACTGTTTAAATCAGATAGGTTTTGGTTTGTTTGGTGATTCTATGATGTGGAGACCTCTAATCCAGAGCATTTTTATTTTGGATGCAAGGGCCATCAAAGACTGCCCTTACCCCAGAGCCTACTTTCAAATAGGAACAGATATTTTGGAAAACACCACAAAATCCTGCAAAAAGACCTCAAACCTATCACACCACAACTGCCTCAACCCACCTATGAAAAGACAGTAATACAAATAATACACTGGGCCCTAGAGCACCAATATACCTGCTACTGGGAAACTGGAGCACCAATATACCTGCTACTGGGAAACTGGAACAAGCTGGACTGTTGCACATTCCTACACAGACACTACATTCTAGCATAATCCTTCACTTCAGTTGCCCTTGTAGACCATGGACATACCCTCACCTGTTACAGAATAGGGAACCATTAAAAAATACAGATAAAATAAATGGAGATCCCCGCAGCCCAAGAAAGTCAGATTCCATAACCAGTACAATCCAAGCAAAACAGAAACAGAAATGCATTTTCTCCTGTACTTTGCAAAATAAAAACAGAAAAGAAATTAACATTTCACAACGCAGGTACATCTCAGGCTTTAAAAATTATAAAATAAAAATAATTGCTTTCTTTTCTACCTTTGGTGTCGAGGAATTTTATTTCTATAATTAGACTACCCCGCCCCATTCTCTTTTCCACTTTCCATGTGTCGGTCTTTTCAATTCTTTTCCGGGTTAATCTTCCCATTTCTTGTCTCTCCTCTTGTCCTCTTCCTTTCCTTCTCTACAGCTGTCTGGCACTAATCTTTAATTTTATGTTCCCACACATACACACTTTTCTCTTCTCTGCATTTAATTCCACCCATTTGATTTTACTTTCATTCTCCCTTTCTCTCACCTTCTAGTCCTCGGTCTCCTTTTCACTTTTCATCTACCTACTGGCTTTTCCCATCTCCCTCCCCAGCACTACCATTGCCCCCTCAGCCTCTCTCCTCCCCCAGTCTCCTATACTCCTCCCCAATGTTCACCCACTTCCTAGTTCATTTCCTTGCCCCCTTCCGCTGCAGTCCTTCATTCTTCAAGCTGGCAGCAGTCTCAGCAATGAGAGCATGCTGCCTTTGGCCAGCCACATAAGTTCTCTGCTACAATTTTCTGTTCTCACATAGGTGGGATGCTACAGAGAGAAAGCTTCCAGGGCCAACCGAAGGCAGCATGCTTTCACTACTGATGCTGCCAGCAGCCTGGAAAATTGAAGGTCGGGGGGGGGGGGGCGGGAAGGAAGAGAGAGGCGGCGGTGCACCCTACGGGGGACACCAAATAGGTAATGAAGAGTGGCACACTGTATTTTTGGGGTGGTGCTTGTCACCCTGTAGTGATCCCAATGGCATACAGGTGCCATTTTCTCTGAAAATCAATTTAGGGGAGCAACTGCTCACCTTGCGCCACCTCCCTCCCCCCAGCTACACCTCTGCAATACACTTGTTGGAAAACTAAACAAGTCAGATTAGTACAGATCGAGCCTGCACAGTCAATGCTAACAGAAAACCATGTCTCTTTCGCACACATAGAACACAGACCCTCACCCAAGTAATCTCAAGCTAAAAATAGAAATATGCAGAGAAAAACTAAACTGAACCCCCAAGAAGCTAGACTCTGCATGCAATGCAACACTAAAGAAAAATAAGCAGTGATGGATGTCCCCATGTACTGTGCAAAATACAAAGACAGCAGACACATTCCAACCACTATGTTACATTACAAATACCAATAAAACAAAAAAAAAGAACAGAAAATAAGATGATACCATTTTATTAGACTAAATTCAATTTTCAATTAGCTTTCAGAAGCCAAAATCTTCTTCCTCAGGTCAGAACAATATACTGCTATGGTATCCTATCCTGACCTGAGGAGCAGGGTTTTGGTCTCCGAAAGTTAGTAAAAAAATGTATTAAAATTAGTCAAATAAAAATATATCACCTTATTTCCATTTTCTATTTAAATTCTGTGCCGTCCCTTCCCTCTCAGTCAGTGTCCCGCCTTCGGGAAACAGAAAATTACATCAGAGGAAGGTGGGACACTGACAGAGGGAAGGGAAGGCTGGAGGCGAGCCTGCTGCTTTCACTACTGCCACTGCAACAGGTAAAATAAAAGATTTAAATGCAGGGTGGCAGGAACAAAAAGGGGGGGGGGTGCGGAGAAGAGGGTGGGCAGGTGGGGGCTGGGGTGAGTAGCTGGGCATGGATGGATGGATAGGCAGGAGAAAAGCTGGGCATGGATGGATAGATGGAGAGAGGGGAGGGGAGGGCAGGAGAAAAGCTGGGCATGGATGGAGGAGAGGGCAGGAGAAATGCTGGGCATGGATGGAGTGGAGGGAAATAAGGAAAGACAGAGGAAGGAGATGCACACGGACGGAGGGGAAGGGAGAGAGGAGAAATGCTGGACATGGATAGAGGGGAAGGAAGACAGAGGAGATGCACATGGATGAAAGGAAGAGAGGAGAAATGCTGGACATGGATGGAGGAAGGAGGAAAAAATGCTAGACATGGATGGAGGGAGGAGAGGGAAAATGCTGGACATGGATGGAGGGGAGGGAAGACAGAGGAGGAGATGCACATGGATGGAGGGGAGAAATTCTGGACATGGATGGAGGAGAGGGAAGAGAGAGGAAGGAGATGCTTACTGACAGAAATGAGGGAAAGGAAAGAGAGGAGATAAAGCTGCACATGGATGGAGAAAATAGGCAAAAGTTGGATCCATTTTATACCTCCTCCAGAGTTTGCGGACAACCCAGCTTTTACTTATGAATATAGGGCAAGAAATTAAGAAAAGATTAAAGTAAAGAAATAGAAAGAAAGCCATGGAAATTGAGTTAAGAGAACAGTTAGAGAGCATCAGAATCACATACTGGGACCAACATGATCAGAAAAACAAAGTCACCAGACAAAGGTAGAAAACATCATTTTATTTTTATTTTAGTGTTTGGAATATGTCCAATTTGAGAATTTACATCTGCTATCTTATTTTGCTATGTATAGAAATGTGTTTCTTTCTGTTTTTCTGGTATTGTGCTGCATGCAGAGTCTAGCTTCTTAGGATTTCAGGTCAATTTTTGAAGAATTTGAAGAGGGGATACCTCTGTTCTGCATGTGTGACTGCAAGGCCAAGTATCTGAATAGGGATCTGTTTGTTAGGTTCTGAAATTTTGATAACACATTGTTTCAGATTTGGCAAGACTGTTCTCCTAATTCCTGGTCAGTATGCCAATTTGGTTTTTGTCATTTTGGGTATACTGGAGCTGTAACAGCTTACAGAAACTATTTATAATGAAAAAAAACCCCACACCAGTTATTTTTCTTTTCCTATACTGGTGTAATATTTTCAATGATGCCTGTTATATGCGCCACGGCTGGTAAAAGGGGTATGGCTACTGTAGGGGGCGGAGTCAGTGATTCCACCCCTGGATGGGTAGGGGACACCGACTAATAGGCTGAAGAAGGGCGCCAGAAACCCTAGCACTGGCCCTGTATCTCCCTCCTCTCTCCCCAACCCCACCTCTGCAGCAGCAAAACAAGGTACAGCCGTCGCAGGGCATATGTGCAGCTATTAGATTGTAAGCTCTTTGAGCAGGGACTGTCTTTCTTCTATGTTTGTGCAGCACTGCGTACGCCTTGTAGCGCTATAGAAATGCTAAATAGTAGTAGTAGTAGATGGCAGAAAGGGTGTGATTGGCAGCTGGGACTATGCATAGGGCAGCTCTGCAATGGCTGTAAGCTTATTTTACCACTGCTCCTGCTGTTCTAGTGAAGCAGAGGCCGGAGGGAGGTAGTGGCATGCCACTTGTACCCACTGATTGCTGGCATCCAGGGCAGACCACCCCCAACCTTGTGACCACTGCTACCACACGGATATTACTTACTTTTATGAACCTTAGGTATAGCCTCCCATGCCTGTGTCATCTTCAGCTCTTTCATTATTGCCCAATTTCCCAGTGAGGACTTTCACACACTGCAGTTTTAAGAAAATTATCACACCCACGTACCCTCATGTAAGAGTGAAGCTTATTCCTATCATAGTATACACAAAACCCATTTATAAGCCCTGCTCCCAAGGAAAATGTTCTCATTTGCACTCAATTGCTTATTGGCAGTCCAGTATCCCATAAAATGCATCTTTATCTGTTAATTTACAGCCTCGCTTGCTGATGTGATACAAGAAACCCACATCAAAATAAAAAGTATTTCCAATCCAGCTTATGGCAGTAAGAAACGCGTTCTACGTGCAGATGCTTACATGTTATCTGAGCATAAACAGCATAAAGATCACCAATTGCTTAAAAACAAGGAAGATATTTAAAAAGGCATTTGGTCACTTTAGAATTAAAAAGTTATTTAGTGCTTCAACTTGCCAGTAACATACCCAGGCAGGGCCGGTCTTAGGCAGGAGCAACCAGTGCAGTCACACAGGGCCTCACTCCCAGGGGCCCCATGCTGCTACTACTACTACTACTACTACTAATACTATTTAGCATTTCTATAGCGCTACAAGGCTTACGCAGCACTGCACAAACATAGAAGAAAGACAGTCCCTGCTCAAAGAGCTTACAATCTAATAGACAAAAAATAAAGTAAGCAAATCAAATCAATTAATGTGTACAGGAAGGAGGAGAGGAGGGTAGGTGGAGGCAAGTGGTTACAAGTGGTTACGAGTCAAAAGCAATGTTAAAGAGGTGGGCTTTCAGTCTAGATTTAAAGGTGGCCAAGGATGGGACAAGACGTATGGGCTCAGGAAGTTTATTCCAGGCGTAGGGTGCAGCGAGACAGAAGGCGCGAAGTCTGGAGTTGGCAGTAGTGGAGAAAGGAACAGATAAGAAGGATTTATCTATGGAGCGGAGTACACGGGAAGGGGTGTAGGGAAGGATGAGTGTGGAGAGATACTGGGGAGCAGCAGAGTGCCTAGAGACCTGCATGGGAGCAGGGTTTGTGGGGGGGGGGGGTTGTTTTTTGGTCTTGACTAGACTGCCACAGTCCTTTCCTCTGCAGCATTCCACCCACGTGTAAACAGGAAGTTACATCAGAGGGGCAGGATGTAACAGACGGAAGGGACTGATTGGCCCAGACAGCCTGTTCCTGTTACCGCTGCTGGCACCAGCAAAGAAATCAGGTTTTTGGGTGGGAGGCCCCAAGGAGGTGCAAGACTCGGGTGGGGGGGGGGGGGCAGGGGACAGGTGCTGAACCGAAATGGAGGGGAGAGGGGAGAAAAGAGGGGGGGGGGAAGAGGAGATAGGAGACAAGAAGTCCTGGACTATAGGTGTGGAGGAGATGAGAGAGAAGACAACTAAATGCTGGATTATAAGGGATAAGGGTGGAGAGAGAATTGCTAGACCTTACGGATGGACAGGGGAGAGAGAATTGTTGGATCATAAGGGTGGAGAGGAAGGGAGAGGGAATTGTTGGATCATATGGGTGAAGATGAAGGGAGAGGGGACAGGGAGTGCTGGACCACAGGGGTGGAGAGGAAGGAGAGGGGTCAAGAAAATGCTGGACTATAGGGGTGGGAGAGAGAGGGGTGGGCTAGACGGGGAAGGGCTACAACTGTGGGTAGAGAATGAGAGAGAGGAAATGCTGTGGTAGAGAGTGTAGGAAGGAAGTGGGAGGGGAGACTCTTGGTATGGTGGAACTATGTGGAAGAGACCATAAGGGCTCAGAGATGAGTGAGAAGAGGATGTTTGAATACAGAGGGTAGAAGTGAGTCATGAGTGGGCAGGACTAGGCAAGGGGCTGGGGGGCCACACCAAACTGGTCTGCACAGGGCTCGCAATTGCTAAGAGCGGCTCTCTACCTAGGTGTGAGTAAGTCATCTTTGATGACTAGTGGGATATCTTTAAAAAAACAAAACAAAACACCACACACACACACTAGGCAAAAACCTTTTCTACATTGATCTAGAAATTCTAGATTCAAGTGAAGGTAATTTTTATAGCTGTTGTTAGATCAAACATTTGATTGTGATTAATCATCCGATTAAAATTTTTGATTGCAGTTAATCACATTTGTAATCACTGCCCAGATAGTACCACTGAATATCCCTTCCGACTACCACAGTAGTATCCAGGCTACCAGCTAGAGGCAATATTCAGCCTGCTAACTAGGTAAAGTTATGACTGCAAAAGCTGCCAAAGGTCATGGCCGCCCTTTTGAACTGGAGATGACATGGGCAGAAGCAACTAGGGCTCACTCCAACTTCTCTTACCCTAGACCACCAAGGCAGCTTAAGATATCTCCCTACAGGGAGGGAGTAGATGGCTTGGGGGGGGGGGGGGAGGGGTAGCTTTGGAAGGGGATAGATGCCTAATTTGAGGCAGTGGTGGTCAGTATTCAATCGCTGTTAGCATTTGTATGTTAATTGCAGACATTAACAGTGATTAATCAACAGCACTTGTTTTTATACTAAGATATTATTTGCACACTAATATGCATTATTTCCCACATGGGATGAGGCCTATTTACTAATAATCTGCTTTAACAATGGTAGCACAAGTTAATACTGTAGTACACTTTAGACATTAACTGGTCTCATCTCTACCCCTGAAAAATATCACTGGGGGGGGGGGGGGGGACGACACTTCAAGACTATTCACTGTAAAACGTGACCATTCTTAACGCATCCACTTTGCTAAAATAGAAGGCTTGCAAAATGAAAAGTTCATACCTTAGATCAGGGGTTCTTAACCAGTTGTGCCCCCCCCCCCCCAAGGGGTGTGGGAAGAGGTCAAACAAACAGAGTACAGGAAAAGGTCTTGAAGTCTGAGACAATTTATTGAAATTTCCTAGACAGAATGAAGGCAGTTAATAGGACAGTTATTGATAGTATAACTGTGCACTACTGTAATTTTGGTGACATATTAGCAGTTAACCCTGTTAGGGCTCAATGCGCAGAACTCTAGCACCGTAAGGAACAGCATCAGAGAAAGCGAAGATACATACCTGTAGCAGGTATTCTCTGAGGACAGCAGGCTGATTGTTCTCACATGTGAGTCGACATCCGCGTCAACTAAGGAATCGGACTGTATTTTGCAAGCAAAATATAAAA